>NC_140909.1:25035379-25235650 GCF_045865225.1 Trachurus japonicus
GTTTTGTGGTAATAGTTCTGGTGTGACCAATAAGAGCAAATTTGTCAAGAGCCAGCATGTCACAGCAGAAGTAAAAGCTACCAGAGCAGAGAGCTGAAATTAGGAAGAAGTGGCTGGATGTGGAAAAGATATTTCTGTTCAGCCAACGCTGGTGACAGCGCTCTGTGACACCTGTTACTGGAGACAGCGTCACTACTGGAGCCTGCACATGGATGATGCAGTTAGGTGAACCAGAGAAACAGGCCACAGTTTTTGTGTGGACCACCGGACACAGGGGAAAGATAAGCAATATAAAATAGAAGAGGAATATGAGAGGGAAGGCTAATGATGCCAAGTCAAGATAAGGAGATTAAATATTTTACAGTAGGAATACATTGCTATGCCTTTATTTTCCTTCTTCTGAATACAGTTAAGTAATCTGCAATTGTGCAGTGCAGAATAGCACATACCTAAACAGAGAAAAATGATGATCAGCACAAACACAACACCCACTACACTTAAGACTCAGGTTATACTAACAACACCTTTCTTATAACCCTAGAAATAAATGTATCTACTTTAGTTTTAAACCTGGAACCCAAGTAGCATGTCTGGCTGAGTGATTATGCCAAAAAACAAACAAACAAAACTGCCTCTGCCATGGACAACTCCTCTTGTGGGTATTCTACATGTGGGTCACACTTCCCACAGAGACACACTCTTCTTCTTCTGTCAAGGTCAACAATTGTCCGGTAAAATTGGAAACCTGCCGGTTGTCCGGTGCCATTTTTTTTTATAGCGGAAACCCTGTTCCCAAACTTATGTTGGATGTGGCCAAGGTATATTTTTGAGGTTTACAAATTAGCTCATCGTGGTGCTTCACTTAGAGTAGTGTCTATAAACACCAAAATAAACTGTGTTGTCAAATAACCAGGGGTTTGGATTCCTCTGCATACTGAGGCAGAGTGAATGGAGCTGTCGTGAAAAGGCCAGTCATGTATACAGACTGTGCAGGGTGGTGTCTTTTTCAAGCCCTTTTGAAACAAAAACACGAGAACTCAAGTGTGAAGAATTAATTTTACATTATGTTTATCTGCTCGAAATAAAACTGCGAAAATAAGTCATGTCTGAAACAGTAATTTACTACCTACAGCCAATTGGAGCTGAGGAACACATCATGAACTAACTTAGACTGGTTAGACTGTGGGGTCACAGGTTGAGAAAACAGGAGATAAAAGGCCTGTTCATGTTTGTTAAACTAACAAGCTCTACACTGTAGTACAAGATCAATACTGCCTTATTATTTAAATGTCTTCCACATGGATCACCATCTGGTGATTTTCCTTTTTTTATGATTCAGCAGGAAATATTAGAACTCAGGAGCATACTTTTCAACTAAACATGGGGGGTAATGCTGACTTTAACTAGCTAATCTACTGCAGACAAGCAGCTGTCAACCTCAACAGGACCCTGGTTATAGATGACACGTCATCAACGTACAGTACGTAATTTGCCTCTGGGCGTCTCTAGATCAAAGCAAAACCAAAAGACGACATTTAGTGATGTCGTGTTGGATCACAGAAGTTGCTGTCTTATTACCATCACCATCGGATTTTCCTGGTTTGGATTTATTCAGCATTATTGTCAGGCACTGTTGTTGCCAAGATTCACACATTCAGGAGGTTTTTACCTGGAGCTGAAATATCTACAAATGTGTTCTCTCCATAACAAACAGACCAAAGGATTCAATGAAGAAGAAAACAGCAGTTTCATTTCCAAAATCAGTGATTCAACGATGAGGTTCAGTGGACAACAGACATTACAGACGTAATAGACATTAGAAATGTGGCCTAAAGGACAATTCCAGGCGAATTCAACTCAGGGGTGTATTTTCATATCATTTTAGGTCTAAAAGAATGAATCTGAAGATTTTCAGTTTAATCGCTCCTGTTTTGCGGTAGTTGCATCTGTCCCCGCATCGCCACGGCAGCAATGAATGGGAGTGGATGTAAGTTCCGCTGTTTAGGCTGTTTACAGCCCTCAAAGCCGCAATTTTTCCACAGACAGCGTCAGATGGCTACTCAAACATGCACCGAGAAGTTTATTTACTTCAAGCAAGCCGACATATTTGTAAAAGTCGACCTAATTCAAAGTCTCCCGGAGTCTCGCGCGAGACCCAGTTGCCGTGCTGGTGTGTTCAGGTGCAGTGGGAAAAGCTACCGCTTGTGTCATAAACACAGGAATATCAACTCTTTACTTGCTTCAAGTAAAAAAAACTTCTCGGCGCATGTTTGAGTAGCCACCTGACGCTGTCTGTGGAAAAAAATTTACACTTCAAGCAAGTAAAGAGTTGATATTCCTGTGTTTATGACACAAGCGGTAGCTCCTACTGCGCCTGAATACACCAGCACTGCAACTTCGGGCTCGCGCGAGACTCCGGGAGACTTTGAATTAGATCGACTTTTACAAACATGTCGGCTTGCTTGAAGTAAATAAACTTCTCGGTGCATGTTTGAGTAGCCATCTGATGCTGTCTATGGAAAAAAATTGCAGCTTTGAGGGCTGGAAACAGCCTAAACAGCGGAACTTACATCCACTCCCATTCATTGCTGCCGTGGCGATGCGGGGACAGACGCAACTACCGCAAAACAGGAGCGATTAAACTGAAAATCTTCAGATTCATTCTTTTAGACCTAAAATGATAGGAAAATACACCCCTGAGTTTTGCCTCATGTGGAACAAATGATTATGAGCTGTGACACTAGTTTCAGGATGTCAACCATACACAATTGATGAGTTCATTATCAGTTTTTCCAACTGTGCCCACTCTTTCTGTTGTAGCTGAGAGTGGAATCGCTATCTCAGAGCCTAACACCCCGCAGGACAGCACTTGGCGTGAAAGGTTGATCAAGGCTATAGTGGACCGTTCAGACACTTGGTGACAAGCATTTACCAGGCACTTAAATTTTAGCATCTGCCCCAAAAGCACATGCAATCAAGCTGTCAAGAGGAGAAGTCCATTTGAAGAGTCCCACTGAGTGCTTGGGAATGTGTCTGAGTCAGTCTAAGCATCTGCATATACGTACATGATCCTGAAATTACAGTATGTGTGTGTGTGATCTCACCTCATGGTGCTGAAAGCCAGGGCGCCATAGAACAGTGTATGCAACAGATTATAAACCACATCTGGACGAAAAGCCACTGCACGGCCCTCAGCAGCTCCTTTCCTCTCCTCAGCTGAACCTCCTTTAGACCTGCAGAAGCAGGGCAGCGACACACCAGACAACAGAGATACATAAAACATTACAGCCAGACACTCAAGAAGAGCAGCAGAGGGGGTGGGTGAGAGTGATTGATATTTTTCAGATTATTCAGATTTCAGTGGCTGTTATTCGGCCTTTATTAGCTGTTTTGCGCACAAGCAGGCACACAATGGATGCACGCCCACAACCATTTCAGTCTGCAGGAGTCAGCGCGCAGACAAAACAGAGAAAAGCCCGAGGGCAATGATGTCACTCCCACAATTTGGCCTCCTGCACTAAATCAGACAAACTCCATCTTCCATTTGAATACAAATCCAGTCTCCTTCTACGTGAGGTGGGGTAAACTGAATTAAATTAATTCCTGAATTGCCAAATAGCCCTTTGTTCTACAAGGTTAGTATTCCAGCCCTCCAACAGCAGAGGGCGAGTTGATATGCTAATGTGTTTGGTTCAATGTGGCCCCTCACCTTGCCCCACAGGCAAATGAAGTTTTGAGAGACAGCTGGAAAAATGTTTTTTCAGAGCATGAAGCAGCCAGTGTGGCTGGGCCTCCTGATAGCCATTCTGATGTCCTCTCAGCTGAGTCTCCCACAGCTCTCTGGAAGGACTGAAACTCTCCACTCATTTACACTTCACTAGCTCCTTTGATCAGTGTCTCCTACGAAGGACGCACACCAACTCGTTCACTGCCGCCAGATTCGAGGATTAAACACAAAATATGGTTGTCATGCGTGCTGTTACTTTGTTGCAGTGTCATTTCTGACTGACAACAGTAACAAATGAAAAAGAACATTTATTAAATTTTGCATTTTGACTCAAAGGTGACGATGCATATTTTTACTAACTATGGTAGTTTCCAAACAGTAATATGGTCACTATGAAGTCAAAGGGAGAAGTTATGAAGCAGTTAACATTTTACAATTTAAAACCCCAAAATATCTGAAACCCAAACTGATTTTCTAAACAAGCCTGTTACAGCCTGTTCATCATTTCATAAATGTAAATCCAAACACTTCACTTTTACATCTGATTTGCTCTCCACCAACTCAGGGAACTATCTCAGTCCTTTAGCTGCTCCACAATGCGCACAAACTGTCTGTCTATCAGACTGTGCAGGTGGTCCGAAGCTTTTCCACTGAAAACAGCTGCCTGCTGTGTCTGAGAACAACACTGATGATGGCTCAACAACTGCGGGATGCAATTATTCAAAAGCAAAAAAGACTTTTAAATCACACAGGCACAAAACACCTGCAGACAAATGAGGAGAGCTGCAGAGTTCCCCTACAGCTGCCCAATAATCCTAATGATTATCGTTTAATAATCTCCCACACTGTTGGTTTCTGTCTGCCAAAGACATAAGCGAGCAGCAAAAGTGAGTTACAAAAAGTTTAAGATTGACCTAAAGGTTGTGATATAAAAGACAGGTCGTATGGAGTATGAACGCACACACCCACAAACCTCATATAAAACTGGTCATTAGCTTTCAGGTTATGTTGTAAATAGAAACAAGGGCAGATGGAGGAGAGGAGATCACAACCTGCCATTGGATAATTAACATCAATAGAACAGACAGAAGAGTAAAGGACAATGTGGATATCATGCTCAACCAAAACCAGACGCATCTTTCAAACAGGTGACGGCAAAGACACCGTCTCTCCTTCCCATGTTGCCTCCCTCACGTCCCGTCCAGCTGCCACTTACCTCAGGTGCTGTAGAGTGGCCACTGCAAACATGCCACTGAGAAGTAGCAGCGTGAGGATGTAGGGGTACAACAAGAGGGTACCAGCCAGGCGCTCCAGTGTGTCGAGGGGCAGCAAGCCAAAGGCTTCCTCGCACAGATACAGACTGGCATCAAAATCCCTGCAGGAGGGGAAAAGAATGAGGAACAGCAGAAAGGGAGTAGAACAAAAGAGGCAAACAGAACATGGAGAATGTCACTTCTTTATGTGTTGAAGACCATCACCTTGATGAAGCTGAAGTTTTTTAAGGCTTTTGTGCACATGCTAACTGCACATAACCTTGCTCCATAAAACGCTTTCAACATAAGGTTGAGTATCTCAGTGTGGCATGAATATTAAATATAAACTGGATACAAAACAAGGCTGATAAGTAATTGAACTGAGGAAATGAGATATTGGAAAACAGTACAAAACTCGAGAGATAAAATAAAGGTGCAGCTGGAGAGAGAGAGAAATCTCAGAGAGCGAGAGAAACAGGAAGAGAGAGATGCAGCGTAGAGTAAGCGTTGCATTTTCCACAACCTCTTGAATAATTGAAGGCCCAGTTGTGTGGCGTTAGGTTGTGAGCTGTGTTATCTGCCACCCCAAGGCAGCTATCCAGTGGCTGAGCTGCTCAACACATGCGCGGTATCTGATCGATGGGAGGCCTGTTGGCATTACCCCGCCATCTATTATTAATACACACTAACACTCCAGGTGCTACAACACTGGTGCTTAGTGAATAATACAGTCAAGCTGGATCAAGTGAATAAGTGTGTAGACTTGTGTGGGAACATGTGTGACTGTGTTCCAGAGCAGATCTTTGTTTGTTTTTGTGTATGTGTGCGTCTATGAGTTGTGTCTTCATACCTTGTTGGCCCCAAGGCAAACTTTGACTTGATGAATTTAAAGATGTGCTCGTCTGATCTGATCTGAAGTGCTTTCTGTAAACATGCACACAAACACAGATGAGGTAATCTTGTTAGGGTTAAAGATCAGCGCACCGAGATGTACAAACAAATAAACCGAGCCGAAACATGAAGTGAGCACACATCATGACTACGAGTTTGAGATACATCAGAGAGGAGGAGAAGGAGGAGGAGAGGAGGGCTGCGGCAGCAAGGGGAAAGTGGGAGAGTGTAGACAAACAGGGGAAAAACACGATGGGGTTAAGTGCAGCAGTAGCAAGAAAGGGAAGAGCAGAAGAAGGGCACGAGGGAAGGAGAGAACAGAGCTACAGAGAAAAAAAGTACAATAACCAACTTGCAGTTGTTTCTTCCACCAGTATATATGAGCTAAATCTCTACCTCCTGAGTTACAGTACTGAACTGGGCCCGCAGGTGTCTTAACAGAACATTATGATGTCACACTGTTGACCTTTTGGATATGACATGTCATTATTTTTATTATTTTCTTTGATCCCTTAAGACATTTGTGTTAAATGCACATGAATATTTGCATTGTAGCCAAAAAAAAAAATGTTAGTTGACCTTTGACCACCAAAATGTATAAGTTCATCCTTGAGTGTCAGTTAATGTTTGCACCAAATCTGAAGGGATTTATGATGATCCTGAGATATCAAGTTCACAAGAATGAGACAGACAACACAAAATGCCTCCGGCCTCAGCTGTCATCAGCACAGAGGGATAAAACAAAAACGGGAGAGCACAGCGTACAGGGCAAGACAGGACAGGACAGGAGAGCAGAGGAGAGGAGACAAGGAAAGGAGGGGAGGGGGATGATGAAAGGACAAAACACATAAAAGAGACGGGAAAGACAGAAGCAGGAAGGTAGGAAGAGAAGTACCTTGGCCAGGTAGTTGATGGTGAAGGTTAGGAGGAGAACCATGACGCTGTGGAAAAGCAGTTTGCCCAGACGAACCAGCAGGCTTCCTGTCTTCAGACCAGACTGTGATCAGACAGCAACCACAGATTAGTCAGTTCCTCGGTTTTATTCTCAGTGCTGTTTGATATTTAGATATTTCACTTGCACACACACCATGTTAGGTAGGTAAATCAAGATATTTAAGCTCCAGCAGCTCTGGCACAGCTAACCTAATATTAGCAGATGATAAAAACAAAAGACTAACAAGCCACTTCAACTCCAATGTGTTTAAAGTCAAATAATAAGTCAAGTCAATTAAACTTTTGTGTGTATGTTCTCTCCACAAAATGTATGCCAATTTGTTTAGTAACTTCAAAGACATAATGAAAACATTTTAAAGGGTGCATTAATTACTTTCCAAAAGTTCTATAAGATTAAACGGTCAAAGATATTCTGTGTGTAGCTTGGTATTTTATTCATTTGTTTAAAGTGCGTGTTTGATGTAATTTCATAAGCTCTCAATATGACTTTGAATCACGTCAAATTCATTCTCAAATGTGTTTTTCTAATAATGTATCTATAATTAAGAGTCAGTGTTACAAATTACATCTATAATTTCAGCTGGCTGAGAAAACAGAAACATCACAACCTATAAAAAACCTGAAAATGACATGAGCGTTGATCAAATACCTATCAGATAACAACTATTGTTACTGAAGGAACAACCAATTTTTAATGAGTTACTTGTTCTAAAGTTTTGATTTAGAGGTACTATGTTGAGCCACTGATCACATGTAATGTAAAGCAACAAAATCTTTTCACTTGAGAAGTTTTGCCACTGTTTGCCATTCTATGCTTAAAAGCTACAAACACAGAAAACAGCTTGCACATTAACAAGACTGCAGCCGACATTCTAGTTTTAGTAATTAACGCTCAAGAGCCACAATTTGTTGTTGAAGTTGTTTTTCATTTGAAGCATCAAAAACATTGAGATTAGATGTCTACCTGATATGTTTTTACCATACAGTGATGATGTGTGTCCATTGCGAAATACTGGTATGGAGTATGGGAAAAAGCATTGCTTTAAAGTTCAATCTCTTGTCGGGTGGATAAGGTTGATACGCTGCTTGTTGGGGTATAACATCCTTCCAATCCCAAATATTAAAATGTATGTATATCAACTCAAGTGAAGCTCCACCGTCTCCGCATGTCCTCCACCTTTCCCTCCATTCCTTTTTCATTCTGTCACAATTGCTGTAATTGCTATTGTGATAAGATCTGATTTAACTAGATTACATTTAGACCTAAAAGGAATGTGTGACTCTAGCATACAAATTGCAGTTTTCACCTGCAAAAACTCACTGCAGCACAGGCCGCACAGTACTGGTTAATCTTACATCTGTGTTTTGCAAACAAACTACCACCACTGTCTGAATCTTTCTCTGTGAGACTTTGATACACATTCAGTGCTGTATTAATTATTAATGTTCCATATTCCTGTCTTTTCTGATTTCAGACTGCACTTTTTATTCTCTACCACACACACACACACACACTACATGAGTCTCACATAAGCAGACCTGCTGTATATCTACAAGGTTGCCTATACACTGGAGAATGGTATGGCTGCACCTATTATCATTCTGCAACATTGGTAAAATGCACTCTGGCTTGTTTGTATTTCTTTAAAACAACCACAAGTATCTTGGGGAACCTATTTTGGTATAGTAAAAAACACATGTCAACTGTGGAGTTGCACAGTCCCATTTTGAGTGTGTAGGTTGGTCGCTAGAAGATTGCTATTATTTCCCATGGTGAGGGTGATTTGACTCCACACACACTGACCTGGCAGTGTCTGATGAAGAGAGCGGCCACGATGAAGCTCAGGACCAGTGATCCCAGTATCATGGAGTTGCAGAACTGGAGGAACCACACACTGAGCAGACCGCACACTTGAACAAGGTACAGAGTGGTTACCTAGAGAAACACACATACCGGTATAAACATATTGATGTAAAACAGTTGGCTGAGATTTGTAGGTGAGATAACATCACCAATATTGCATTGAAAGGTGGTGTCGTGTATCCCCTCACAATGCAGGCTGTTTCTTGCCTTATATGGCTGCACACACTTACCAGCCAACAGTAGCAAAACTACTGAGGCTGTTCTTATTATAGATCCATGGGCTAAGACCACAGGGCTAAAGCTACTTGCTAGCTAACTATAGCTGGATCCCATTGTTTTGAAAAGCAAGTGTTGAATAACATACATGAGTAGCATCGTCCGCTCTACTTTCTGAGTGAAAGATGACCTTAAAAACACAATGGGTCTTTCCAAAAGTTGTAGACTTATGTGCTACATCTGCGAGCTACAGTGAGCCAATATCATTTACTGTTAAGATGGGACTAACCTAGCATGCAAACTTAGATGTTGGCAAGTAGAGGACTTAAGGTTTTGGCTTGTTTACTTGGCATGCAAGCTAATCACTTCATGAGTTTTTATCCTTTTTATTGTACTACCTGTGTGGTTGTTAAGAAGTCAGCACAGTCCATCGTGTATATGATGAGGGCTTGAACAAGTAGGATGAATTGGTTGAACTGCCACGTCAGACAGAAGCAGAATGTCATCACATACATCAACCACACCATCACCTTCTGAGGAGGGAAACACACATACAAGCACACCAGGGTCAAATTCCTGAACTGGATACTGACAGCATATGAAGTCATTCCTGTGCCTGTCTTTCACAGACAGCAGATCATTTAACAGAAAGGTTGGATGTAGAGAGTCGAGGCAAACCTACAGTATGTGGTAGAGGCTTGTCTGTAGCTTTTATTTGTGTATACCTGCTGTAAGGAGGTGAGCTGAGGCCTGAGGTAACAGGTGATTGCAGTGACCTGCAGCGCGAAGAAGGGCAAAGACCAGTTCTCTCTGAGGGAGATGGTGAACTCCACACGAGTGGTATCCACCCTGAAAGAAGAAAAGGACGAGGGAGCAAAGGGGGGATGGAAACAGTGGAAATAAACTTTAAAAATTGATGTAATATTTAAACTCACAACTGGAGGCTAAACAGTTTGAAGGATACAGAACTGACTTTTTGTCTTTCAGCTTCCTGTGGCTTGCGTGTTGATGCAACCAGAGGAATCTATTAACAAATAAACAGCTGGCTCACTGATAGCTGCTGTAATAGCAAGAAAATGTTGCAATGATGTAATTTGGCTCTACAGAAGTACATTGTAATATACAAAGTTCAGTTTAGTTTCAACTGAAATACTAATATGCTTCACACTGTGCCCTTTCCTCTTTGTAAGTTTTCTGAAGTTATAAAACTCTGTGACCCTCTACTTCACTGTTTACAGGGGTCACTGCCTCTTTATTGATCCAAAAGGACAGAGGAGAAAATGCCAGCAGGGTTTTTTGAACTTATAGCTACTTTTGGCACGTTTCCAAAGGCAACTCACAGAACTAGAAAGCTCTTAATGCACACTTCATGTAGTACAACTATAAAGCAACAGTTCAACTTTAAGTCCTTTGTGTATGTGACAATGTGAGTGAGTGACAGAGTTGACGCATTACATTACAGTGAGGGCTGAAACCCAGTACTTAACACTTTGTTTTACACAAAGCAACAGTGTCCGAGAAGTCTGAAGAAAAAAAATGAGCAACACATCCAAGAAAAGTTTTGGCTGTCACTGAATTTGTATTCTGCTTGCATGATGCTGGCTTGCTTAATTTGGCACATTGCTGCATTTTCATCATTCAGAGGGGACTTGCTGTTTAGGGCAATTTATTTTCTCTTCCACTGAACCATGAGGGAGAATCGTAAATAAAAACACATCTTCAAAAATATTCACATCTAACATAAAAAAGACCATCTATTAAAACCAGCTTATTCACCGACTCCTGTTGTTTACGTGATTCATAAAACTTTTTCCTCTCTCTAAGAAACCGTATTTGAATGTGACCTCAGTGCACCTGCAGTATAAAGACTTATAGACTGATTACAATTGTATTTTAGGGCACTTTAAAACTGTTCAATATTATCAGGGATTTTAACAGGGAGGGGAAGCAAAATACAAGGAAAGTGTTACTTTCAGCATAATATCGAGGATGGATGACTAATCATAAAATAAAATAAAAAAGAAATTGCTTGATAACATGGGCGTTTGTGAGCACAAAGTGAACTGTGTCCAAGAATAAAGCTAATCGTCACAGCCATCGTGGATCATTTTATGTTGCTCACTCACATGTTTTCATTTAAAAGAAACACTATTTTGGGATAGATATGAGATCTTTATGAACTTATCTCTGTATATATGAATGCAATCAAAATTTATTTATTTCTCCTGCCACAAAATATGGTTTACACCGATATAATATTTTATAATTGTGATACTTTTGACTTTTTACTACTTCTTACTAATTTGTCAAGCTGTGAGAGTTACTTTCTTAAAAATAAAGGAGAACCGTTATCTTTGTCTTAATATTTATAGAGTCAAGTGCAAGACTAGGAGGGACACAACCCTCCCCCAGTTTCATTCACACACGTGATGGATACACATTTACCCACCTGTTGAGAATGTACCAGACCCCAGTGAGAGCACCAGCCAGCCAGGAACCAGACAGGAGCCACGCTGTGAGGTACAGAGCAATCACATACACCGCTTGTAGCGAGAAAACAGTGTAAATGTAGAAATACACTGGCTCCAGATATGACTGGACCACACACACACACACAGAGAGAGAGAGAGAGAGACAAAGAGAAACCATTGGTTCATTAGGCTGTGTAAATGAACATACAGAAAGTTAAATGCAGTGACAGCGACGGGCTTGGGCACTCAAGAACACTGTGGCATTTTCAAAGTTTGGTCTGATATTTCATTTTCTGACATTCTTGTCACACTATGAGATCGCTGATGAAGCTAAGTAGCTGTTTCACAGTTAATTGATATGCCAGTGCAGGAACCTTTTCCTCTAGTGTGACAAGTGCAAGTGAGCCAGGCCATGTCAGCTAAAAGAACAAAATGCCAAAGCGCCTCAAATGCCTGACAGTCTCCAAATATGACGATCATTCATAGTAACTTGGATGGTTCATATTAACAAAAAAGATAAGAAGAGGAAAAGGGAGTAACTTGGATGGTTCATATTAACAAAAAAAGATAAGAAGAGGAAAAGGGAGGAGGGAAAAGAAGAGGAGGAGAAGGAGAAAATGAATGACAAAGAGAAAAAGAAAATGTTTCAAAACAATGGCGAATGGTATTATTTTGACATTTTTCATGAAATGAGAAAGCTTTATTTTATGGACCAAAGTGACAGGAAAAGAAACAGAATCAGTCAAACATGTTATAATGACAGCCATTACTCTAATCTTTTGTTTTTTACAAGCCTATTGTGAAAAGCTGACAGCCGGGTGATGTGTTACCTGTATGGGCAGCAATCTGTAGAGAACACTGAGAAAGACCTCTTGGTAGATATTCATTCTCTGTAGGAGATTAATGGTCCTCCTGGATTCTGTCAAGTTGTCATGGATCAAATCTGAGAGCCCTAGGAACACACAACACACACACTTCAAAATGCCACAGTGACATAGACTGATAACAATTATTAGTGGTTTGTGACAACCAGGGAGGGAAGGATATGAATGTTTCTCATGTGGTGCTATTAAAGAACAATAACACCGTTTGAAATTTCTGTCGAGCACTAAACCCACAGATTGTTCTGCTTGAATCTAATTCCTTAATTGGTGAAAACACAATAGATGTCTGTGGCTACTGGTGCATTCAACCTTGAAAACCCTCAAACTTCACTTCCATTGCTGAATTCAAAAAATATTCTTTCATGCAGGTTTTTTTTCCCCCCAAGACAAAACTAAAAGAATCACACCAGGAACTGAAGATAAATACAGCATCTAAAATACGTCTGCAGGGTTTCCTGCAGTGTTTTATGGGAGATGTGGGCGGTCTCGTTTGAAGTAAGACCACCTCCACTAAAAACATATCTTGCAGCTGCATGTGTCAGGAAATATGGCCACAGTCTGGTACTTCCTGAGTTTCAGCTTTGAGTAATGGCCAAAAAATGATGATGTCACCATGATGTTGACCTTGGACCATTTGGATATAAAATGTCATAACCCCAATTAATCCTCTTCGACATTTGTGTTAAATTGTGTCCTAATTAGCATATTGATTTGGAATATGAACAAAAACTGTGCTTTGTAATGACCACCTTTGAATTTATATTAAGAAATGAGCTGATTAGAGTTTGGTGGTCAAAGGGATTCTTCTTGAGGAGTTCCTAAGATATGTTCATGAGAATGGACAGTAATATTATGGCTGTTTATGTCATAAAATATCAAACTCTATGGGAGGGCAGAGGGACAACAGTATGAACATGCCATATACTCTGTTGGTGTAGATTTTGTTTTGACCTTCATGGTGTAGATTTTGTTTTGACCTTCATGCATGTATACAATAGGTACAATTAACTACTTTTGTTAAACAATACCCAGTGCTATTCAGAGATGTGGGAGAAGAACAATCATTGTAGGTAATATTTTTTCACTGCATATCACTGACTGATCAAAACACAGAATTATCACACAACTCTGCAGCTCTCCTTGGTGCTGTAGAGTCTCTTTGGCATCTTCCAGCTAATGTTTTGGTTTTATTTATGTAAAACAGATTATTTTACCCTGTAAAACAAGGTGGACTTGCACTTAACGGTAATAGTTGTCTTCAGTTAAATTGGACCTTTATCCGCAACCTGTCTAATCATATACTGCTGGTGCTTCTCGCCCTGTCTGACCTGCTTTCCCCACCTCAGCCATCACTCTGGTGAGTTCAGTGGCATTATTACAGATATGACGGTGGAAACATACTAAAATAGGCCCCATTTGTAATAAACCAGAATTATTCTTAAACAATGGTATTATCCTGCCATGCAAAAAGACTGGTAGTGACACCCACTGGTGTTATTATTCCATATTGGGCACTGGATGCAGTATCATTGTTATGCATTTTATTTGAGTGAAACAAAGGGTGACACCAAAGAAGAAGCAGAGAGCAGAGTTTCTGCTGCAGGCTGGGATGTGTCAGTCTGATCCCTGCTATGTTCTTGATCCACGTTAAACCATAAAAACCAGCAGTGTTTCTATAAACAAAGTACACATTACCACCCACCCACACACACATACACACAACCCAATCCACCTCATTCATTCATTTCCATGTCTTTCCTTTGAGATGTCAATTTTGCTTTATCCCTCTTCTTCCCTCCTCCACTTATCATACTTTCCTCTCTCACTTTGATTCCTCTGACCTATCTCCACTCCTTTATCCTCATCTGTCTGTTTCCTTTCCTCTCACCCATCCTTCTGTACATTTCCTTTGTTTCCATTCATGCCTCCTTTATTCCTTTTCTTTCATCTATGCTCCACATCTCTCCTTACTTTCCACTATCAATCTTTTATTTCCTCATTTCCTCCATTATGTCATCAGACCATTCTTCCCTCCCTCACCCTAAATACTTCAAACTACTGTAGTTCCCACATTTCAAGCTGCTCTGCCATCCCTCAAAGAAGACAGAGAGGGCGGTTAGCTCAACTTATTACCTCACAGTTTAGTTATTTGCCGTAGCGGAAAACTAGGCACCTTTAAACAAGGTATTTTACATGGTTTTGGTAACAAAACAATTAAAGTTATTTTCTGCAGTAATTTGTTAGGTCTGCTACTCTGCTTAAAAGATGGAGGGCAAACACATTCTTTCTCATAGTAGGTAGAGACGACCATGTCTCTATCCATATAATTTTTTTTTTTTCCCATGAATGGTCAGTTTGAGTGAGATATGAGTTATTACAGCAGTTTCACAAAATTACTATAATCAAAACATGAAATGCTATATTATATGACATTATACTTCCACTGTCTTATTGATTGTTTGATAAGCCGTGCTTATTACTTAGTTACTGTTGCTACGCCCGAGAGGTTTTTAATTCTCCCGTGCCATTAATGTATTTCAACCACTTTTATAACAATTGTCCTTGATTTCAGGTAAAGGCAGATGAAAGGATGATTGTGCCATCTGGAAAAAAAAGCCTGTCACTCATAGATTTTATCTGCTGTACCCAGCTGCCTAATTGTGCTTAGGTTAGCCAGCTTTAAAAGGTAAGTATGTTTGATAGCATGATTAACTCTACCAGGGGGAAAAGACTATAATAAGCTATAACAAGAGGCAACAGATGACAAGTATGATGGGAAGCAAATAAAATGTTACAGAAACAAGCTTTCAACATAGAACGATGCATTTGCATGTGCGTTTGGCAAACAAAGTTTTAAAGGATGTAACCCTTAAAAGAGGAGCTCAAAGCTGAACTCTCTTGGCCTTAGAGATACTAATACTGCTTACCACTGTAGGAAAAAAGTAACAGTTGTGTATACCTTCCTGTATGGATGGGGCCTGCAGCATTTGCTTGTAGTACGAGTAGTACAGTCCACACTCTGTCCGAAAGGAAATCTCCCGCTCCACTTCCTGAAAGCAAAAAGGGGAATTTGGTTATATGAAACTTCTGTCCTCTTTAATATGGAAAACAGAGATGCTGGCAAGACATGACAGAATCATGGGGATAGAGACAAGGAGGCTGAGACATTCATAATCCTCAACGGTAACAATAAGACACGTAACTCTGTGTGTGTGTGTGTGTGTGTGTGTGTGTAGGTGTGTGTGTGTGTGTGTGTGTGTGCGTGTGTGTTGTGCATGATTATTGTTCCAATGTGGGGGGGGGGGGCAAACAGTGGACAATAAGCTGCAGAGTATTCATATCAAATTCTGTTTGTTAATAGTTTTGACAGCTGTGATCGACTAAAAACAAATTATTTAACTGTAGTGACAAGATTTCTTTTGGTTGTGTGTGTTCAATAATAGTCTGTCAAATACTTTTTCCAGGATTTTTGTCCCTCCACAGATGAATGCGGTCATTCCCATGGATCTTGAAATCTGCCTATTAAAAACCAAAGCATATCTCTGAGCTGTTTCTTGATGCCATTCATGTGATCCATTTTCCAGTAATCACGGATGATAAAACGCTCATCCTTCATTTAAAAAAGACAATAAAAAATAACTAATGGACACACAATTGTTATGACATTGATGTGGTGACTAAATGGCTTAAAAAAAAGGAACAGCCCTGCAGATTTCCATTTGCATTACAACTAAAGACATTATGCTGAAAAATACACAAATCCACCATGAACTGACATTCAAATACAATTTGCATGTAAAATGATCCATTAAATGTCACTTTGCAGCCTGTAGCCCCACCCCTATCCAAACTGAAGAGTAACCCATGGCTGAATTTTATTAGCCTGGCGATTTAATGTCTGTCCTGGATGTCCTGCGGATCATCATACCGTTCACTTGACACCAGATGTGGTTCTACCACAGAGGCGATTACTCTACAATAGAGCCTCTGTTTCCTCTAAAATGTCAAAAAAATAGACAGTCATTTCATTTTTTTCTTTTTTTTTTTTTTTTTACAATTTATGGACAAATTTTATGATGTAGGCCAATGAGCTTCCCCTCTTTAGAAAGACCAGCAGCCATCACTGTTCTATCCTTATAAATTCCCCCAAGAATGCATCCCAAAAGCTGAAAACTATTTGGTGTTTAATTTTAATTCTTAAAGGGATAGTTCACCCTAGAATGATATTTCGCTCATTATCTACTCACCCTCATGTTGACTAAGGGCTGGAAGAAGTTTCAGAGTCCTCCGTCCCTTCTCTGAGTTACAGGGGGTCTTAGCGTAGCAGTGCATTTCAAGGCAACGGTTGTAAAGGGACACCAGAGCTCTTCGTAAAAAAACACACACAAAAAAACATCCAAATACCTCCATGATGCTCGTATGTAATGTCCGTCTTGTGCTGAAGCCCCAAATTGCGTAATTGTCCCGAAAAAAATTAAATAAGTCCACATTCCAAGCATGTTTGTAGCATTAGCTCCTATGTCTGTTGTCCGGTCTTCCGCTGCCAGCGCGCATGCGCAAGGTTCGCACTGAGACCGACTCGAGTCTCAGTCTGGTTGCGCATGCGCGCTGGCAGCGGAAGACCGGACAACAGACATAGGAGCTAATGCTACAAACATGCTTGGAATGTGGACTTATTTAATTTTTTTCGGGACAATTACGCAATTTGGGGCTTCAGCACAAGACGGACATTACATACGAGCATCATGGAGGTATTTGGATGTTTTTTTGTGTGTGTTTTTTTACGAAGAGCTCTGGTGTCCCTTTACAACCGTTGCCTTGAAATGCACTGCTACGCTAAGACCCCCTGTAACTCAGAGAAGGGACGGAGGACTCTGAAACTTCTTCCAGCCCTTAGTCAACATGAGGGTGAGTAGATAATGAGCGAAATATCATTCTAGGGTGAACTATCCCTTTAATGTTTTTGAATGGGTTATCTTGGGGTTAAATTCCAGAAATAAGACTAGCGCCACTTTGGATGAGGAATGGCTTCTATAGAAGAGGTCAGAGCTAAATCTATCCAAGTTGAACTTCAGTGGTGGTGTCGCTGAAGTCATGCCACTGTAATTTCCGAATATTTGCTTTTTACCTATAGTGATTGTAGTTGGGCTTCAAAAAGTGTTCTGCAGTCTAAAGATTTTCTTACTGATCCTAACTGCTGGGTTGGGATCCAAAATACGTCATTCCCTCAGTGCTCAATTATAGAAGATCAAAAACATGAAGGACTCCAGGCAACTGCAACTGATGACTACACAGGCCGGTGGTTCCCAATGTGCTTGTTAATTTCATTCACCTGGTTTAAAGCATTCGATGATTCGCTATACAGTAAGTAACAGAGCTTTGAGCCCCAAGTAGTCCAATAGAAATCTGTTGTTTTACATACATATTTGTAATCTGATATGATACTGGACACTGAACATCTCTTTATGAGATGGAGGATATGATGTTCCTCCTTGTTACAAAAGACAGATTAATCACCGTTTGAGAGTGAAAACTCTTCAGTAGGAGTTTTCAACCTTAGGACCCTTCATAGCTGTGGTGCAACCACAGATATCTTAACAGAATCTGACTCTGATTGATTTTGTCATACAAAGGTTGGAAAATGTACAAATGACCTCAGCGTAGCTACACCTACATTCAAGGGTATTTCTACTTGGACTGAAGAGCAGACCCATGTAAGGTCTCTAAACTGCTGCGCAAAGCCCAGATGAAGACTAGTGCTAGTCAAAATATGCTGGCTGTGTTTTTAAAAATGACTGCAATGTTAATATGGTAAAGGCATTTAAAAAATAAAATCACCAATCCTACAGTGTGCCTTGGGATGTTTTTCAAGTTTTAAACTTTTGGGAGCAAACCATACAGTATGTAAGGTCTTTTTGTGTGTGGGATATGAACCGACCAACTTCTTTTTTTGGTGGTGGGTTTTGGGTTAAGTAATTGGCCTTGGGAAAGTTGCATCTCTTTAGGTTAACTTGATTGAGCAATCACTGCTGTAAGCCACATTTGTCCGTTACTAGCAAAGTTGCTTTTAGCCAGTTGTAAATTAAAAGCAGTTTAAAGTTTTGGGGCCAGCTACAGTATCAGCCATACAAATGTTTTATTGCATTTCTTGGCCCACTTAGTCCTTGGTGGCAATGTCTGAAGCAAAAGCAAATACTTTACAGATGTTTAATATTTAAGGAAAGTTATATAATAATATAATCAGGCTTCATGTAATATGACAGATGTGTGGCACGCTCCCCAGCAGTCTGCTTGCACCTACAGCCAAACTCTGGCTTTACTACATTTATGGGAATTATACAGTGGGTGGTGAAGACAAACTTGTCTGCCAAGCACACAAACAGAAATGAAGGTGAAAGTTTCAGCTGCTACAGTGTCATGTTAGACCGTTGCATATGTGTTCATTGCAGAATCACCACATCTGTCAGCTGTGGAGCTGCCATGAAGAAAATAACCATAAAACAGGCAGGGGTCAAAGAACTTTGTTGTGGTGTTCACTCACTCACTTTTCCTTATATAACAGACAGTCGGTAGTTTCAGTGAGCAGTAAATAGTTCCTTTGGAGACTTATCTCCAATGTGCATTATCAAAGACAGGTATAATGTTGCACATCTGTGAATGCATAAAACATCTGTGCAAAATGTGAGGGGCTGCACTGAGGGACTCTTAACAGCAAGTTCATGAGATGGATACTAGGCAACTGTTGTTTCTTTCCAGAGCAGCAGACGTTTCAACTTGTCACAGCAGGATAGACGTTGATTGTCACTCAAAAGATTAAGGATGGTTCTTTATGTGGACTGAGATGACATCCAGTAAAAAGGTCAGAGTGTCAGTATCAGCAGATGTCACAGGGTTTGCTTTGCTAATAATCAATGAGCCAATGGTTCTCATGTGCAGCGGCACTGTTAATAGTGAAACATTTGTTTATACCCAACTTTCTGCTGTTATTGCTGCTGTCAGCCAGACATAGCACTTTTCTAACTGAGCAGACACTTGACAATTTCCCCTTCATTCATCCTTCAATAAATGACAATGGCTTGGCCATTGTGAGAAATTTGGGGGTTGGTGTCTTGCTTAAGGACACTGTGATGCGTGAAGAGGACAAGAACTCTTCACACATCACAGTGTCCTTAAGCAAGACACCAACCCCCAAATTTCTCACAATGGCCAAGCTGTGGATCAAACCACCCACTCCGCAATTACTCAACAACCCAGGTCACGAACCGCAGATGACAGACATGTGAATGAGGGTTTTTTTTCTTTGTTTACTCAGATCATGTAACAGTTATGCTAAAGTAAATGCACAGAAATTAATCAATGTGTACGCAGGAATCAATGGTTCTGGTACATTTTTCCATTTCAGCTGTAGTGAGTGACAGCCTGTGATGTGCCAGGGTAATTTAAGATTCAAATAAAAACATGTGTTGATAATACAAGTAATACCTCCTACCATGAGCTGAGAGAACCACAGCAGATTCTCATGTATGGCATTAACACACCAGGCCTGTGTCAGAGCCAGCAGCCCAGCCAGGAGCAGCCCTGCCACCATGGAAACACACCGTCGCCACAACCGCCAGGATGGAAGAATGTCTGACCCGGAGCAAGTACCTGATCCTCTGCCCTCCTCCTGTGTGGTAGCTGATCTCGCCGTCCCACATGTCAAGTCACCACTCTCATCTTGTGAGCGGCCCAAATTCATTTCTAGCTCGTTTAGCTTAAGTCTCTTGCGAAGCTCCATTGCCTAAGAAGACGAAGATTATCAATAAATTCTTGGATCCTTTGATGAGCTGAATCCAGGTAGATAAACAGCATGCTCCTGGCTTCGGCTATAGAACTGATCCAAATCCATTACAGTAATAAATGTAAATGCGGTGTGTTTTTCTTTTTCTTGAAGCCAGTCCAAATAAATTAGCTTTTTAATCGCTTCAAGTTCCTTGCCAAAGGAAATATGCAAAAAGCTTTCTCCAAGGGAATGAGGAGCTAGTTTCCTTCCCAATCCTTCTTTTGAGTTTGCCTGAGGCAAAACAAGCCTTGGCTTTTCACCAAGAACTTTGATGAGATGACTAATCCTTGGTTTAAATTAAGGTCAAAGAGAATAAGCCTAGTTAACAAGTTCATACATTGCTCATTACCCTGAATGCTAGTTCATTCCTCCGAAGGCACCAATCCTCTTCCCTTTGTTTCTCTGTGTTATCATTCCCTTTTTATGGTCCATTGAATAATTCCTGTCTCTCGGATGTGGTGCTTGAAGAATCCAAGCGTTGGTCCAGCTTTGGCCTTGGTTCATCTCTCCTCTACATGATGTCTGTCTTCCAGAGGCTAAACATGGACGACTCCCACCTCCCCTGAACTTCAACAGGGACTGCAAAACAACGAGCAGCTACAATGTACGAAACTGAGCTACAGTGAGCCTGCAAACAACCGGATAGTCTGTAGATAGTTGGAGCAACCAGGGGGAGGGAAAGAAAAGAGAGTTGACTACTGGTGACCTCCCGTCTATAAAAACACACATGCACGCAGGAAAAGAATAAGATGGGTGGGGGTGGGGAGCAGTGAGGGGAACATGTTGGAACATCATTCGGAAAATGTGGGGAACATTTGTCAGAGGGTTTGTGGATCTGGAACCAGCTTCAAGCTGTGAGCACATGTCTGAAATAAACTCCGCTAGGCACTGGGACCAACGTGGACATGACTTCACACCTGATGAATGCAAGAGGCCAGATTAAGCCAGCTGTCTGACTGCATACGTAAGAGGAGGTGATAATAAGCATTGTAAAGAAAGCGTGCAAAAGACAGACAGTAAAGGAGCCAGAAGAACTTAATAATAACCCATTTAACCGGAGGCTAGCACTGCTACCAATTCCATCAACAACACATGGAGCAAGGGAACTTCATAAGAGCAGATATAGACTAAGTATCTGGCTGGACTGCGTGTGGTTGTGAGGGGTGAAATTTGCAGGGAAAAGTTCTAAGGTGAGGGCAGAATTTCTTTCCCACTCAATGAAATGCTAATTTAACAAGCTAGAATTGAATCCACCTTTTCAGTACCATGGATAGTGACACTTTGAAAAGCATGCCCAAACACTTATTTATAATTTCCAATATTTGATATAAAACAGTCTCAAAATCCAATAGCACAACATACTGTCAACATAACAATACATTTGTCACTGCAGTGTGAGTGATAACATTGAAATTCCATTTTTGACTTTATTGTTGTTTCAACTTCAATTATACGGACATTTTTTAAACGATTTTTCTGCCATTTTTCTCACCCATATCATTGATCACCACATCAATGGGCCATTTAAAAAATAGAATATGTAGGCAGCAATGAGACAATACACTTACTGCAGCACTATTATCCACAACACTAGAGGGCTGTAATTTTGAAACCATTCCACAGTCTTGTGTTTCTTGTTATTGCATAACGACGCAACTTCAACAGGGCAAACACAAGAATGTCAAAACGAGTTAAATTACATATATAAAATCGAACAGAATTAGAAGGTAAATTAAAGAAAGTGAGAAGTGAGGTAAATAATCACTATTTGACTTAGTAGTATGGAAGTTGACACTGTATGATGGTGTAACATAAACCACAGATGAATAAATTATTATGTCAAATTATTTTGAAAGAGCAACAGCCAACATTCAGTCAACTAATGGTGTCCCTTCATCAATCATTCACTCACTCACCCACAAACATGTGTGGATGTAGCACTTAACCATGGCCTGTGCAGCCAAAAATGGTGCCCTTTCTGTTAAACAGCAGCTTCTCCACAGACTGCCAACACTCAGATATCATCAGTCATGCCGGGTCAGGTCAGGCAGCAACAAACACAAAGTACCAGTACCGAGCAGGAGGGACTTCAAAACTCACAAATTGCTTTCCAGCATGTCTCAAGGCTCTTTCCATCCTTCTTGAGTAAGAGACACGTTTAGATAGCATGTGTGTGTCTGAGACAGAGAGCGGAAGAGGAGACGCTGGACAGAGAGAAACAGTGGGTCTCTGAGGGCAGGAAATTAAATACATCATCTCTGAGGGAGAAACAGCAGAAGAAAGTTCAAGCATCAGCGGGCACGGCCACAAGCATCTGAGCGGTGTGTTGGCTGTCCACTACACATTTGCTGCTGCTTTGAAATGTGGACATAGAGCTGAATCTGAAAACTCATCTTTTTCCCGCTGTCTGAACCAAAACAGCAAAACTGGGCTTTTAAAAACTGTCTGAGGATTAATCCAAAAGTCCAATCACTGAAGAAAACATTTCCAAAAACACACACATTGTGCCCCGTGTCGTCACGAATAACTGTTTGTTTTGTTGATAGAATAGAATAAAACTGTATTTATCCCCCAAGGGGGAAATTCACAGTGTCAATAGATAGTTAACAATCATGAGCCTATCAAATCACTATTTTATGTTAATTTGGTTGTCTGATAACAGAGATGGAAATTTATGTAAATGATAACTAACTGATGAGTTCAGCTGTATTAAAAACACATCATCATTAATTACAAAGAGCAGGAGGGACTCTGCAGAAATTTGGCGGCACTTTGGCGGCACTGTTGTTTCAGGTACCAGAGAGATGAATAAATAAAGATGGAGATCTTCATGCATCTTCCAGCAAAATGCAGCTGAGTCAAGTGTTTCCCAGCTTGAGGACAAACTTCCACAGGGAGAGGGGACTAATACACAGCCTTTAATTGTACAAACAAAAATCCAACTCCCTGAGGCCGGTTTGAGTAATAGATCCACAGGGATCACCTCAACAAGCTCCATCTTGTGTCTGTACAATTGAAAGATAAACAGAACAAATACGACGCTGACATTAGAAAATCTAACAGAAATATGCAAATGCACAAATTCAGCTGGCAAACACAGCGAATCACTGGATGAGCATGATTTCATTTTTCTGCCAGTTGATCCGGTATTTCTTTATTGGAGCCCTTTATGTCAGCACCCCTGCTGTGACAGTGCAGCGGCCTCAACAAAATTAATGAGGGAGCTGAGCTAATATCTGTCTGAGCACAGCCTTAGGCCATGCTAAAACCTTTAGTACATGCATCACTTTGCCATGTTTACGCATGGTGTCCACACAACTCCTGAATTTTCACTCCACTCTCTAAAACGCAGACTTTTGAAAATGCTGTTAGTCCCGTTGTGTTGTTGTCATCGTCGTCGTCTGCACAGGACAAACCAAAAACCTGGGCAAATGATAATGTACACAACCACAGTTGCCATCTAGGAGTGGGAATCACCAGAGGTCCTCAGATACAATATTTTCATGATGTCACAATCCAATATTATTGTGATTTTAAAGGTGTACAGAAATGGCCGTTTGTCCTGTTTGTCGCGCCGAGTTGTCACGAGCTGCAACACGAGTTTACCCGAGTAAGGAAAACGAATTTGATTGGTCGTTATCGAGCGGGCGGGATATTCAAAGCTTGGGGCGAGACCGAGCTCCGTGTGTGTGCGTGTCTCAGACGTTTGAATGACGGATTACGGATCCAATATCAGTGGCTGATGAATCGTGTACAGGCTGACGTATAATCCGTGCGCCTGCATTATCCAATGCGAAAAAAAAAAATACACACTTTCATCCCGGATTTACTCAAAAATAGAATTTTGCACAAAGTTTGACCTACATCGTCTGAAAGATGACTTATTACATTAATTTTATGATCCAGAGTGGGCTCAAATTCAATTCTCTTTTCTGTACACCTTTAAACTTGTTGTGATAACCTGAGTATCTTATAACACATGGCATCTATGATATCAGCAAAATGTGCGATGACACTGTTCAATATTGCGATGACGATATGACAAGCAATAAATAAGAAGATGTGCATATTAAACATACAGTTCCTGTGTCTTTCTGAAAAGCTGCAGTACATATGCCAGGCCTGTAGTGGGGCTGTAACACTGCCACACAAATACACCGTTCACCGGTGTTGTTGTTACGTTACGTCTAGTGGTGTGGTTCAGGTTGCAGGTTCGAGGTATAGCCTATGAGTGTGAAGTAAGTGTGAAGGCATGGCGCCTGTACATAAAACGTATTCATCCTGTTTCAGGCGACATTTTGCCATATGTTTATCATGCATGTTGATATCACAATGACGAAATAAGATTAATTGATCAGCCCTAATCGCTATATTTTGCGTGTTACTACCAATTGCAAATCATATTTTTTAAACATCTGCTTTATCTATCGAGTTCTCAGTCTGTCCATCTCACTTAAAACAGATGTAGCAGAATGTTTGTGTTAATATAAGTCTTAAATAGTTATATCTTCCGATAACAATCACTTACATAGAGTGTTTGGTCCGAAACACGGGTCTGTCAGTCACTCTGCTCTGCTGTCAGCCGAGGAGAAAACTTCTTGTATACTTCCTTGTATCCTACAAGTTTTATCCAATGAGGAGAAAGAACGGCATGAAGGGCTGTGTGTGCAGCCAAGGGATGCGCGTGAATGTGGTGACGTAGGGACGAGGACCAATAGATCCATGACGAGGGCAGGGGCTGCTAACTCCATCGGCTGACAAGAAGTTAGCCAAAACGACTGGATCGCTTACTTCTGCTTTAAATCATTTTTATTCTTGCAAAATGGGATTGTCAAACAGACTGACCAACACAATCATAAAAGTACTCTAGTAATTCTAGTAGTTTTGCAACCCCTACTCCAGTGCTGCCAGATATTCAAATTTTGCAGTATGGAAGGACATTACTATGCTTTCATTTTAAAACAAAACCAATGTTGAAATAGCCTCAGAGCCCGGTTGTGCAGAAACAGCTAGTTTGTGCAATGTGCCATCCAACCGCGTTTAAAATCAAAAGTGTGTGTACTTGTTGTGAATGACCACACCAGAAGTACGGTAGGAGTAAAAAGGAGACATACTGATAAGGGGGTTGAAGCTGATGTTGAAGCACTTTCAGACTTTCTCTCCTGAGAGACATGCACCATTTTTTCTAAAAATAATTGTGTGAGAAATGAAATGCAGGGCCTGGGAGAGACTCAGCTGACATTCTCACCTCACCAAGTATCGGGGTAAAGTGGGTGTGAATGTTGGATTGTCAGGTTCAGAAAGCTACATGACATGTCAGACACAGTGGGGGCGAGGGGGTTTCTGAAGCTGTTGGACTGTCCAACCTGCAGCTCTGATTGAGGATCCTGCCGCCTCACCGGAGGCTGGCTGTGATACACATTGTTGTTGTTTGCTGACCAAAAGAGATCATGAGAGAGCTATCTGTTGTCCTGCTGTGGCCAAATGTTCCTCTTGCCCACATAGAGCATTTTCAGATTTTGCTCGCTCTTTGTGAATGTAGCCTTGGACAGAGGCACTGATAGCATTAACAGAAGGAAGCACTTCACACACACTCACGCACATGTACGCAACGTGCGATGATGTCAGCCAGGAGCTCTCACTTGTGGGAACATTTCGGGGAAATGTTCACCAGTAAAGTGACCTGCATTAATTATAAATGAAAGCATCTGTTTGCCTCTTCACACACACACAGAAACAAGACAAGACAGCACCACTATCTGTGTCTATGTGGACTCTGCTCAACTAACTAAATGCTGCTTTGTCTCCCTGCGACAATAAAACTCAACTTATCCCGCGATGCAGATTATCTCGATGTGGGTCAAGACGCCCTGTACATTTGCATGAGGATCAGATGAAGCACCTGGCTGGCACAGTGAGTCTCTGCTGACAGATGAGACTAATTCTGAGTGTTAGATCTCTGAGGGCCTGTCTGTTCACTTGCTTTGTTTGAGTGCTCACTTTCTCTTCTGTCTCACACAAAATGACAAGTCTGGTCTGTGATTAGGATAATACTTCAAATTCAAAATCTGAAACCTGAATGCACAGATGGAACTCTGCTATCAAAGACCAGCTCCCACCAAACTGTGAAAAATGAACATTTCCTCCAACCAAAGAACTCACCATTCAGACAACAAACCTGAGAATACATATCCACCATAGAGGTATTTGATCATGGACATGTCAGATCTCAAGATGAGGTCTCCTTGGTGAGGGTTGAGTATAGTTTATCTAGCCCTTCACTTGATCCAAAAAAAAAAAAAAAAACCTAATCCTAGTACACAGTTCACAATCTGATACTAAAATAATACAGATAAAATAGCAGTAGTAATAAAGCTCAGCATTAGAAAATTAATACAACTCTCTGGCTTCAGTTTTTACCTCTGGGGAGTCGAGGGTCACTGTACTGTGGCTCTATAAAAACAGCTGTTCATGTTGCTGACCCTTAGATGATTTCAAATTGTCAAATTGAATTTGGTTGTTGGGATTCTGTAAAGATACTGTGAAACATTGGGCATAGCAGAGTAACCTTTTTTTGAGGTACATGAGCTGCTCAATGCAGCCACATGAATGGGAAACATGAACAGCTTACCAAATACCAACTGACAGGACAGGGTTGGGTCAGATCAAGTTCATGTAGTCCTCGTGTTAAATTTATGCATTTGGCGATTCTGTCAGACATGGTCATGCTTATAAAAAAAATCTGGACTTCAGCAGCGCAGAGCAGCAGCTTGGAAAAGACTTTGAAGTAAATATAAAGTCTTTGTAAACTGCATTTCAGGCTCTAAACTTTAAAGCTAAAGTTCTACAACAACATCTCAATGAGACCAGTTTTATTGGGAAGGTAGCTGCATTAAAATAGTCCATACAGAGGAGGGAAGCAAAGAGATGAAGGTCCGAAACTCTGTGACACTAGAATGTAAATGTGATGTGAAAAAGACATGAATATTACAACTTCCTCATGACATCATCTTGAAATATTTAGTAACTTTTCCAGCAGGGTTTAGATCACAGCAGTTTTCATCTTCGTCCTCTGTTTCGACCATCCACTCTCCAGCCAGACATCAGGTTTTGACTTTCCCTTGATCATACAGTACATAAGCTCAAACAAACCACACAACATGAGACTCAAACAGTCCTCACCAAAGTGACCTGCTTTCCTTGCCTCCGTCAACTCTCCATAACGTGTGACTATCACAGCACAAAATGAGCCAAAAACAACACCAAGCAACAGTGTTCATCTACGTTTTCCCATTATGAGGATGACAGAGCAATCTGTTCTGCCATGTCAACTAGCTCAAAATCTGCTATGTGCATCTCAGTCTGAACCAGAGTGTTGGTGAAGCCCTCCAAGAGAGATTTAAAAATGACATCATATCTGGCAGGTCACAATGTTCTGCTGCTGTACACTGAACACACTCTAAAAAGGACTGAGTAACCACCGGTTGCCCCGGTGTTTCATGACTTCACGTGGTTTCTTTAATGGGCTTGAAAAATCAATCCTGTGCAGTGCGTGGAAAAACAATCATCCCATTTTCAGGATGAGGTGTTTATGACGTTCTCACTGACTATTTTAGGGAAAAAACTGGATGAAGGAAGAATGCCTGATTGGCATTTATATTGAAGCAACATTTCCTCTTGAGATACGCAGAAAATGCGAGTGGAATTTTCTAGCTTTTAAAAGTTGAAACCAGGAGACATTTTCCATCTGCAAATATCCACATCGTGATGTCGTTGATGGGTCTTACACATGGATGTCAAAACCTAAGATAACCTCTATATAAAAGTGTCAGACCCATCAATCCAGCCATGCCTGCTGCTCCTCAACAACAGGCTCATAAAAGAGATAAAAGAGACAAAGTGGTGTCAACATACCCAGACCTTCTTCCTGCCCTGACAAACCCAGTGGCAATCAAAAAGTCCTAAACACTGTCAAACTTCCAGCAAACAATTTATTGCAAAATCTTGGTCCTAGGACTTCTTCGGGCAAATGGTTCTCAACAAAAAGGAGCTATCTTGAGGCAAGTGGCTTAGTCGGATGCCACTCACCTTAACCCCCACTAAAGTGGTAGATATACTATATTACATAATCATATCTATACATGGAAAACATCAACATCATAGATTTAGAAAGGGACACCTTCAAATAGACCTTGGGAGACATTCAAATGTAAGGAATCATAGGAACATGTTTCATCATTCAGTCCCTTGGGAGCATGTAGTTCCCAGCACACTACGCTCAAATGATGTGGATTATCCCATAGCTGTGTCCTTTAATCACGTTCACCAAGATATTTCATCATGACATGCACTGAACATGTCACCTGACCACCCACTCAACATAAATCCCCCTTCAAAATAATCTGCAAATTTAAATTTACCCTGTGTACAGTACAGAAGTTTCTGAGACATGTGTGGCTTGTTCCATTACACAGCCCCAGCATATATTTCATATTGTTTGTACCTTTTGTACAGAATGACGAGGTCTCATCCACAACAGGCTGTGTAAAAGGGGCTGCAGTCAACACCATAGCAGTAATAAATTAGCTAGTGTTGTCATGTGGATTTGTATGGTGTAGTGTGTGTATATGTGTACTCTGTGCACATTCTTCCTTTGCATGTGCTTTAATTGTAGGCTAGTCATTACTGATCTAAAACCTAAAACCTACATTGGCACTATCAAATGTTTGATACATGGTGTTGGCCTTGAACTGTTATCTTGTTCTGATCTTCATGCAATAAATAGCAAATGCCACTGAACACTTGTTCTGGCTGATCTTTGCTACCAAACCTTTGATTTGTCATCATGAGAGAAAGTACAGATGTGACCGTACCACTGTGTCTTAATGTTACTGCATGAA
This sequence comes from Trachurus japonicus, assembly GCF_045865225.1. NCBI lineage: Eukaryota > Metazoa > Chordata > Actinopteri > Carangiformes > Carangidae > Trachurus > Trachurus japonicus. The sequence continues at coordinate 25,064,362 of NC_140909.1, forward strand.
GGGAACCTCACCTTGATGTTGGAGAACCACAGGTCGTTCTCATGTAGCGTGGCCACATAGATGCAGCACAGCAGGCCAAGACCAACAGACACAGACCAACCGACAGATGTCCAGACTATGGCTCCCCACGACCAATCACCTGCGGGAACATGAACACATCATTAAGCTGCTGCTGTTGGGTGAAATTTCAAAAACACTAAATAGTGCAATTTTCAGATTTTTTCTAAAGCAGGTAAAGAACAAGTGTCATTAATAATAACTGTGTTGATTGCATTTTATTAAAAATGTTGCAGAAATCCAGGTCACCGGGGCCACTTTGACATATAAAACTTGAAATGTAATGCAACCACAGTTAATACAATTTTTCTAGTGTGTAGATTCTTATGTAAAATAATGTACATTTAAATCTGTGAAATGTGGAAAAAAACATGACTACATGTGAACTCTATAAGGCAAAGGGCACAAAAAGTGTAAGAGTTCAGGCTTTAAGCAGCAGAGTGAGTTTATGCAAATGTGGTATTTCACTTAAACCCCACACTAAGAACTTTCCATCCCGGTTGTGCAACCACAGCTGGTCAGAGGTCAGGGTCAGATACACAGAACACTGACCCTGGAGCTGGATCTGACTCAAAAACACATCCAGCGGAGTGGACGGCTGCCAGCCATGCTCACCCCTGCATCAAAGGGCATTTTCTGCAGCCATGGGGCTCCTCTCTGCTTCTACTTCCACTGCTTGTTTGTGCATGACACTCACACTCAGGTGGGAGGGTGGCTCACTCACCGTGCAACATCTTCTCTGGGTGATGATCGGTGCAACAGTTGGACTGCTGGGACTGAAACTCAGCACCGAGAGGAGGGTGCTCCTTCCCCTTGCTGCCCTTCCTCTGACGCAGGGCTGTCATGTTGAAACACTGCAAACCAGACAGGGGCAGTGCGTTTGATTACACGCACAGATATGACGGAGGAGGCATCCACACACACACACACATACACACACACACACACACACACACGGATCTATATCCCCCCACCCCACCCCTAACACACAAACAGCGGCGTGTGCTGCTGCAATCTGAGCCAGAGCAAACACCGACGGACACCACTGTTTGTTTGCCGTCACTGTCGTTCAGTCAGACACTGATAGATGGGCTTGGAGGGGCCTGCACGCAGCGGCGTTTCCAGGTCACGCGGCTGCAAAGAGTAACGTGAAACATCAGATCCAGTCTGTCGAAACCGGCAGCAACCAGATCCCCGGTAAATTACATTCACCTTACCGTACACTTAACCGGGCACATACACGTTTACAAGAGTCCCTACTCTAACATCAGAGAGGAGCTATTCACCTCAGTGGCGGTGATGCCAATAGGATGCGATGAAGTACGATCTGATTATCATTGGGTAGCACGGATACACTACTACAGCCTTATTATAATCAATGTGCATTTAACATAAAGGCGCGCTCCCGTGATGGACGCCAGGCTTTCTTTCTCTCTTAACGGCAACAAAGACTTGAGCCAGCGGTACATTAGTAAGCCTCACCCTCCTCTACAGCAGCGGCTGGTAGGATGGTCCGACAGCTCTCCTCGCTACCTCCCTCTCTCTCTCTCCCTCTCTTTCTCTAAGTCTCTCTATCACACTCGCTCTTTCATTTTCTCCTCATCTTTTTTTTCCGCTCCCGTTAAAATTCATCGGTCGGCTCGCCTCCTTACCGCACCGGGGCTTTAACTACGGAACAATACCGGAACACGAGAGAGCCCGCCTTCAAAATAAGAGCGTAGGAATGTCACTTTTTTGAGAAAAAGCGAGGCGGGGGGTCGTTCGACCCGGCCAGGGAAATACATGATTATTACCATTAGGGGGAGAGTGGGGTAAGATGAGCCACTTCTCATATTATATTCAGGATCATTACATCAAGACAAATAATTTTGTTGCTATATATTTCAGGATGTCCTGCATCCCTACAAACAAACAGAAGGAATGTAAACATAACTGTGTGGATAATATAGCACATCCAAAAAATGTGTTCTTGTGGCACAACTCACCTCTTGTATGGTAGCCCAAATTGAGCATAGGAGCCAGGTAAATTGAGCCACCCCCTCATTACCTTCCATCCATTCCCCACCTCCCCCCTTTACCCAGTATTCCTGTCCAGGCTGCAGGTGATTACATCTGGGGCTTCCTGCTGAGCCACAAACGCAGTGAGGTTTGGGGAGTTTCGTGATTGCATCTTGGGAAGAATCCCTCATCTTTCTCTTTTAAAGTAAAGCAGCTTTGACTGTCTTTAGGAACTTACTTACTTTAAATATCTAGCCTAATCTTTATTTAATTTAAAGCATCTATACAGCCAAGATACACTCATTAAGTGCCTCAACTTATCCCTGGCCAAATGGCTCAACTTACGCCAGAGCTACCATATTGACTTTATTACTCCCCACAGCTAAAATGCACTTTCATGCTAGGTTTACTAACCTTACCTCACATATACCACAACTGCATGTATCCAACACATTTATAATGATCTCTTTTGGTCTAAATTCTTATGAAACTTATGATCGACTGAATTCACTTTTGAGAGTGAAAAATGTTTTTTGGACATTTTGTCAAACCACTTTACTCATGTGGTTCTTACCTGCACATGCTCCATGAAACGATGCCTTCCTCCTAACCAAAATTCAAAAAAAGTCCAACTCTACCGTCAACTTTGCTAGTCTGGACAAAAACATACTAATTTACCAGGCAGCTGCAATTGAGCGGCAATTTCCCCCCAACTTTTTCCCGGTTGTTGCGGTCATGGTAGGTCTGTGAGGCCACGTCGAAGAGGCTCGGGTGAGCCTGCCAGAGTTCAACTAGCTGTGCCTCCATTGCCTGGGTCCAGATGACTGGCTGCGCCGCCATGTTTCTCCGTCTACTTGTTTTGACCGTAACTTCAGCCGCGATAGCGTAGCCTATGCTCCGTGCAAGAGGTTGAGGCCAGAGCGATAGATATTATATCGCTCTGGTTGAGGCCATAGGGGTTGAGGCTAATCGGCTCGTAGCGCTGCTTCTGCGATACCGTCACGAGGTGGAGCGACCAGGATTTCAAACAAGTTTGGTTTTCTTGCGAACACACGATTGTGATCGGGAGCTGGTCGTTTGGTCCCATCCCATGCTCAATTGTTCTTATGGTTTCCTAGCAACGGGGGTGGCTCAACTTGGCTATGCTCAACTTATCCCAGTCTCCCCTACTAATAAACTGAATTTCCCCCCTTTTATTATGACCAGCTCAACACACAGCTGGGCAATAATCATGCTGTGTAATTAACATCTTCATTTGCCACACCTGTCAGTCACAGGCGCAGGTTACAGTATTATCTTTGCCAAGGAGAACTAGTCACATATGGATTTAAAAAGATTTGTGTTGATAGCAAAAGTGTTGCATAATATTTTTAATCAGTAGCTATCCTAGCCTATATAATTTGAATTTCAATATTTTGTTAAGACTGCATCATGCAGATTGACGACGTCACACTGCAAAAATGTAGGCTATTATGTAGTCATATAAGACACCATCTTCAGAAGACAAGATGAGCGATAGACAGCCATCAGATCAGACTGCTAGGTAGGCCTAAACAAAATGTGATTGACTGAACAAATGTCAGTGTTGTTGTTCAATCTCTGTTAAAGGAACAAGATCACCTGGACAGTTGAACACACATGTAGAATGTCCCAAGTCCATGTTCAACATTTCCTTATGGCCACAGTCCATGCTTTACATGGCTACATCCACCAGGATAATGTGCCATGTCACAAAGCAAATGTCATCTCCAACTGGTCTCACATCTGGTTTTCAAGATCTGAATCACCAGATCAGACTCCAGCAGAGATTGGCAGCTTGAACATGTTACTTGCAGCTTAGACATCTGCAGAAAATGGAGCAGAACCTCTATAGTAAGGGCAACATTATGGAAATCTGGGAACTAAATCCCTACCAAGAAATTTCTTCACAATTGTCTTTAGGAACGTGCGTAATATCATGTCTTAAAATGTTGAAATTCAACTCCCGTGGGAAACCCCCTAAAAAACTACTCAAAGTTGGGGTACCCGTAACTGGATTTTTGAACATTCCGTAATGTTAAATTTGGCCTACTTGTGAGGGGTCAAACTAGGGGTTTTTCATGATTCTGAGTTGATCGCAAACAATAGTTTTACGCCCAAAACACTCCTTGGTGGAGAAAAAAACAGCCACCCACTTTTCTTGTTCATCGGAACCCCCACCACCACCAATATAATGTAGCCTATTGCAGAGAAGCCATTCCTTATCATTGCAGAGGTTGTGTTACATAATAGGCTACTACTAAATACTCAATATAATATAACTTTTATTCTACCCTTTTTTCTATAGGACATTATACAGACCCTCCAGGATTTTATGATGTCACGATTTCAACTATTAATGCAAATTCAATCATTCTTTGGCCTTGACACTGCAACTTTTCAGCAAATTTGCTATCATAGACCGCTGTGGCTAGCTGTTTTCAGCTGTGGCCACAGTGTTTCCATTACATTTTTTTTGCATGTCTGTGTTTTTATTACTAGTTATTGTTTTCATATAACATTAACTTTTATGCGGATCGGGAGTGAGAGAGAAGGAAAGACATCAGGTGCACACCAGATTTAACGTACCAGTAAAAACGGAAACATACACATAGCCTACACACACACACACACTTCTCACTATTGGGTACATGTAGCTACATTAAAATGTTGCTTTCTTCTTCTTTTTATTCATTGCCATGGTAAATCGGCCTAAGTATTGTTTAGTGGTAGTTGTAGTTGGTTAGCATTAAAAGTGAAGAATTTTGGAGTTAGCTAGTGCTAGACATGTTGAAGCATTTACAACCTTCGATCATTGACAGACATACTACTTTTTACACCTGATATTATCTACATCTTTTTTTAAGAACTTGAAATATGTCATGTCATTGCATTGATAACATGCATAAGAAACTTAAAAATTGTGGTAACACTTTATTTGATGCCTATCTCTATAATGCATTATTATCATACTTATAATGAGTTGCAGTTATAGCACTGTATAACTATAGTTATAAACACTCATAAATGATAATACTACTTTATAACAATAATCACAACACACTATAAAGCATTTTATCATGACTTATAAGGTCAGATATTATAATACGTTATAACTGTTAGTAACTCGCTGACCACATTGATAATGCGATCCGCATAATAAATTACATTTATAATAACTTTTTAAATAAATTTAGCAACACCACAAAATCCTGGAGGGTCTGTATAATGTCCTATAGAAAAAAGGGTAGAATAAAAGTTATATTATATTGAGTATTTAGTAGGCTAGTATTATGTAACACAACCTCTGCAATGATAAGGAATGGCTTCTCTGCAATACATTCTATTGGTGGTAGTGGGGGTTCCGATGAACAAGAAAAGTGGGTGTGGCTGTTTTTTTCCTCCACCAAGGAGTGTTTTGGGCGTAAAACTAATGTTTGCGATCAAGTCAGAATCATGAAAAACCCCTAGTTTGACCCCTCACAAGTAACTTAAAGGTCATAGCTACAACTTAAGGAAACATTTTTCAAAAATAATGCATCCACAGAATGTCTAGAGGGGTGCAGAATAAAAGTATTAATTTTACTGATTTTAAAAAAAATAGTATATAAATAATTGTTTAGTAAATTTTGGCGGGTCCGAATATTTACATCTGGTTATGTTGGCAACATCGCCATGGAATGATCTCTGTGGCAACAGCATTAGAACTTTAGCTACTGCTGTAACTGGCAACCAGTAAAACGGAAGGTTGGAGCGAGAGCAGGCAGTGTGAGTGGAACACCTACTGGCCAGGAGGAATTAAACTTGTAGCTATCACCTTTAAGGCCAAATTTAACATACGGAATGTTCAAAAATCCAGTTACGGGTACCCCAACTTTGAGTAGTTTTTTAGGGGGTTTCCCACGGGAGTTGAATTTCAACATTTTAAGATATTACACACGTTCCTAAAGACAATTGTGAAGAAATTTCTTGGTAAGGATTTAGTTCCCAGATTGGTCAAATATCTGCTAAAATGCACTTACTACTAAGGAAAGTTTCCAACATTTTGTGGAAACACAAAGAACTGGGACTGTTTGAGAGCAAGCAGAGGAACTAGCCTACTGTTCCTGATAAAGTGTTAATAATCATATAATCATGTTTAATAAGCAACAATGTATTAAGTGCATCATCAAAAGGGGGCGATATAGCTAGCTACTACCAATTTAGTTTGTGGCTGGTTGCAGGCTGAATGACAAAAGCTTGAATTGTGTTTAAATGTCCACAACCTCCCGCACCGGAGGCGACGATGCTAACCTATTCGCCAAGAGGTTGACAACCACTTGGCAGGTTGGTTAGCACGTCTTTTATGGGTGGAGTGAGTGCACATCCGTTACACTCACCCCCGCTGAACTCACTCCACCCAGGGCATCCGGGTCACGGCACCACTGTAGCCGATGTCATATCTGGCCCTCTGCGTTGTGTTTCTCACGGCCTGCCCTAGGTGGGGTTTGATCCCACGACCTCCCGCACCGGAGGCGACAATGCTAACCTCTTCGCCAAGAGGTTGACAACCACTTGGCAGGTTGGTTAGCACGTCTTTTATGGGTGGAGTGAGTGCACATCCGTTACACATAGATTAACATAACTTGAAAAACTGTCAGTAGCCAGTTAGCTTATGGTAGCATTAGCCTGGAAATAGGGAGAACTCATCTTGCTAACCACCTCCCAGCTGTTCTAAAGCAAAATAATTAAAGCAGAAGTAAGCGATCCGGTCGTTTTGGCTAACTCCTTGTCAGCCGATGGAGTTAGCAGTCCCTGCCCTCGTCCCTACGTCACCACATGCACGCACATCAAATTAGAAAAAATCCGTATTGAAACTGGATCCAATTTTTCCCATGGGCGAGTGATTGATTTTTGGCTGTGGCGGCCTATAGTGAGAAATTACTATTACTATTACTCTACAGATATGATATCTGACTTCCACTCCCGCTCTTTTCTTGCTCACTCAGTCTTTGCCAAAAGATAACTTTGATGTTCATGAAATGGTTCTTTTTGAATCTCTTTCTCTGTGGCAAAAATATTATTATATTATGTAATTATGATATTGCTATTGACCAGACACAGCAGGTGGGTAATGCAATTGAAAAGAAAAACCAGCAAACCTGCATTATTTAAAAAAGAAAAACCTCCAGGCAAGAGAAGTTTTTCACGATGTGTATTCAGATTAGACATGTTGGCAGGTGTTGTCTCAACTTTACTGAAAAGATTTCGTTGGCTAATGCACAAATGCATCATTATCAATCAACAACGGCTGTCTGCAGGACTCAGCAGGATGGAGTAATTATGGAATTGTGAAAAATGGCAATATCAAAAAATGCTTGAGGTTAACAGGAGACTTATTTTTGTAATAAAAAACTTATATGTAATCCAAATTACAGCATCATAAAAGGAGGACAGTGTCATTTAGTAACTCTAGCAGCAGGTTGAGGAGTGCAGAAAACATGCTGTGTCTGCTACAGTTGGAAACTAGATGATTATAAGTGGAAAAAAAGTATTTCCTCCAGTGCCATCTCACAGACAGCTTTTCTTTCATGTGTTGCAATAACCATCAGTTAGATTTTTACCTTCACCTCTCTACAATGGAGGTGAATACAATCAGCAACAGTGATGAAAAATGTAACAGCGTGGTATATTTTATATTTTATTTTATTTACTGGAAACAGTGTTCTTGGTTTCTTGGGCTAATTTATTGACAGTTTTCCCCTGTGGAAACAGTTCACACTGTGGTCTCTGAATTATCCTTTAAGTGTTCCCTTTTCTCTCTGATATATGTACACAACCATTAAAAAAACAAGCCAAACTGCAGCACAAACAAATCGATTCAGTCAATCAAAAACATTCACCAACTGCACTGTCTTGACAAGCGCCCTCGAGACAGCAAATGGGTCAAGTGGGAGAGTGCCCAAGGCATTGAGATGGAAAGGACAGAGTAGACTACACGACATGAAAGACCTGGAGATTATCAAAGAGATTTATGAAAATAAATTGGCTGGGCTCTTGTGGGAAAGGAGGATTATTGGAGAAGAAAACAGATTGTTTAATGGCCATACTCTCTGACTTCAGCCCCTTTAGCCCTTGAATCATTTCCTTGCATGCACACATACACCAAGGCTAAATCTGTCCTCTTCCCTCCTCCCTCCTTCCATTTCTCTAAGTCTTGTCATCCAAAGCAAGGGAGTGAGACTGCAGGAAGATGGCCCATTAAAGATATCCCTCCTCCCAGTGTGCCCAATCTGACTCCCTTTAGTCGGCACGGGATCAAAAATCCTCCTCCTTTTTTCACTCACTGTAATACAAAACAAGATTCACAGAGCAAGGAAATCTGGGAATTAACCATTTAACAAGTTGAAAAGCAAACCAGCTGTAAGAGCCCCTTGAATTGAGTCTAGTACCTCCAGCTCTTTGTGCTATCCTCACCCCTGTTTCTTTCTCTGCCTTATTTCATATACTGTATATTTGGCCTTGATCTCCACTTTCATGGTGGGCCCTTAAAAGGTTTAGGTAGCAAACTTGATCCTTTAAAGAAATAAATAGATGGGGATGATTTTTTTCCTTCTCCTGCTTGCAGTCAGGGTTTCATGTAAAAGCAAAAGGGATTACGAAACAGTAATTTCTCTCCTTCAAATTGTGTGTGTGTGTGTGTATGTGTGTAGGCCTATATAATATATTTTCGCCCCAAAGACTTGTTTTTTTTTTTTGCCTGAATGCAGTAGTGGATGTATACCTCAATTGATTTCTAACATTTTTTAGGGAGAATTCTACAAGCTCTGCTTCATCTGTGTTTTAATTCTTTTTCCTGAGTTACCAAAAGATTTAATTAAATGTTAACCTTGCAAGCAGCCTTGCAGGACCGTGTTATAAACTGCTTTTTGGATTCCTAACCTTAGCACTACTTGAAAATTTGTTGCAGTAAATAGGCAGAACGTTGTCACAAGACAAAACCTGTTCTCGCTCCTGTAGTGTGAAGAAACAGCGAGAAGAAACACATTTTACCCTCTCATGCCATTCATTCTCTAATACCACGAGGCAGTTTTTCAAGATTATTCCATGTGAGGTGCACGGGGTCTTCAGGATTTCAGACATCTCATATATTAGGTGGACAAACAGGACTCCAAGCAATTTCCAGAGGGAAACAATTTGTTATGGTTTATATTCAACCCAACATCCACCCAGCATGTAGGGCTTTATAAAAACACACACATCTACATTTCTGTATTATGCTCTAAGACAAGTGATCTTCCTCCCAGGGTGGCATGAAGCCTGTGAAGAAGGAGCTGGGCTTACATGGACAGTGAAAGGGGCATGTACCCATAATTAAACAATAGCCCACTGGGCACAGACATACAGTATATATAAGGGCCCTGACCCTTCAGTCTGTGCCTTGTGGGCGTCTTCAGTAATGCATCTATGTTTAAGCAAGTCACTGATCTCAAAGTGGAGCAACTGATGTTTCCTGTTTTCAAATGATACAGAACATAGAGCTCAGTGCAAAACTTTTTGCCCCAGTGATGCCAGTGAAGAGAAAAACTTTGATGGCCGTTCATACTTTTAAATTTAACTTCTCTCCTCTGGTGGTTGGTGCTGAAAAGTACTGTGCACTAACAACCAGACATAGGCTTTTCCTTTGACATTTCAAAGTACTGTTTCAGCTGTATTAAGTGCTCACACACACTGACAGATTCGCTGACTTCACTTGTCTTTTATTTATATTAAACAATTTATATTCTCTCAGTTTGTGCACTTCAGCTGGCACTGATTTATTTCAGAGATCCCACTGATACTCACAGCTCAATTTATGATGTGCAACTTCTATGAGAGCAGGCGTCAAATTTCTTCCATGAGTTCAGATACCATCTAAGCTGTTTCTGATTATTATCTAAACTGTGTAAAGGCCCCTTATTTGACAGTTTCACAGGGTTTTATTTGAAGTGCTGATCCATAAGACATATTTGTGGTTTGAAGAACCAAACACCATCATTGTAGTTTTATGTCTCCTCTCTCAGGTTTCTCTCTGGAGCTCCGTTTGACAACAGGTTGGTGAGCCAACTGGAAATGAGGTGGCTCTCTAATTGATTGTTTACTGAGCAAAAAATGTACAGATTTTAGGTATAAGCTCTAAGGAACCAAATTCTGCAAGTTAAGATGGTGGCCCCAGGTGGGGATGGCATGCAAGCTGAGAACTGTGACTTTATAGTCCTGACAGCTAGTTCAGTTTCTGAATACAGGTTTGCATTTCTCTGTGGAGTGAAGCTTTGATATTTTTGAGGTATTAATACAGATCATGGAGATGCTTTATCATAAAAAATAAAATAAAAACAAGCACATGGGAGCTCTAAGATGTATTATTTAAAAAAAAATGTATTACAAATATCACTGCAGCTCCTTAACTCAGACACTTGAGACAAAGACAAAGTTGTTTATTATTCAGCCTTTATTACCAAAAATACAATGTAGTAGTGACATAATACCACCTATGATGTGCTAGAAATAAATAAACATAAAGCAAGCCTCACACTGCTGTCTGAGACATTCCATTTTGAAACTCCATTACAAAGTTGAGTATAAGTGAAAATACACTGATCAGGACCGACATATAACATTTCCACCTCCTTTGGTTTAAATACACTCGGCTCACTTAGCTTACAACTGTCAGTTTCCTCAAACAGACTGGGAGTAAATAAGAACAAAATCTAAATTCAATCTAAAAGTTGTTGTTTTTTTGCCTCAATTGTTTGCTTTTTATTATTAAAAATAGATTGTTTTTCTTTAAAAAACTCAGTTTTAGGTTGTTGAGTCTTCATCTACATATGTACATACTTAAAAACACACTACCAATTGTCTGAGATCATTACCAGCTTAAGAAGTATATGGTAATATAAGAAAAGGGCTGTTTCATATACTGATACTACTCACTCCAAACAAACAGCTAAATACAAAGAAAATATGGATTTGTCACTATGAAAAATCTACTGAGGTGATCCAAGATTTTTGCTCCCATTTCAGAATGACTAACTCACTGTTAAAATTAAATCTGGGTCTATTGACAGAACATTTAGATATCCGACTCAAGTTTTGGCAGAGGACAAACTTCTAGCTTCAACACAAATAAAGGCACAAGAAACTACAACAAAAAAACAATTGTTTCTTTGACAGTTGGAGGTTATCGATTTTAATATGGCACAGATATACGAGTCTGTGGTTGTGGTGTAAATCACAACTGACAGAGGAAAATAGAGCTATAGCAGATGGGGATGGTCTGGAAGAGGTAACCACACACAAACTTCTTATGCTTAAAGTGTCTGCAGGCTGTGTTGACACACTTTTGCAATTTGTGACACTGAGAGGGACACAACACTGTCCGCAAAACCCCACTTGACCTACATCCAATTACCACCGGGGTATCTACTTGGAACCGCTGTCGTCGGCTTCTTTGGAATCAGTAAAGAAGGCCGTGACTACCAGATCTTGCAGGCCTGGGCCAACACTGCAGTCCGTGGTGTGAAACCTTCACAGTCCTCATTAATACCAAATTCCCTATTAATACATTATTGCACAGTCATTAAGTTATGTGTGTTCAGTGCAAGTTGGGTGGTATTTTTTGTGGCCTTAGCGATTATTTCTATTGATTATGGTAAAACTTTATACACCAACTTTTAAGGGTTTTGTTGACAATTAGCAAAACTATTTTGGCAGTCTTATTCAATAGCTTAGAGTGTGGTATACCACAACAATGTGCAACGGGTAAAAAGCACAAATAGAGGGATTATAAACAAACTAGCAAAACCACTTTATTAGTACATAACGTACAACCAGAAACGACTCGAGGCATCCAAAATACCCTGCACCCTGCTGATATTCTTCTCACAGAAATCAGGAATTTGGGTTGTAAACATGAGGATGTTTACAACAGATAATTTGGTTTCACTTCCCAGAAAGTTTGTGTAACTGCTTGAAGGCAAGGACGTTGTCATTTTCTCTTCTAACAAAAATTGGAGCTTTACATTTGACACAATAAAGCTAATGCTGCTGACGTTGTTTTTTGTCTGAGAAAGTGAGCCCCACTCCGGCATCGACCTAATGAATACAGCGTTACTGACCCACAGGAATGATCGCCAGAAGTATGAAAATAAAATCCAGGTGAAACCAGATTTATCCTTTAAAGCAGTACTCATTTATTCATTTGTGGAAGTGAATAATTATGATCTGTCAGATTAAAGGAAGGATCCAACATAACAGAAAGGAGAAGAGTGGTGGGGGATGAGGTGTTTCTATGTCTGGCTTTGTCTCTACTGCTCACAGCTCATTTAAATGCATACCATGTTCATCTGAGGGAGGGTGGGAACACCTTTTCTTTTTTTTCCAAATTCAGAAATGTCACCGTCCTCCTTAATTCTGCCACGTAGAATTGTAAACTAAAAAAGTCAGACAATAATTATCTGCTATGATAATGAGAATTCCAGGCCAGGTAGCAGGTCTTTGAGATAGAGATTTAATTTTGTTTTATCCACTATGCTTCACACACACGCACAGACATCATTTCAAGTTGTTATGTAAGGTGGGGGGGCATGAATTATGGATATTCCATTTTATCTTAATTTCCTCAGTCTCTGTGTGGCTGTGAGGGAGGGATGGCATACTGATGAATTAACGTGACACACTGACGTCTGATTAAGAACCGATTGTTGGCCATAAAGGAATAAACTTTATCTTAGATCTGATTCCATTTCTGTTCATTTTTGACTTATTGTACGTGATCCACACAGAAGGCTCAATGCTCATCAACATGAAAGAATTGGCTATTTTTCTCATTTGTGTCCTAAATGAATGACACGGTTAGTTTAATGTGACTTCACATTAAAGTGCGAGATGTATTTTGGTTGTTGTAAAATGCTTTCTGGACGGTGGGGGACCAGAAAACGATATTAGTTGCCACTCACTCAGAGAAAATCAATCATAGTAAAAGTTTTCATTGATCAAAGTTTCTGGTTTATCTCTGAGTGATTTTATATCAGGGCTGCAGTTATTACATGACACTTCTGAACTAGGCCAAGAAATTCAAAAACATGTCACCTTCCAAACTTTTATTTTAGGCATGTCTTTCACCTGGGACAACAGTCGTTTCAAGCTGTGTTTGACACTAGAAAGTTTTTTTTTTTTTTTTTTTTAATGCTGACAAGAAAATGAGTAATAATTACGTTAAAAATTTTAATATATACAACATATAGGCAATGGGCTATAAAAAGAAAAAAAGACTAGACCTTCAATGAACCTATCATGTGTGCACTGCCAAGCACCACAATCACATGTGAAAACAGGTGTGTCTGATTCAATATAACATATTCCTGCTTTCAAAAATATCCAGGCACCTTACAATTGAAACAACAACAGCCCTAACTACACTAACTTCCCTTTTAACCATTGCTTTTGTCAGCCAAACCCAAACACCTCTGTCTCCCGCAGACCGGCCATCAAAGACCAATACCTGCTTTGCTCTGATCGACTTCCACACCTCCTCTGAGAACTATCACTTTTTCCTCCAAAGACACCATCAACAATCCAACGAGTAAAAATTACAGTCACTCATTCAAACAAATAAAAACAGAACAAAAAAAAAGAAATAACAATAAACATTTGCTTCTCTAAACTGGCATAACGGAAACTACCATGCATTAAAACCTGATAAATATTAAATCATATTCAAGCTGTGATAGATGCCTTGAGGCATTGGTGAGTCTGCACATGTACCTCCTCAACAAGGCTAGAGCCTCAACGGTGTCGAATTAAATACGTTAAATATTACAGTAGCAATGAAAGAGCTGCCTTACAGTCGATACATGAATTAGACTGAAAATTTTGCGTATCTGTTTTCTCTAGTGAGGGATTGTGTGGTTTTGTGAGGTATGAACTGTCCCTGTAAGAATCTTACTTGGGTTCGAGCTCAGGCTTGTCCCTTGAAGTCTACGTCGCTTCCCTACAGACACACTTTGTGTCTCCAATGTCAAATTATTTGATACAAATATTAAACATCTTAACAGCTAACATTGTTTTATGTTTCTTAATGTTCCTTTCAAAGGACATGCCGCTCAGAAAATCATTTCACCATTTTTCTTGACACCCATTTAAGGTGTCTGCGTCGTAGATTAGTTGTCGCTGCCTGACAGTCGTAACCCTCTGACACCACAGCTTACCCAACCGCAGAGCGTGCAGACAGATGACAGGAGAGTTAACTACTATGTTGCGGCCACCGCAACCACCTTGAGGTAAAGAAACATAATGAAATAGTTCTGTGGGCAGCAGATCACTGTCAGAGAACAGTGTCAGTGTTAAATTAAGAAAGGGAGGGAGGGGAGGGAAAGTCTCACTCTGCTGTTTGGAGGCTAGCTTGTACTTCTGGCGGCTGCTGCTGCTGCTGCTCCTTGTTGAGGATGATGCTGATGATGTCTCCCTCGTGCTCCTTCATGTGCTCCATCAGCCGCTCTTTACTGGTGGACTCAAAGCCACAGATGCAGCAACAGAACAAGAGCACACAGTACTCCATACTGGGGCCCGGGACAGGGGCCTGGCCTGGGCGTGGCTGGCTCTGGGACTGGAGGTGGAGCTGTGCACGGTCTGTCTCCTGGGGGCTTGGAGATTCACCGGGCCCCTGTGAAGGGTCTGTGGTGGGTGGGGTAAGGCCCACTGAGCTGTCCACACCCAGGTCAAGTGCAGTTGTTGCTGTCAGTGTGGGCGTTGGCATTGGTTCCACAGGGGCCTTTACTCTGTCCTTAGAGGGTTGGGCCACCGCAGGGCGCTCCACCACCGACTCCAGCACTGCGGACAACTTCTGAGGAGCTCTGGGGAAAAATAAAAGATCATATAGCAAATGAAGGCAAGATTAAATAACCAGAGCACTGCTGAGCGAGCGGGGAAAATACCTTACAGTGACATGTTATTTTATATTATCTGTCACTTAAAGTGTGACAGATTAATAAAGTTGCTTCCTGCCAACAAAACATTATGCCTACGATGCACTGTGTATTTGGCATCTGGGAATCATTGCTGCCACACTACATCTTTCTGAACATGTACTGAAGGGTGAGAACAATCACATGCACAACTTCAATCTCGGCAATTAGCTGAATCTCGCATTCTCACGTTTGTTAGAATCGTGTGTATCACGATTCTAACAAACAGGTTCAGACAGACATCCGCTCAGTAAAATAAATATAAAAGCTTCCTTTTCGAAGGGGCTTTAAGAAAATTAGAAATAAATCACATCATCATTATACTACCATAACGAGTGTTAAAGCATATCTACCTGATTGGTGAGAGCACAAGGTCACGTACACTATTCAAAGTTTTTCTCACCATCTACTGTACACATTTGGACATTTTTTGCTGTTACACGTTAAAACACCCTTGAAGAACAGACCTACATCTTCCTAATGTGTTTATTTCCTTACAAGACATTTACACACATCTATAGACGACAGGGGCTGTACCTTTGTTTCATTTAAAAGGTTGTTCTTTTTATTTATTGTTTAAATGTATTTCAATATGAATGAATGTGGTCACACTGCCAAGACCGGCCACCGCACGTATGTACAAATCCAAAAACCTGACAGAGTGAATGATGTGTTTACCGGCTGCTCTGAGAGATGGCCTCATTAATGGCTTTGTTAACTTGCTCGTAGTTGTAGTTCTGGTCTCCGGCGTGCTTCCACATGTGGGATTTGAGCGACGGAGGATGACTGCACACGTAGCCGCAGAGAGAGCACCTGAAAGAGAGGCGGAAAAAGAAAAGAGAGAGGGGAAAAAAGGGATGAAACGAGCAACAGAGTGAGAGCGGATCAAGTCCAAGTTGATTTAATATGCATACAGAGGTTCTGCTAATCCTTCTTCTACTTTCTATCAAGAGGAATCATCCTGACTCAACACTCCACAGGGGATACTAAGCCTGAGAGACAGAGACAAAGAGTGCAGGGCAGAAATAGGATTTACAGCCCGCTGCTGAAGTCATTTGTCAAAATTAAAAGAATTACGGGTCATTTTTTTTTATCAACTACCCAAATGCTTAAAGCAGCAAATATCATCCGGGTTAAAGAAGCTCATTTCCCACAACGGCTGAGTGGACAAGGTCTTGTCAGATCGGGTTACTTGCTGTAAAATGTTTGAAAGAGAAATCAAGGACCAGTCTTGATGTTTTCAATGTGATATTTTGGCATCATGCTGATGCCAGAGTCAATTTTGTGCTGAAGGTACGGTAGAAGGTACTCAAGATACGAAAAGACAGGAACGTTGCAACTGGTGACCCAAAACCATGGCAACACTGGTATGCAGGTATGCTGTGGACACATCTGGATATCTGGGCTGGAGTGAGACAAAACAACCAGACCCAGACTACCTACTGCTGGATGTAGGTCCAACCACAGGACTGTGTGATAACTGATGTGTGCTTTTAGCATGATGTCAGAAGCTGAACTATTAATAAGTCCATGCGAACTGTCAAGGGAGCAGTCTGTGTATACAGCATCTATACATAACTTAAAGCAGAAGTAAGCGATCCGGACGTTTTGGCTAACTTCTTGTCAGCCGATGGAGTTAGCAGTCCCCGCCCTCGTCATGGATCTATTGGTCCTCGTCCCTACGTCACCACATTCCCGCGCATCCCTTGGCTGCACACACAGCCCTTCATGCCGTTCTCTCTCCTCATTGGATAAAGGTTGTAGGATACAAGGAAGTATACAATAAGTTTTCTCCTCGGCTTACAGCAGAGCAGAGTGACTGACAGACCCGTGTTTCGGACCAAACACTCTATGTAATTGATTGCCGTCGGAAGATATAACTATTTAAGACTTATATCAACACAAATATTCCGCTTACTTCTGCTTTAAGTGCAGGGAGAATGTGATAAGCAGCGTCCACACAGAAGCTAGCCCACATCAGTGTTTCCCACACATTAATTTATTCGAGGCGGCCCGCCACAAATTAATTACGTCCGCCACGAATAGATTTTTCGACTTTTGGCAGTTCTGTACATTTCATCTCCACATAGATGAATCCTCTGTTATTGGCATTCACACACACAGAGAAGCACGCATGCATGACACGATAAAAGCGAAACTCGTACCCCCCGTCGGACGATACGACCCCCGCCACATTGTGCTTGCCAACCTGTGGGAAAATCTTTTAATTTTGCTGCACAAAACACCTCTTTATCCTGTTTCTAGCATCATTCATTACAGCTGTATTCTGGGCTAGTAACCCTCATGATCGATAAGCTGCAGTCTGACTAAATATCAGTCACCAGTTTTATACTTTAAAAACAAACAAACCAAGAAACAAACAAACCAAGAAGTCAGCACAACCCTGAACTAAAGATAACAGGGCATCATTTTTTTCTATGTCTCAACCAAATTAACTGAGCTGCAAGAGTGAAGATGAACTAAAAGTCAGGATATTGTCCTCAGTTGCCTCAGTTTTGACCAATCTTTTAGAAATCTGTCTGAGCTACAGTTCAGCATCTCCACTCTATTTTTCTGTCTGATCCAGAATAAGTCCACCAACATTATCAAAGGGCAGTACTAAGTAACTTGAGAGCCCTTTCAATGGACGAAGGAACGGCCATGTCAGTGCCATTTGTACTGTATGGAAACATGTATTTCAGGGTGGAAGGTGCTAATGTTCGTGGTGCACACAGCACAGGTACTCAGTGAAGTGGCAATCAGCAATCAGTGTGAGGCTCAGGGCTGAGGACATTTCACATTTTATGAAGGATCATGTATTCACTCCAATTCCTTCCCTCCATCCACCAGCCATTGACCTCGCAATCAGGAGTCTATTTCTCAAGTTCCCAGCCTGCTGGGACCATGAGTGCACACATGGGGTCACTAACACAGTGGCAAGAAAGAATGATCTGAACTTACATTTAAATGTAAATCTTAAAATATGATCAGATCTTTATTTCTATACACAAGACATCATTCTGTTCTTTTCCATATTGAAAACATCAATCACAAAAGCCTCTCCAAAGTGAAAGACACATGAAAGGCTGCATGGAGTTATTCATAGCCTTTAGGTGGTTGTTTGAAAACTCTATGCAGCCTTTTCATGTTTTCATGACTGAGGGGAGGCCTTCGTCGGGCCACTCGACCATACAGCCCAGATTGGTGGAGGGCGGCAGAAATGGTTGACTTCTGGAACTTTCTCCCATCTCCACACAGGATCTCTGGAGCTCAGCCAGAGCGAACTTTGGGTTCTAGGTTACCTCTCTGGTTGACCCAAACTTCTTCCATTAGAGTGATGGAGGCCACTATGCTCTTAGAAACAATAAGTGCACCAGAATATTTTTGGAGCCTTCCCCAGATCTGTGTCTTGCTACAGTTCTGTTTTGAGCTCTTGGGGCAGTTTGACCTCAGGACTCTCATTTTGCTCTGATATGTGAATGAGCTGTAAGGCCTTATTTAGACAGGTGTGTGCCTTTCCAAATCATGTCCAAACTACTACAACACAGCTGAACTTAAATAAAGGTTTAAAAGGGACAACGAGGAGTTTGTATTTGGTTATAAAAAAGTCTCACCTTAATGTGGATGAATCAACGTTACCCACACTTGTTAATGGGTCCATTTTTGATAAATATATCGCTTTGTCTCTATCGTTATTTTGTTATTATTAGTGGTGGAAATGCTGGGCGAGCCGACCAGCATTTCCTACTTTCGATTTCGCGAACGCTGCCCAGCGGCGGGTCATGGGAATAACGCCGCCGAATCACCGTTTACGGTCGGAACTACGATGGTATCTGATCGTCTTTGAACCTCCGATTTTCATTCTTGATGAATGAAAACATTCTTGGCAAGACGTCCGTCTTGCGCCGGTCCAAGAATTTCACCGTGCGCGAGGAGGCTCAGGGTTAATGTAGTGTGAAAACAACTCCTCGTTGTCCCTTTAAAACCAACTCAAAGAACAAAAGAAGTTGAAGGCACCTGAATGACCTACAGGAGTGTCACAGCAAACGGTCTGAATACTTACTCTATTACCCCTTTCCCACTGGCCCAAAAACCCGTTTAAACCCGCTAACAATCGGCTTTTGGTGGCAGTGGGAAAGGCGCAATGAGCCGCGTCGACCCGCGTCGACGCGGGTCAAACGACTCGGCAAGCGACGCGGGTTAAAATCGCCTTTAATCGGCTCGGCTCTGCTCGGCTTGCAGTGGGAACGCCAGACCCGCGTCAACCCGCTAATTTACGTGATGACACTGAACGTTACGTGACGCCACGTCATCGCGCCGGTCGCGTCTCATATCACGCACCAAAACAAAGATCCGCTCTCATTCGAGACTGGGACAAACGTCTCTGACTGGGATCAAAACATCAAAGAACACTGACCGAAAACGATTGAAAAAAAAAAGAAAAGAAACGACAGTCTGTTTAACTGACGTGTTGTGCCGCGGACGAACCGTCATATGGCCGCGGCAGACTCGCTGTCCTCCGCGGTCCTGGTGCTCCGCAGGTCGGCCAGACGCCTCGTCTGCCTCGGCTGACAGACCTCCGCGGCAGGCGGCTGTGGCATGACTCGCACCGCGGATGAGAGCGGGGCAACATGGTTGCTCTGTCTGATCCCCCCGCGGGGGGTCAGACTCGGCTTATTTTGGTCAATGGGAAAGGGGCCAAATGCCGATTGTTAGCGGGTCGACCCGCGTTTAAAAAACCCGCATCGACCCGCTAATTTTAGTGGGAAAACGGCTTATGACAGGTGATATTTCAGTTTTTCTTTTTTAATTAATTTGCAAAAAATTCAAAAATTCTGGGTTTGTGCCGTCTTGCTGGGGTGGTGAGTGTAGATTGATGAGGGAAAAAAATTAATTTTATTTATTTTTACATAAAGCTGCAACATAACAAATGGTGAAAAATTGACAGTGGTCTGAATAATTTCCAGACCCGTAGTGAACCCCTCAGCTAATGACAGCAATTACAGCTAGGCACAGACCGAAGTTAGTCAACCTAGAGTTCAATCAAAGAAACAAGACTGGAGGTGTGCATTAACTGTTGTCTTGTTAACCTGAAAATAAATAAAATAAATAAATAATTGAGTTAGGTTTTTTTTTTTTAGCAGTTATAGATATTCATCAAGCCACACTGACAAACTGTCTACAAAAAGAAACAATTTAGTCCTGTGGTAACCCTCCAAGTTAAGACCATTTTGAATGAACAATGCAGAGGGATCAGTGATGCCACAGAGAACCCACCCCTTTCTAACAATTGCTTCAAGCACTGCCCAACACTGTCTGATCACCCACTGCAGAATTCACACGCAGAAAATTCCAGTCAGGTGCCAGACCTGAGCCCATGCTGTGAAATAACCTGGGGGGAGAAGCTCACGCCAGACATCCAAACAATATGGCTGAACATTGTGTGTGTCTGATCAGGAGGTTCCACTGGTTTGGCTTTAATTTGTCCACCAGCACTGGGACTGTTTTCTGGCTGTTTTTCAATATAAAAAAACAAAACATGCAAAACTATAGTTATTTGTTTGCTATGCGCCTAAGCACACAGTGTTTGTTCTTCACAGACTTCTTGGTGCCACTGTGGGGTGAGATCCACACAGACTCAGATAAACCCAGCAGCTCCTCAACCCTCACCTCAGAGGTCCTGTGGTCATTCTTATCATGTCTCCCTCTGTAGTGAGTGGGTGTTTGATGTTTCTCACCTGTACTGTTCCAGCAGCTGCACAGCCTGGTGCTCCTGAGGGTGCCTCCTCATGTGGCTCTTTAAACTGTTCATGTTAGTGGTGGCAAAATCACAGCTGCAACACCTGGCAGAAGGAAAAAAAAAAAAGTAGACCAGAGATGAGAGAACATGGATATAGAGCGGCGGCTATTTTAACAAGCTGCCGTTTGAGGCCATCATGAAGCTTCTCTACACTCGTAGCCTGGAGGGAGATGAGGGATTTACAAGACAACAGAAAGGAAACTGCTGCTTAAAGAATAAGAATAAATCGTTTTCTACTTTGTTGCACTTTGCTGCAATCGAAGATGAAACTGGATTCTTTCTTGCTTAGAGGCAAATACAAGGTCTGTAAACAGAAGCTACACTCAACTCACCGCCATTTGCACAGCATTTCAATAAAATAAAACACAAGACCAAGAATTGCACTTTATGATGTGGGATTTACGGAGGCTAGAATATTGAAGAGACAGATGTGACCAAAACGAAGAAGATTTTTTGGGGAAAAGAGAAAAAAATGGAAAAAAGTGTAATCTTTAATATTAATTTGATTTAATTTCAATATCATTATGCAATACATTTGCAAATTCAAAACCAAACCATTGTTACTTCTTATAATTTTGATTGTAATTCATGGTGATCAGCTCCCTTCTGTTTCATTGCTTCTACAACAACAATAATTCAAGGGCTGATAAAAATTCTAACAACACTGTCCTGTAGATGATACAGAATAAAAAGAGGGAACAAATTACTATTGTTAACATAAAAGGTACTTAAATGTGCATGTGCCTGTCATATGTAGCTGGAAAATAAAGTGGCCTTGCCTGAAGGGAACTCAAGCACGTGATACAGAAAGAATCAATATTGAAATATGGAGGTTATGTGTTACGATGGTGAATCAAGTCTGCATACACGTGCAGTCGGCCATGGATGTACAAGAGCAGTTGCAAGAAGCTTTATGAGCATTTTCCGTTAAGTTATGAGCTGAGACTCAAACTAGAAATAGAAGATAAAATAATCCCCCGTAAAACTGAAAAAATCTTATTTACCATTCTACAGATTAAATGAACAGTGATAAACATTTTGTAATCAGTGAGATTTGGAGGTGGAATTAATTAGCACCGTGCCAGGTTAACGGTTTCCCAGTTTGCTGCCGCAACAGTAAGGTAAACGAACTAGATGCTGCTTCATATTCACTGTAAAAAAAAAAGTGATCAATTGATTAACATTTGCCTAATTCAATGAGAAAAATGTAATTATTGCTTTAGAATTCCACCACATATCTGAATACAGAATATTTCCACCTCTAATATCATATGATAATGGTCTATAAATTAGCAAATTCCTTTATTTAAAAATAAATGCTTTTTGTTGTACAGCACAGCGCGGAATCAAAGCATCACTAATTAACTGGGAATCAAATAACCCCCCCAAAAAAGTAACGGACAAATAAAAAAACATAGTACCATATAAACAACAATATAAAAAGGGAGGTTTCAAAGTTTGGCCACCAGTAGGTTCTCCTACAGTGTCTGGAAAAGTTTGAATCCCGCACCGAGTGGCCCTATCCTGCGCGTCATTCCCCCTTCTCTGCCTCCCATTTCCTGTCTCTCTCTCAACTATCCTATCCATTAAAGGTGAAGAAGCCCCAAAAATATATATAAAAAAAACAAGTCAACACAGGTACACAGTAATGACTGTGCATATGACCCAGTGATATAGTATTATATCAGCAGTATTATGAATGGAGTCACTTGAATCAAGCATTGAGCTGCTGCTAATGAAAACTGACCATTTTCTACTGCTGCAGTTTCACATTAAAAGCTTTTATGTGGCAAAACAAAAATGTTAATTATTATGAAGTAATCACAGGCACCACAATGTGTCAGGGAGTTTAGCAGATAAGGCTATTATCAAAAATGTGTTTACGAAACAAAACAAGGGTCATTTTGAGCTTTTGCGGACAGTGGATCAAGAAGGAGCAGCCACAGAGAGCTGTTAGATGAAGAGCTGCAGGCAACAGCCTGCACACCTTCAACTTCTCAGTCCAGTAACAAACTCCTATCACTATGTCCTGCTGTTCTCAGACTATTGCCACACGCAGCATCACTGTTACTCACAGTATGACGGGAAAAGACCAATTACTGCCTGACTTCTTTATTAAAACAAGACTTTGTTTTGCTGCCTCCAGAATTCTGACCTGTAGTATTAAACCACTCTGGCTGTTACCACCAGTAACTGGAGGCTACGAGCAGCAGTGAAGGCTTTGGGATCGCCGTTTTGACTTGAAATAAAATCACAGACATTTCAAGCTTCTACAGGAGCCCTGCATCTAATCAATGCAAATGTAATACTGTCTCATCATTATACGGCCAAATTCATTCCTCTCAATGTACATTAACGACTGGCAACTGGGTCTTGTGAGAAAAGATTTATGATCAACAACACCCACGAGACTTTGTGCATCACATACATATACCAAGGTCTCTGGCAGTACTAGTACCGCTACGCTACATAGCACAATGCTGCACAGTGAACATTTTACATGGAAATGTTTTGGCATCTGATTGTAACAGCATTAAGAAATGTATAGAAAAAGTACAGAAGATGGATAGATAGGATCTTACTGGTCTGTTTGCATTAAATCCTCTGCTACATTAATTTGACAATCAGTATTACAGGTGTCACTACTACACTGTACACTGTAACTAATAAACCACTGCATGCATGTCTTAGCAGGTGTACATGCTTTTCATAGATGATAATATGCACCGCCGGCACACATTAGATAATCTGTTCACACAGTGATGTGACCATACAGACACAGTGCAGAGGGACTCTGCATTACAGTACAAACTGCACATGGCACATTTTTGCCATGTTTGTTCTGTACTCCAACATGGTGGACCAGGAACAAAACAATGCTTATGAAGGTGAAGTGGTGACTTTGAGCTTTAATTTGAGGGTAATGAGAGCAGTTAAAGCAGAAAGTCAGCACTTAAACCTCGAAGTCCTTTTTTTCCCGATTTCAAATCCAGTGGGCTGGGATACGATGGCAAGGCAACAGACCATAGAGCAGAAAATACACCCAGAGACCAGATTCAATTAACACCTGGACGTCTTTCTTTATAATAGTATGTTGTAAGTACTGTACATCAACCTGCATTACAGCACGTACATAGATGTTGATGTCATGTGAGATGGAATCAGAGACTAAGAGGCAAAAAGAGGATTGTCAACATTTCATCCCACCGAGCACTTTGTTAAGACCACCATACTAATACTGTATAGTTCCAGTTCATCAATAAGATGTTGGACACTTTCCTGCTTCGTGTTGATAAGCTTTCTTCTGATTATTCGCGCTGCCAATCTTCTGCTCTGGATCCTAATCTGGTGACTGGGGAGGCCACTTGAATTCACTCGTCTCATTTTCATGATAGCAGTCTGGGACTAGCTTTGCGACATGGAGCATTATCCTGCAGCAAGTAGCTATTAGAAGATGGTAAACTGTGGCCATGAGGAGATGAACATCTTAAGCAACAATGCTCAGATAGACTGAGTTCATTAATACCAATCAGTCACGGTCTGAACGTCACAAAGAGTCATGAGAAAACATTTCCCACTCCTATACACCACCAGCAGCGGTCTGGGCTGTTGACACATGGCTCCTTGAGCTCATGGTTTCATGCTGTTAATGCCAGACTCTGACCCAGATTTGTACTAACAGGCTCCATTTTTACAGTCTTCAACTGTCCAATGTTGGCGAGTCTGCGGCTTTGGTGGCGAGTCTGAAGCTTTTCTGAAACGCCGCAGTTGTAAAGAGTGGTTATGTGAACTACTGGTGCGAATCTAAAACTTCCAACCAGTCTGGCCATTCTCCTCCGACCTTGAGCATCAAAAAGTTACTTCTGCGTTTAAAACCGCTGCTCATTGTATGTCGTCTGTTTTTGGCTCCATCCTGAGGGAAAAAGTCTGGAGACTGTCTGACTCGAACCAGCTTCTCCAGCACCAACAATCACATCACGTCACTAAAAGATTGCATTCATTACCACTGCACTGCTTCTAACTGAATACTTACACAGCTAATTCAGCACCTAGAATAATGTCATCTTCACAAAAGGACAAGACTACAATAGTCTAAGGAAGATAATATAGACAACGTTTACGGGTTCAGCTTAAACACCTGTCACTGTGTCATTAACCATGACACTTTCTCAGCCAACAAAAGCATATTCTCCTTTGCAGAAATTGAAATGTTCTCTTGATTTCACATAATTAAATCTACATGAATCTTCAAAGCATAGACCATATATAGAAGGCTATTTCTATTTTTGCTCTCGTACCAATCAGGATGCTTGATCTCTGCTTATAAGAAAAAAAAAAAGCAATTAAATGCCACCCATCTGACCTTTTCGAGAGCAGAAAGAACAGTGTGTATATTCTTATATTCTGTATATTATACATACATTTGACCTTGGAGTATTGGTAACAGTGTACGGTTAGAAAAGCTGACACAAACAGCCATATGTGTTCACGCATCATGGCAGCTACGTGTTAACTCAAAGGCCAAGTGCAAACACAGAGAGCGGGAGTGGGAGAGAAAGAGGGAGAGAGAGAGAGCACAGTGTGAGGAGGTGTGACTACAGAGTGAGATCACTGCTCTGGTCTGAGCATTACTCAGTATCTACTGCCATCTAATGGACCTTTCTAGAATCAACATCTTTAAGATGAAAGCATGGGAGACACAGAAAAGTAAGATAGACTATTGTCTGGCAACTAAAGTATTTGGTCAGCTAACTCTGTCCGAAACAGGAAGTGAAACCTACAAAATGTAATTACTGATGACTAACACAACCACACACACAAAAAAAAACACACATGGGATGATATTTCACTCAAATATACATTCTACCTCTTTAACTTTATACTATGTTTGTTAATCATACATTTACATTTTTAATCTAATATAAAAGGAAAAAATACATTTATTATATTGCTAAATGTGTAAACCTCGAATGCTTATCCAGTTTGCACCAGAGAGCAGACATAAAATCAGTTTCCAAAAATAAAGGGTGGTGTCAACTTTGTTAAATGTTTAATGTAAATGAGCATCTGAAGCAGATATTAAACTCTGAACTTAACCATATAGTGTAGAAAACAAAATCCATGTTGAGGATGAAGTTACTGTAAGTTCAGTCCTATTTGATTTGACTTTGACTGTAATGAAAATATTATCTCACAAGACTACCAGTATGTCATCTACAGCAGACAGCATCAAAATTTCAGAATCCTTAACAAATTACAATACTCACTGGCTACTTTATTAGGTCTCTTACTAGTACCAGTTTGGACCATTCAGCGTTCAGAACTGCCTTAATTATTTATGGCAGAGATTCAACAAGGTGTTGGAAACATTCGTCAGAGGTTTCTGGTCCACATTGACATGATAGCATCACACATCTGATACAAATCACCCGTTCCACCACATCCTAAAGCTGTTCTACTGGATTTAGATCTCGTGATTGTGGAGGCCATTTGAGTACACTGAACTCGTCGTCATGTCCAAGAAACTAGTTTGAGATGATTTGAGCTTTGCTGCATGGCACGTTGGCCTGCTGAAAGCAGTCATGGGAACACTGTGGTCATAAAGGGATAGACATGGTCAACAACAATACTCAGGTTGTGGTGTTTA
The DNA here is from genome assembly GCF_045865225.1 of Trachurus japonicus. NCBI lineage: Eukaryota > Metazoa > Chordata > Actinopteri > Carangiformes > Carangidae > Trachurus > Trachurus japonicus. The sequence goes on from NC_140909.1 coordinate 25,090,865, forward strand.
AAGGATGCTCAGTTACTAAGGTACTAAGGGGCCAAATGTGAGGCGAGCAAATATCCCCACACCATTTTACCAGCAGCAGCAGCAGCAGCAGCAGCAGCAGCAGCAGCAGCAGCAGCAGCAGCAGCAGCAGCAGCAGCAGCAGCAGCAGCAGCCTGAATCGCAGCAATCCAGACTCATCAGACCAGGCAATCTAGGCAACTTCTACTGTACAGTTTTGGTGAGCCTGTGAGAACTTGTTCTCAGCTGACAGGTGTGGTCCTCTGCTGCTGGAGCCCATCTGTTTGATCAGAGATGCTCCTTTGCATACCTCAGATTTAACGAGTGGTTATTTGAGTTACTGTAGCCTGACATAACCTAACCTAAGCCTGACCTCTGTCCTCATCAACAAGGCAATTTCGCTTGCTGGATAGTTTCTCTTTTCCCGACCATTCTCTGTAAACCCTATTGATGGTTGTGTAAAAATCCCAGTAGATCAACAGTTTCTAACCTACTCAGACCAGTCTGTCTGACACCAGCCATGCTACCTTCAGAGTCACTTAAAATGGTCAGTTTGAAATTCAGAAGATCTTGACCATGTCTACATGTCTAAATGCGTTAAATCGTTGCCATGTGATTGGCTTAGACATATCTGTGATAATTCATGTTAACATGCAGCTGAGCTAGGTTTCCCAATAAGGTGGCCAGTGAATCAGCACGTATTAAATCTGAAGTTATTCTAGACTTTTAAAATTATTTTTATGGTGAAGATCAATTTTTTGACTGAAACACATATCGCATTAAAAAGAAAACTTTTCTATCTGTTTTGCTTTGAGTGAAAATGAATAACTGTAGTCAAAACAAAACAAAAAAAATGTACTCCATAATTTATGGAGACTTTGCACCTGATAAATGATTTATGTACTGTACATGCTCTTTTCACTCGGTTACTCAGTGGATCAACCAAACAGATTATGAACAGCTGTACAAAAAATTGATTTGTGGTAGCTGCCTCAGTTTTGGGGCCAGTTCCAATTATCAAAACACACATATTCTGGACTTCAGAGCTTAATGCTTTCCTCGCCTGGTCTTGTCCTTCCTTTTCACAAGCAAAGAGCAATAAATAAAACATTCAAGGAGTCATTATCTAGCAAGTTATACATTTTGAAATACTACATGCAGTGCACTACAAGTACCTCCACGGTGCACTCAAAACGACCAAAACATTGTTGCTATGGTGGCTACATAACAGAAGGGGAGGGATCACCATCTTATTTGGAAAAACAGCGACTGCAGGCGCGGACGGCGGCTTTATTTCCATTTCGTATGGAGGCAAACACAGAATAATAACATGTTGATTTTCAAGTCAAGAGAGCAAAGCAGCTGGCAGGTCACACAGCTGCCATCGCCTGTTGTGATTATCATTTCTGGTGAGAGCACAACGGCAGTGTTTTCTTGGAGACACTGCCCTGTTAAAATTCAGTGTACAAAGTGTCTACATATGAGTACCTGATGTGAGCAACACTGTTGTGCCACCTAGACTCATAAAAATCATTGACAAATCTTATAGGCAACTTCATTTCACCATCTGAAGGTCACATGACAAAGACTGCAAATTAGCTGAAGCTAGACGTCTTGTATGCATCACATTTTCCTATTTTTTGTGGCAATGTTGTATGTATCGTCCCTGTTAAATAAACGTTCAGATAAAATAAAATGATCTGAATCAAGTTTACTATAAACTTTATGTTTTTGTTGTTTGAAGGAATTTGAAATGCTGATGAACCAAAACCCAACACCAATTGCGTTTGGCCCCAAGTTACAGCAAATAACCTGTGGACACTTTCGGTTGGTTAGTGACTGTTATTTAAGCCGCACTGACTCACCGATAAGGCTTGTCGGAGTTATGAATCCGCCGGTGGTTCCTCACCCCAACATACGTGGAGCTGGTGTAGTCGCACACATCACACTTATACATCTTCTGTACTCCGCATTCTACAACAGAGGACAGATGAAAGACATTTACAGATTTCTAAAAAAACAAAAGAAATACTGACAATAAGTGTTAAAGGACAATTCCAGGCGAATTCAACTCAGGGGTGTATTTTCATATCATTTTAGGTCTAAAAGAATGAATCTGAAGATTTTCAGTTTAATCGCTCCTGTTTTGCGGTAGTTGCGTCTGTCCCTGCATCGCCACGGCAGCAATGAATGGGAGTGGATGTAAGTCCCGCTGTTTAGGCTGTTTCCAGCCCTCAAAGCCGCAATTTTTTTCCACAGACAGCATCAGATGGCTACTCAAACATGCACCGAGAAGTTTATTTACTTCAAGCAAGCCGACATGTTTGTAAAAGTCGATCTAATTCAAAGTCTCCCGGAGTCTCGCGCGAGCCCGAAGTTGCAGCGTTGGTGTATTCAGGTGCAGTGGGAGCTACCGCTTGTGTCGTAAACACAGGAATATCAACTTTTTACTTGCTTGAAGTGTACATTTTTTTCCACAGACAGCGTCAGGTGGCTACTCAGAGAAGTTTTTTTTACTTGAAGCAAGTAAAGAGTTGATATTCCTGTGTTTATGACACAAATGGTAGCTTTTCCCACTGCATGTGAACACACCGAGCACGGCAACTGGGTCTCGCGCGAGACTCCGGGAGACTTTGAATTAGATCTAGTTTTACAAACATGTCGGCTTGCTTGAAGTAAATAAACTTCTCGGTGCATGTTTGAGTCTCCATCTGACGCTGTCTGTGGAAAAAAATTGCGGCTTTGAGGGCTGGAAACAGCCTAAACAGCGGAACTTACATCCACTCCCATTCATTGCTGCCGTGGCGATGCGGGGACAGACGCAACTACCGCAAAACAGGAGCGATTAAACTGAAAATCTTCAGATTCATTCTTTTAGACCTAAAATGATATGAAAATACACCCCTGAGTTGAATTCGCCTGGAATTGTCCTTTAAAAGGACAACAGGGGGAGCCAGAGTGTCATTTAAATCTCCAATCTTTATACATAACAAGAACGTAAAATCATGTCTTACCTTCATCTGTCACCCGCTCACCTTCCTCCACTGTGGCCATGGTCTCAGTGACGGCTGTGAGGTCGGCTGTGTCGCCACTGAAACTATGATGCTCCCTTTCATGAGTTCTTAACTGACTCTAAGTAAAGAAAACAAAGTAAACAAACACCCATTTAGATGTCTATACAAATGAAAACATATGCAGTTGGCATTTAAAAAGGACCCTGCAGTGATCTTCAGACAGTGTAGCACCATGTAGGTCTAATAGACCCATAACTCACCGATGCCACCTCTGGAGCGATGTCTTAGCAGCGGGCCAAACTTCACTCCTTATAATTACCAACTCTTTCAACCTAACTCCCAAATCTCTGCTGTAGATCGGCCCTGGAGTCCCACGGTAGCAGTGCAATCAATACTTCACTCCTCTGCCCGTATTATCATCAAACCAAGGCAAACTTTCACTGCTAGACTGCAACTTTCTTCTCTTACTGACAGGGTCCATTCCTTCACAGAGGTGGCAGAGATACAATTTAAGGCTTCCATGGGTGTTTACCTGCTCTTCTTTCATGTTTGGAGTCACTCAGAAAGAAAAGTTGATTCCAGGTAGAGATACCAAGAAAAAGATTATTCTAATATTGAAAAATTTGCCTTCAAAACATAAAATATTACCTGATCTACAGTCCCCAAATCTATTTCTATTATTTATGAACTTGCTGATTATGTTGTGGTCCACAAAATTTCACAAGTTAAAATTGTGCATTTTTCAGAGGCAAATTTATCATATTCAAACTGCTTCATCTATTCCAAAACGCAATAGCAGTTTTATTTAATGCAAATGAATCAGGAACCTGAGAATGTCTGACATGTCACCTTCAAGGAATCAAAGGAAAAATAATAAATTATCAAATATCTGCCAATTGCTTCTCTATCCATCAAATGATCAACTCATGAACTAATCACTACAACTCTCACACAATCTAAGCTGTGAGTATTGGTATGGTTACACAGTTTTTGTTCTTCTGGCTGTGTGTTTAGCACATTTAATATGATATAAATGAATGGACACTAGTCTTAATTTTGAACTGGATTATATTTGTGTAATTATGAAAGGACACAAAGGGATTATTACTTTGCTAAATGGGGCCCAAATTAAAATGTTCAAATTAAATGATTGGACACTTGGCTGCTGAATATTTCTGGGTCAGCTGTGCCTCATTTTCAAGATTAGTGTGTAAACAAAAAAGAGCTCCTAAATGACAGATGAGAGGTGAGAATAATTATTCATGGGAATTATGATTCAGTTGTCTGTCAATATAAGGAGGGACAAATGAAACCTGAGCGAAAACCATAACGTAATATCTCTATCTTCACACAGCCCAAATAATGAGGAATAGATTACTATAATCAAATTTTATATTTAGCTATTTAATTCAAAAACTATAGATAAGTTAATTATAAAATCATATAATTAGATCATTGGATTTGTGCATTGAGTATATAGACCAAAGCAGTGAAATGACGTTTGAACCGCGCAGCGGCACAGATTCTTGAAAACTGAAAAATAAGAAAACTGATATTATGGTATGAAGGATATTAGATGAAGGGAAATATAGTCTAGGGCATTCTTAAAAAGCAAATGCATACAAGATAAATTAGAAAATGACAAAGTAGTGTGTTGAAATCCTTTGCGTGACAGAAAAGCAAGTCAAGGATGTTCTGCAGGATGTAGGTGTAGCCATTTCCTTCTGAGGAGATGACTTTGTGAACATAACCACACCACAAAATGCAAAACCTATCTCCTGCCAAGCCTCAAAACAGATGGGCCAGGTTGCAGTTTTAAAGTTTTTAACATGTAACTAAATAAACGCGCTGCAATAAAGTTCTATGGGCCGATTAAATAAAAATCACCCTCTATAAAAATGATAGAAAGAGGGGGAAAATAACAGACTTCATGACCCAAAGTCACCTACTTATCTATTGAACTGCTGTGTGGTGGTTCTGTGGCTGTTAATCAACAGGACGAATGCAGAGGTACATGAGCTTTCTGTTTGCTCAGATTCAGCCAAATGCATCAAAATTCACTGGACTACATTTCATCATTCAGCTGGTCAACGATACTAAATATACAGCTCAAGCAACCAAAGAGCACTTCAGTGTGTAGCGGTGGAGTATGCTTGACTGGATGAGTCACTATGACTGCAGTCCACCTGCTGAAGGCCAGATTAAAAAGACTCAACAACAAGCAAGAGCTGAGGGAGGCTGCAGTGGAGACCTCAGAGAGCATCATCAGGGAGGACACGGACGAGCGGATAAGACCTCAGGCATTATTGCTAATTGCAAAGCATTGTCCTCAATTATAAATGGTTTTGTCTGATTTTTCATGGAAGTTTGTACATTAACTTTGGAGCCACTAAACTTCGAGAACTGTGTATTAAAACCATTATATTTATCACACACTTTACTGCCTTTAGTGATGTAAACATACTAGGACTTTCAATGTAGCATCCCTCGTGTTATTTCAAATTGATACGAGCCTAACAGTCAATAAATATGCAGCTATGTGAGTTATTTTGTATTGTGACATTAATGTTAATGATGACCATACAAATCATTTAATAGCATAAAATCTATTTGGAGACTGGATAAAAAACATTTGAAATGCAATTGTCAACAATAAAACAAGTTAATTGATTACACTGTTGGAAAATCAAATATTTCCTGCGACTTATATAACAATAATCATAATACAACCAAAGATATTTCAAGCACAGTATGAACAGCTGTGACCTTATCTCATGTTGTGCATGTGGGTATATAAATGTACTCAAACCTTAAATCTTGATGTAAAATGAGTGTGTTCATAAAAATAATGAGTATCAAGTCTGGAAACCTGTGAACCTGTGGTTCAAGTGAACAAAGTGGTGCACTGACAGGGTTATTCTTAATAACAAGATTGTAATGCTGCGCTGTGAACGTCTCCTCACCTTATAGTGGAAGGTGTCTGGACACTGTTTGCACTGGTACATCCTGGTCTTGCAATGGTGGATCATGTGGCTCTCCAGGTCTTTACTGTCCAAGGCGATGTGCTCGCAGATGGGACACTGGTACGGCTGCCTCTGCCTGTGCACTCGTAGGTGCTGTTTAATGTAGCCCTTGTTTCCGCTGCTGTAGCGACACAGGCGGCATCGGTATGGCCTGTCGCTGCCCGGGATGTAGTCCACCAGACCGCCGTCGGGAGCGGCGACCAACCCTTCCACTCCTGGGATGGTGCACACGTAGCTCCCGGCTCCGTTCCCCGTGACCACGCCGGCCACGGCCCCGTTGTGGAACTGCGCGTTGTCCTGAAGCTCTCTTAAGATATCCTCGTCCGACGTGTTCTGGTCTGAGCGCTCTCGAAGTCTTTCGATGACGGTGAGCAGCGACAGACTGATGCCAGCTTTAGTGGCGGGGCCCTCCTCATCGACCTCCCCGAGGCCCAGGGACTCAAGCTCCTCCTCTCTGCCCTCACTGTGAAGCTCCAATTCCAATAAAGCTGTCGTCCCCATGTCAGAAGTCTTCTGTCCGCCCGTCGTTGTCACGTCTACCAGCTTCTGGCCCATGTTAGGGCACGGGGCCTGGGTCGCTATGGTCTTGAAGTTCACCTTGGTGCTGGAGGTGGGGAGCTCTGGGGTCCGCATAGGCATGGCCACCAGGGCCTCAGCAGCCAGCGAGTGCAGGCGGAGAGACTCAGAATGCGTCCTCTTGCGCCCGGCTGGAGGAATGTTTTCATCCCTTGAGGCACCGCTACTTTTAGCAACAGTAGACTTGATATCAGCTCCTGACGACTGGCTGTCTGTGGCCCCTGCGCTGCAGCCGAGGGCCGCCTCGTCCTTCGCTGCTCCTCCTGCGCGGTCCTGCTCTACGTCCTCTGCGTCCAGTAAGCTCTTGTCTCGGTCCACGTTCGGGCTGAGAAGCAGCGGGTTGGCGGCCATGACCGCGTCCTCGGCCGAAGGCAGCCGCTCTACAATCACGTTGATGTGACCGGCGCTGTTGGGACTGCTGTTGATGATTTTCTGGGCTGATGACAACAAGCTGTCTGTCACGGAGCTACCGTCTGCATCAGCCTCCGTTTCCGCCGTCGTCACCTGCACTTCCACCATTGGCTCCTCTTTGATGGGGTACACGCTTTCCTCCTCCTCCTCCTCCGCTGGTTTTGGACTTCCATCGGGATTAGAGACAGACACATCCTGTTTACCGTCAACAGCCAATGGCACACAGAGCTGGAGCTTGAAGCCGGTGGGGAGCTTTTTATCTTGAAGCGCTGGGGAAAGAACGACTATTTCCTCCCTGGTCGCGGCAGGGTTAGCCGCCGCGGCCTGGGCGTCTCTCGTCGTGGGAGCCCCGTCCTCGTCCTCAAAGATGGGGTAAGAGCAGTCCACCAGGCCGGCGTGCTTCCAGGCGTGGGTCTTTAGCATTCGCTGCTGGCTGCACACGTAGCTGCAGATCAGGCAGCGGTACAGTCCGTACTCCTCGTGGCTGTACCATTTCTTCTTCTGTGGTAGCGCTGTGGAACCGTCCTCTGAGCTTTTAATCGCCTCGGTTGCTATGCTGCCAGTGCTCCCGCTCCAATCTCCATCCCGCTTTCTTAAAACCTCCTCTTTGGCCTCACTGCAGGCGTCCGCCGGGGTAGGGTTCGTTCTGAGGTCGCCTCCGTTGTCGAAGTGCAGCCTGACGTGTTCCTCCAGCTGCCGGTGGTCTCTGGAGGTGAAGCGGCACTCGGAGCACATGAGGATGAGGTCACTGAGCTGCTCGTTGTGCTGCTTCAGGTGCTCTTTGAGCAAGGGCAGCGTCTGGGAGAGATAAGAGCACAGGCTGCACTGATAGCACGTTACCGTCCTCTTGTTGTTGCCAGGTCCCCCCGTCTCTGTGGAGGCGATGCTGTTGTTGTTACTGTCACCTGACACAGGTGGACAAGCAGCGCCGCCGCTGGCGTCTAATCTCACCTCCTCGACACTCGCCTCCTCCTCCTCCTCCTTACAGTTCCTCTTCTGTTTCTTACTGGGAGAGCCTCCTCTGCTCCCCCTCGCCCCCTCCTCACCTCCTCCTCCTCCTCCTCCTCCTCCGCGTGCAGAGGAGGCCTGCTGGAATGCTCTTTTCTGTCCGGTCAAGTTGCAGCGGCGCTGGGGACGCTTCTCCACGATTTTGCTGAGCTTCTCAATCACCTGTATGAGAGAATCCGGAGCTTGTTTTTGCTGAAAGCTCTGGGGGGCGTCCTTCTTAACGTCCTGCTGGGTTTGGGTTTGAGAGAGAGCTTGCAGCACCGATGGGGACGAGGAGGAGGCAGTGGAGGAGTGCGTGGTGAGTACAGACACATTGCTGATCTCCTCCATGACCTGGCAGAGAGCAGAGAACAGAAGAATAAGCCTGTAATCTGGTCGGTGTTATACGGTGCACCGCATTTTAACAGATATGATCCCTTACAACCAATATGGACACAGGTATTATAAAATATAATATCATATTATGGAAGTGCTCCACAATTTCATCCGTTTCCGGGCACCTGTGACACAGCAATTGGACTATTATGTAACTTATTGACTGAATGATACATATTTGAAATCAAACAATTAACTTTGCAGAGGTGAATATACACTGCCCGTCCGCACCACTCAGATTTAACTAAGCTAATAGGTCAGAACCTCCAATTGGATATTTAGCCTACTGCATGGATGATTATGTTTCAGCTGGAAACAATTTATTTAACCCTAACTGATGTAGTCTGATTTCGTAAACAACCATGCTGGAAGACTGGATGATCAAATTATTGGCATGCATCAAGCAAATAAAACATCTAAGGAGATGACTGAGACTAAAATTGGGTTAAAAACTTTCCAATGCATTATTAAAAACTGGAAGTATAGTGGGGAACCATCATCTTCAAGGAAGAAATGTGGTCAAATGTATGTGACCACAGAGTCCAGAGACCTGAACCCCACTGAGATTCTTTGAAACATTAATGCAACTCTGGACTGTTGAAATGTTCTTTTTTTGTTTAAGATGGGCAGTGTATAACCATTAATAACATTTTGACATTAAAATCATGTGTGGCTGTCACAAGGAGAGAAGCACCTGGAAAACTTGGCGCACACCTCACACCTCACACCTCACCAGACACAACAGCCTCAAGTGTCTAGTATGCTTCTCTAGAACATTTTTTTTTTTATCATTACAGATTTGTCTTCATTTACTCTGTATTATTTGACTTTTCTTTAGTTTACAGTTATACGATAACACATCAATGCAGTGAATCTTGGTATTTACGATGCTGGAATTAGTATTTCAGAATATTTGATACAAAATTTCCCACAGCAGGTTAGATCTGCGACCACACCACAGTATGTGCTTATCATTCAATTATGCCCATATTTTTCATTTTAAAATGAAAGCTGCTGTAAATAAGTAGGCTAACTCATTTTAAACTCTTTACATCTGAAGGTGGATTTGACCATGAGGCCTCCTACACTGATATTTATCTACTGACTAATGGTCTGGTGAGGGAATTGGCTGATTAGGCAGAAAGGGGGAAGTGGAGAAAACGACCACCATGATAAGTGTGATAGCTTAGCTAGTTCAGTGATAAGCCCAGACACTGCTCCAAACACGTGCACCATGTGCCTGTGTTTACAAACTGAGCCTGAGGGAAATGGTCACAGCTTAATGTGGTTGAAATCCTTTCATGTCTGCAAATCCAACACTTTCCTCTTTGTCACTTTCTGACCACAGTTCATCTCTTCCCCTTTCTCCAACTTCTGCTTCTTCAGTGTGACTACATCAAAACAGAAGGATGCACATTTGGAGAGAGCTCATCCCAGGAGATAAATACTAGCTACAATCCAGAAACCGGCATTGCATTTTGATTAATGGATAGAAGAATAATTCACTCGGGCTTCTTGTGGAAATGTCTTATTATTATAATGTGTATTAGCTGCCAGATGAAACAACGCATAGTCCACTACGTTAAAGTTGATCACATGGACACACGGAGCTACGGCCTGCTGGAAGTCAGTGTGAGTCTGTCTGTAGTCACACATGTGCTCCAGCCGGTCTCAGATGAGCACCTGTTATGTCAGGGTCTAAAAATATTTCATGCACTTTCTCTCCTCCTGCAGAGTGAAGCTGAAACAGCCCACCAGCCCCTAAACTCACACTGTCAAACACTGGAGCGCCACTTTGTTAAATGTGCCCCCAGCTAAAGTAACGAACGCTAACGTGCTGCGACACTTGTGAGACTTTCGTACGAAGGAAACAGACGAAACTTGAGCTAAAGGAAGCAGACACGCACTGTTAGCTTCGCTGTTAGCCTCCCTGTGTGCTGTGTGCTATTTCAAAGGCACACACACATACACGAGTCTCACACAGTGCTAGCATTCACACACTTCAATGTACAAGGGCATTTTAATAAGCTTTTTTGGTTAATAAGTGACGGAGAAGCGCGTGACTGTAATTTAGTGAAAATATACTCACTGTCACAAAAAGGCTCGGCGCTCTTTGTCCTCAGCACATAAAACTACTTTGTTTTAATCGTTGGCCATAAAAAAGTGGCCTCTCTGTCTCTCCCCAACATTGCAAAATGGCGAGGATGGAATATCAGTCACGTGACTCGGAGTTTGGGTCAGGTGACCAACGCGGTGCCGCCTTCACTTGCTGCACGTAAAACACAGACTCACCTTACTCCTGGTGCGTTTAGAGCTAGAGGCCTGAGTGGGGCTTTGTAAAACAAGCGACACGTAGCCTACTTGACACATCCTGTCGCCGCGAAGGCAAAATTAGGACAGAAAAGGTGTAACACGTCTATGGTGTAACACATGTGCTGCTTTTGTGGAGAAACGTGAGCCAGCCCCATGCACAGCATTGAAACGGGTTTAAATGTTATATATAAAAAAATAAAAAATAAAGAGAGAGAGAGAGAGATGTAGCCTATTGATCTGTGCGCTGTGCCCATACAATGTGAACTAGGCTATAACTTGTATTTTACACTAGTGGATGTTTTGTTTCAATTTAAAACATCAATAGCCTAAATAAATAATTAAGAAAAACTGTAACCGTTTCCTCTTGTTCTCTCGATCTCTCCTTAACCTCACCGACCTTTATGCATAGACTGTATAAAGAAGCCTTTATGGTGCCTGACCTCATTCCCCACTACTCCTATCTATCCACTGTCATGCACCTGCTACCTCTCCCTGTGAAATGTTCCTCCATGTGCCCCAGTTTCTTTTCACACTCCAACGATTTTTTAATGCTAATAAATAAATAAATAAATAAATAAATAAATAAATAAATAAATAAATAATATTACCAAACCCTCACCTTTTACTCAAACTATAAGTAAAGTCATTCTTGAGTTTTTAGGCCTTACTGCACCTGGGTGGTGCAGTGACCACCAGACTGACCACTTGATTCCCCCATATCCTATCTGTGATGATGTCTGTCTTGTACAGGTAGTCAGCTGGCGTGGAGGCGATTACCGAGTGAAGTATAGTCCTGCAGCTCAAGGATGAATGTGTGTGTATTACTCCATATGCAGCCAAGTTCCTATGTATCTTGCATATCAGTTTATAAAAGTTATCGAGTGTTCACAGGCAGAGCCAGTCTCAAGAAATTCACAGGAAAATGAACGGAGAGAATCACGTAAACAAGCGCGAAATTAGACGCGACGTCACGCGCGCGATCAGGACGCCGTTTGTTGCAAGAAGAGAAGTCTGTAATTTAGTGAAGGAGACATCACAGCAGGGACAACGCGGCTGAGCTGAGTTTATGGAGTTTGAGAACAACAAGACTGGTTTCATTTCGATGGGCGCTACTATCAGTTTGAGACCGAGTTTACTGAAGACAAGCTGAAGGAATGGAGGAGAAAAGTGAAAGAGGGGCAACTTCGGTGGGGGCTATGTGCTGGAAATGGAGGCTAAAAGTGACAGAGGGAGAGAGCCCGGTGGAGGATATGTGCTGGACCTGGGGGAATCAAGTGGTCAGTGTGGTGGTCACTGCCTGTCGGTGGCCGCTGAAACCAGATGTCTGTGCTGCCAGTCGGCCTCGGTGTGTTGTCAGTGCCTGGACTAGATGCTGGACACGGAAAGTTGCTGGAGGAGAGTGGGTGAGTTGTTTTGAGTTGTCTCTTTTCAATAGAAACCAGGCTAAGCTAACAGATGTTTGATGCCTCGTATTATGTGCTGGGACCCTGTTTGTACTGTTGATGACGTTTGGTGCTGTTCTGAGCATTATTTGTGGCTGTAAGTGGCCTTTTGATCGGTGGATAGTGGATCCGTATACTGCGCTGTTTGTTATGGTGGGGGGGGGGGGGGGGGGGGGGGGGGGGGGGGGGCGTTGGACCATGGCTTAAATTTACGACGGAATATCCCTTTAACTTCACTCTTCATTTCGTGAAATTCCCTTTTTTTTTTTTTTTTTTTTTTTTGCAATACCTGCTGGTAATAATATCATGATAGAAACTGAATGTCCACCCAGAGACCGGGGTACACTTGGGCTACTAAAGTTTCAGTAAACTGTATGAGTAAACTTCTGCTTTCTTTAGTAATACAGCTGACTACCACCACCTAGTGGTCAGTTCATGTACATGCACAAGCGCAGCTGTCTGGTCTATGAAAGGGGAACTAGTAGCTATAACAGCTATCAGAATTTAACCATGGAAACTTGAAGTTAACATCATAAAACACATAGCTAATGTTAAATAACTGGGCAGAGAAAGTGACAAAGTAAATAGACACATATCATGTATCAGAAATCACTAGAAAGTCCAGTTTAACACATTTTCCTGTTATCAGATTCACATTTTTTGACAAAATAATGGATTTGTGGGTTTACCAAGGTAGCTCTTGAAAATTTGAAAGAAAGAGTGTCCGTCCAATTATTCACACTGGTCAGACCTTTAGTGTAGGCCTATGTTAAAATGGGTGGAAATGATAAGTTTTGAGATAATATAGCCTAATTAATGTTCACATTTTTGCATGGCATCCATTAACTACTAGACCATACATATCAAAGACTTTTTTTCTTACAAAATATTCAAACAAAATATATAGAACATTTTCCCATGTCTAATGAAGAATAAAACTGATGAAAAATTTAAAAAAAATTTCATTACATTCATATTTCATTTAGAGCAATTTTCAAAATGTCAATTTTAATCCCATATCAAGATGCAGAAAAGAAGCATACATTCAAACAGAATCACTTCCATGAATTCAATCAAACCAAAAACAGTGAGGCCATGATAATACTGTATGCAATAGGCCTGCATTTTCCACTTTGACAGGCAAATTGGCAAATTATGGGCAAACTGGGTAAAACACTCTTATCTGTAATGGATGATTCTTTATGCAGCTTTAGAATAACTGACCACCATTTTGTGATCAACACAATATTTGTTAAATGACTGGAAAACAAACATGTTTTAGGTGTGTGCACAAATCATCCCTTGTGTTCTGCGTGTAACAATAATATTGAACAATTTATTGGAAAGAAATATGAAAATGAAGTGTCTGGGGCTGTATGCTTTGCATATAGATTATTGAGAAAAAAAAACTGCAAAGGTCATTCAAGAAAAGGGCAAATTTCATGAAACAGAGTCTCTGTTATAAATCAGTAAGACTTTTTTTTTTTTTTTTACTAATCCCATGGCATTGAGAAATTCCTTCAAATCTGAAATCATATTGAATTAATTGCATGTTATGCTTATCATGATGATACTTAATCAGATCTCAAAATATTTGAGTATCCACTCATTTGTTGTGTGGAGAAAACAAAGGAGCAATAGGCTATAAGTTGGTAAAAATCACTATTTGGATCATTGTGATGCATCCTTCTCCTACATGTTAGTAGACTGAAGGACTTAATGGAATTAAGATGATGTATGACAATTTGAACAAATCAGACACATAGTTAGAACTGTACCAGGAGAAATGGACACAAGCATGCACAAACACACACACATGCACACAGATACACACCATGTAATTCAGGCCCAATTGGTGTAAAACAAGCCTGTGCTGAAAATGACATATTCCATTGTCGGCTATCTCCATTCATATGTGATTTTTATGAACTGTAATTCCTTCCACCTCCTATTACCCCTGTTCCCTCTCCGTCAAAGGCACACTGAGGCTGTTCTCTAATCTGAAGTGACAGCCCATATACTTTCACTCACACATTACAGTATAGCCCTGGGCAACAGAGCCCGCTCCTTTCAAAATGTTGAAACCAGGTTATTTCTATTGAAGTATTAAAGTAATACTTCAGTTTAAGCTATTATTTCTGGGTGTGTTATTTTTTCCAGCCGCAGAGCTGAGTAGCGATTGATTGAACATGAATAACGGGGAGTAAGAACACACAGTAGCAAATGAAAGGGAGGGGGTATTACAGAGGGATCACTGATGGGAGGAATTTATTTGGAGGAAAAAAACATTTTAATTCTTTCATTTTTGTTTTTCATTTATTTATTTTTTGTTTTTCTTGAGCTATTAAGTGCATTTCAGAGTTTTTCTTTTGTGGTGAGATTCTACTCACTTATATATGAACACAACTATCAAGGTCCACACATAGATCGCATGATAAGAACTGAGCCAACTCCATCTGCTGAAGAAGACAATGAAATGTGAGAGAAAGTCAAAAGAAAAAAAAAAAGTAGCTGGATCAATTTGTTAACCATTAATTGAATAAAAATGGTACTCAGGAGATATATGCACTTGCCTGAAATTAGACGTATCGTTATGAGTCACCATGGGGCTTTAAAAACACAGGGCACCACATTCCCATGATGCAATTTGATAACATTTTCATTAGAACCTCCTATCCACATCTTTCATGCTTTCCGTCTAAGACATTCCACCATTAAAGTGCTGAGTTTCAGAGCCCATGATGAGATCACATAAACTACATCATCTGGGTTATTTCCTCATATTACAGTGCTGTTCCAGTGTCAGACAACACATTATTCAACTGTTAGACAATGATAAGTTTTAATCTCATAATCTTTTGATACCTACAGTTGTATACTGTATAGGCAGTACCAGTATAATCTATATCGTCAGCATCGCTTCATGTCATTTACCGTAACAACCCCACAACTGTCATATTGCTCAGTTCTTTACATGGTGTTTTTTTTCAACTGATCCCCTCAAGACACAAAAAATATTTAACAGAGACTGTCAATGCAGCGATGCAAAGATTACAACTTCTGCCAAAGTTCACCTCTCTGGGAAAGTTATTTTTTTCCGGTTTTAATATTTTTCGATGTTCTGAATGTAACTCAGAATTGTAATTGGTTGTGTCAATAGAAAATCGCAATCAAGGTTGTCTGTTTGTGCGAATCTCCTCTTTCATCTCATGCTCTCACATCTTGATCTGCTTATGGTTATCAGGTGGTTATCAGATTGAGCACTTCCCTCATGCTTTTCCACAGATCACCACAGGGTGGCAGTAGTGACCTTCTGGTCAGTGGGAGATGCACCGCAGGGAAAGAATGAGATGCAAAGACAAGACACGGGGAAAGACTTTGCACCAAATTATTATTGACTATTTTATATTATTCATCAGAACAGTACTATTAGTAATTTTTGTGTAAATTATATCAATCATCAGATTACAATATTAACCTTGAGTGAAATCCCTTGTTAGAGTTTCTCTCCTTAACATACGCCTGAAACATGTTTGAATGTGCAACAGTGAGGTGACGCAGATAAGATAAGTTAGTGAGAGCGAGAGGAATTAATAGAATTTCTAAAAATGTCTTCAAATCCAAATTTCTATTGTGCAGAGACTCAGGGTGGAGGCGCGCGAGAGAGAAAGTAAAACAGAAAGAAAGAAAAGAAATGTTACAGAGAGAGGATGAGGGAGGTGTTAAGGAAAATGTAGAAAGTAGCCAGGAGGGGAAAAAAGGTGAGACGGGAGCAAAAAGACAGAGGTCAGCCTTTCGATTTGGTTCTTCTCTTATATTATGTGATGATGGACTGAAGGCTCGGAGAAGGTGGAGAATAAGGATAGAATATATGAAAGAGGGAGAGAGAAAGAGAGGTGATGCTGGTGGTGGAGGGGGGTATATTGTTTTTGTGGCAAATTGATGTGATCCATCTGAACCATGTGACTCCTGCAGCACACTCCCTGAGTGACCAGAGCCACGCCACACCCAAGGGCAACTGGAATTGCATTGCCCCCCGCCCCCACCCCTCTTTTTTTTTCTCGCCCCCCCCCCTGTTTTTTTAGGCAATAAGAGACGATGTATGTCCTCCATTTTGCCACGGTAGTGAGCAAACAAAACGACAGCCTGTAGTTATATGTATCGCAGTTCTTCTTCCCCTAAAAATATATTCCACCAACACACGTGCACACACACACACACACACACACTGCGAGTTGGGCATGTGGCTGGCCTCCCAAGTCATTTTCTTTGGAGTTGCTGTTTTATTGTGCTCGCTGATCCGATTTCCCTTCCTCTCTGGTGTGATTTCTCTTTCTGTTGCCCCGGTCAATCTTACAGCTACGGTTCACCTGGAGAAGAAAAATTGTGCGACCACCACACCAACACAGCAACGCTAACAACAATAACAACACAGCATAATAATGCTTTCATTTGAGGAATGGGAAATAATGTGTCTTCATGATCTATCTAGGCCACATCAAATATATGAATCATGTTATTATAGAGGAATTGGAGGAGACTGCGGTCTGCATGTGTAGGGCTGCAGTGGCGGTGCATTCTGGGAGAAATGCCACTGTGTCAGGGTGTTTGGTCCATGTTACTACATGAATTCAGAAATCTCTTCAAAGTGTGAGCAATATAGATCCAGATCCTGACATATCTTATGACGCTGTATGTCCACAGAGTTCAGTGTCAACACATCAGTGAGCCGCATCATTTGACTCATTTTCAGCACCCAACTGCTGAAAATACTCACAGACACTCTTTAAAGATTTGTTTGCATGTTTTTTTGTTGGAAAAATGAGTCAGACAGTATAGACAGACAGATTAACATGCTGCTGGATAAAGTAGTTTTATTTGTCTTCATCATGAACTGTGTGACCACAATATAACTATCAAATACATACTATAACATACACACAACATAATGTGGAAATTAAAAAAAATATTATACGGTAATTAAAATGGTTCTTGCATTAAAAACATTTTGTTTGGGAAGACTTTCATATAATCTTTGCTTTTTCAATCATTTACATTTTTTCAGGCCTCGAGAAAAGGCACACCGGCTATAAATAGCGTAGACATGTACATAAGTGAGGTGTGAACTTGTTATTTGTCACTGACTATGACTTGAAAAAAACTGAGATGAATGTGTCATAATAATAGTTTAAAATCTAAACATAGGATTCTTAAATCAAATTATCTTCGCTGTATTTAGCTGACTTTGGAAAAGAGCCCGTGTGCTTGGGAAAGCAAAGTCGAGCAGAAAGTGAGAATAAGAAAAAAGACTGTACCTCAGGAGTAACTTAACTGTACAATAACTCAATTCAAAGTTGCTCTCTAACTCCTCTGTCCTTGGCTCCCCTCCAACAAAACAAATGCAATATTATCATGAGATGCTGTCCACTATCAGTAAGGAAGAACAGAGCCAGAGAAACACTCATTGCCTTTTCAGAGAAATCGAAGCGAGAGACATCTATTTATCGCCTTTCCTCTCTTGCTCCTAATTTAAATTTGAAGTTTTCAAACAAAAAAAGAAAAGTCAGAGGCAGGAGCAACATTAGTGACATTATAGGGCCCGTTTTCCCTCAGCCAGGGAAATTAATTACTTATTGATCAAGAGAGCGGGTGAATAAAATGAAGTGAATTAATAAATAAGTGAACAGATAGTGGAGAGTGGGCCATAGGTGGGCTACTTGTTCACATTTGCAAACATCATGGTCGGCAGATTCCATTTGTTTTCCATTTCATTACCACCAAAACAGGCCCCTATGCACAGTGGAACTTAAGAGTTCATTTGTTAAAATATGATACTTTTAAAAAATTACAATGCTGGAAACTTAAGGGCAGCGGTTATAAGAAACTCTCCATACTAATATGTAAACTTTTGGGGGGTGGGAGTTGGGAGGTAGAAACCAACGCAACAATATAATCCATGTTTAACGGAGCAATTTGAAAATTGAATTCCCTCCTTTTAATGATTTGTTGTTTTGAATTATACAAATAGTTAAATGGCAATAATTTTATCCTTTCTTCTAATAAATGGCCCTGCTGCTGAAAAGTTGTGCGCTGATTGGGACATCCCTTAAAACTTGCTAAGTACATATCATTAGGCCTCAGTACAGGATGCCCCGCCTAATAAACAATTATTTATAACAAATTATTGCCTAATGTATCAAATTAACAACATGCAGCATGTGAGATTTATATGCCATGCTTACCACATTTATTACATTTACTTAAGGTATTCAGCGACGCACATTTGGTGTAAAACACATCTTTTTTTATAGATGGTACTTTATGGTGGAATGTGTAAGATTAACAGTGTGAAGTGTGTTTTCGTTTGGTTGATTTATGGACACTATAAAGTCATGTTTATTGGGCCGGTGCAAATAATTAAATGGTGGAGTTTTAAGTGCAATATTCACCTAATGTAAAAAAAGAACAGGCGGAAATATTACCTCGTAAAATCCGAGTTATCTCCAAAGTCAAGGAGTCAAAATATTTACATCGATAAATCTGTCCTTAACACCTCACAGCTAACAGGGGTGGACGGCCCGACCAGTTGGCATTTGTAGCAGCAGGGCTGAGATAAATGTTGGTGGGAGACGCTGCTGTTGTTTTTCACTGCTTCTAATTGCCTTTTTACCCTCCAGTAGGGAGAGTTCAGGACAAAGAGGAGGAAAAGTTCCTAAAGTACACACACACACAGTCACACGCAGAGTTGCACAAAAAAAAAAAAAAAATCTTGATTCGCTATGTTTCATTCAGCAGCGAACAACACAAATACACAACCTCCTGGCCACAAACATGCACATAAGCAATTATTCCACACAGAAATGTGCACACCAGAACACACACACACACACACACACACACACACACACACACGGATACTGCATGCATATAGCAGCACAATCACACACTCTAACAAACATTCACCCAACTAGGTCAGAAGCAACAAAACTGCACCGAGTCGGACTGATTCCTTAAGATATTCATAGTAATCTTAAAATTCCTGCTTGTTGGGTAATAAGACACTTTATCATCACATGCAGTGACAAGGTACATTAGTCTTGACCTGCCACAGGGGAAAAAAACGAATGCAATTTGATCACCATAACAACCAGCTTATTGATTATAACAATGTGTGGCTGGGTCATGTATCCACCACTTACACTGTTCCTGGAGAGAGAAGGTGAGGTGAAGAGAAAGAAGGGCAGAGGAGCCCGAAAAGAGGACACTTCTATTTTGTGTGTGTATGCTTAAATGTGCACAATTTGTGTGTTTTTTGTCTTTTGCTCTCATAGTTGTCGTTTTCAGGCTCCTCTCTCTACAGTTGGGGGAAATCTCAGAGGAAGATAAATATCTGTTTTGCAGAAATCCAATAGACACTCAGATGTATTCAACAACTAAGTCAGGCAAACTTTTTTGTTGTAACTTTAGAAGTTAACTGAACAGAGAGAAAGCATTTGAGGCATCGCTGGTTAACTTATCACTTAAGAACAGTGACACTGAAATCATCTGTGTCCCCAGTGGACTAATGGCTCCAGCACCCCATGTTTAACTTGGTAAGTAAAGCAGAGCTCCAGCATTTTAAGTGAGTAACTGAACAAGGAGGTCTGATACAAATAGTGAAATGGAATGTAAGCCGCCTAAATCTGGTCACAGACAAAAAAAGACATCTTATCATAGTCTGCTTATGAAGTTTGCTGCAATCCCCTTTTATGGTGGGAAAAACATGTGGATGAAAAAGTAACGGTTATAATTATACAGACCTATGTAAAAATCAACACCAACTGCTATATTTTTTCAGCAGCAGTTAGCCTAATGCTCAGAGATTTATTGAAACATTTTTGAGACATTTTAATCATTACAATTGTGGTAATAGCCAATAACTGTAGGCGAGTAGAAATTTCCTGACACACATCCAATGCCAGCATCAGAGGTGTTTTAGGCAGAGTGGACCCATGTGCTCGTATCTAGTTAACCGGCGAGCCAGCGACTACTGTGAACAGAATATTTGGCATCCAATTAATACTGGAGAGCTGCCAGGGAAGACTGGCTGGTGGCAGGAAAGACTGCACCAGGGTGCAGTACCCACTGCTGCACACATCCTTGAAGCGATGTAAAATATTTCACCCTTAACAAAACCCAAAATGCAGCTAAACCACAGAGCACTGGTTATGTTAGTGACCAACAGATGGTTCCCAATTCTCATCATTTCATGGGTGATGAACAGGAAACCAGGAATCTTGCTGTATGTCTGAGTCTTATTGACATATAAGAAGAATGATCAATGTTACAGTAGATAGACGGTTATGTGGAATCAATGGAAGGAACTGATGTGGTTTATATTATTTATAACCTACAATACTGCATTAAAGCTAACTGACCCAACAATAGCAGCCTCCTCGCAATATGAGATTTTCAGTGTGAGCATGTGAGTATACGTCCAAGCTCACACACATAGACACATGTAACCTACTAATGTACGTGTGTCTTTTTGCACACACACCAGCTACAGTGCCTGAGCTATGGCCTAATAGGATAATGAATTCAGTGTGTAGAGGCAGTGTAAGGACCAATGCTGTGTGTTTGTGTTTGTGTGCGTGTGTGTGTGTGTGCAGGGCAGCAGTGGGGGTTAATACAACATGATAAATATTTGATTTCTGCTGGGGCCAGTCCCCTCCTACAGAATGGGAAATGGCTGTAATGCGATTCAGAACAGATTGTCCTCAGGGAGGGCCTTTGTGTGTTTTGCTTGATTTGTGTGTGTGAGTGCGTGTTTGTGAGTATAAAGGCCCTGTGACTGCATGTGTATGGCCAGGGGAAATAAAGGAACAAATCGGCTTACAAATCACCACAGCACCACGGCACCACAGCAAGCAATGGCCCCTGTCTGACTATCACCACCAGCAATGACCCTGAACACAACGATCAAGTTGATATGGGCTTTGACGTGACATTATGTACAGGTTCAGGAGGAAGGCGCTGCATGCTTCTGACTGGGACACACTAGTTGCACAAAATGATTTGTGTCCATGTAAAGAAAAAAGAATATCACAACCTCAATAAAGCCACAACTATATAGATTAGTTCACAACAAATATGACTTCATCTACACTTATAGGTGGTCTAAATCTTCATGAAATAATCTAACATCATTTGGAAATACAGTTGTTTGCCCTCCAAAATGAAGACATCTACAGCAATTTTTTACATATGTATACATACACAAGGAAAAGCATTGCTTTAGTCAAAGAAATTATCATTTGAACTAATCCTATTTTTGGCTTGGCAACCTTAACCGTTGTTGAGTACAGTATTACTGTATGTAGCCTATGACAACAGTGAAGAAATGTCACCGGTTTGGATTTTTTAATCAACATGATGATGAATCTATTCAATTAAAACATTTGCAAAGTTTCAACAAGTACTCATGTGTAAGGAATATGTGAAATGCTCAATGACAACTTCAGTTGTTTTTTTTTGGCCAAAATACATGGTTTGGAAAACACAGGCTGTAGCCTATACTTGGTTAGAAGTCGAAGACCGAGTAAACCATGTATGTAAACCAATATGTGTTTTAAGTTTATAATACCACAGGAAAACACATTATTAACCACTCTGTCAAATTTGAAGGACTAAAAAAGTCGTTAAGTATATACAATTCTGCATCAAAGTTGTCAATAAATGAGCAGCATTCCCTGCCTCAGGACGGTGGGGGGGTGTCCGCTGCAGGCAAAGAAACCACGGCCATCGCAGGAGAGCTGGGCTTCATGAACGTCTCTGATGCAACCTAAACATGTAAACAGGTACACATCGTCATGAAATAAAGACGGGAAAGTGACCTCAAACACACTCCTCCACACACCCCAGTCCTCAGCATTGACATAGCTGATCAAACCTATTTCTTACCTTCACTCTTGGTGTCCAAAACAGTGAGCAGCAGCAGTCATCCAGCTCCAACAGGTTAATAATCCACCATACTGCTACATCTCGTTCCTGGTCAGCGTATGTTTCATCCATTTACATTGTGAGCTAAGCTACTCCTGCTTCATGATGATTTTAATGTTGACCGGCAACAGTAGACTAAGCAGGTGTGTTTTTCAGCCTGTGAGAATTTGCCAAGGTTTAATGTTCATGTCATGTTGTTGGAAGCTTAAAACATCTTGCATGGCCAACCACACACAAATCACCCACTGAGCATGTTTGCTCATAACAGATACTGACTCCTTTTCTGATGTAAGCTACACATTCCCAAGACACACCTTGGCAATAGCATGCAGAGTAATCAACAGCTTGATTAATGGATTCTCATGGATTTAAACATTTGTGGGGGAAATTGGAGAGAAAGTGGTTTGAAAAAGTTAGATATTGAATATAAACTTCAACTTGTGAAGATGGGAACAAAATCGGAAGTGTTTCTCTGCTGCTGTACATACTCTGTGGGTTATTGTGTGAAGCTTTTCCTTGAGTGTTAAAGGACGGATTTTGGTCTCTTTAACTTGAGCAGTAACTGCTGTACATCTTGATTTTTCAACATGCTCAGCCAGCCATCTCAGGCCTTACTGTATTCAGGTCACTGGTCAGTCTCAGAAAAGGCAGAAACAGATGTTTGCTCTTGAAAGACCCATGGACACACACTCCTAACAAACACATTTACACAGAGGTACACACACACAATCATGTTGTGAAAAGGAAAAAAAAAACTCAAACTCAATACTGCAGGGAGCGACTGGTCTGTCTGATATATTTATAGACAAGTGTGCCACACAATCAAAAAACATTTTGTCCTCAAGTGGGGGAAATATGGTTTTGGTGATATTGGGTGGCACTGGAGTGAGGGTAATGATTGATTATAGCCAGACAGAACTCTTGTTGCTAATTTAATCATTGCTGAAAAATGACAAGAACAGTTCTGTGACAAAAACACACACATACACAGTCAAAGCCAGGCACACTCCCACTCCCTTGTCTTTTCTTTTCCTGTTGTGCAATTGTCAGAGCAAATTAATGCAATTAATGTGGCCTTGGGCAGAAAGCGAGGGGTTTTGAGTTTGTCACACTGCAATTCTGTTATCTACAGATGAAAAAAAAACAAAAAAAAACAATCTTGTTTCTTCAGCTTGGACAATTTTTTTTTCTATCTTTCAGAGGAGCTATCCCTCTTGTGTGTGTGCACGCTGTCATCGCGTCCCTTCTCATTTGGGATGAGATAGAGACGTTGGCGTCAGCCCCAATGAAATCACTGTTAATGTGTCCTAATGAGTCAGGCACACTGACGCACATGCTGGCCACTTGGATTCATGTCTAGACTCACTACACAAGCTGGAAGGAAATGCACATGCACACTGTGCAGACTACAGAACATACTCACAGTCATAACTGCAACAAGCCGGATGACAGCACAAGAAAGGCGAAGTGATATCTGGCTGAACCCTCTAATATGAAATATGGATAATCCTTACACGATTTAGATAACTATTCTAACCTTTGAAAGTGACTATTGAATGCATTTACTTTTTCTTTCCTTTTTATATCAGCCCAGCTATGTATCCAATGGCAACCTGAACCTTGACCTTGACTGTTATTGCAGCGCAACACTTGTAGGAAATATCTGTGCCTCTATTCTCATAATTGTCCTTGTAAATGCCAATATTTGACATTTACCAGGTGACATACAGTCAATATTTTCTACTTCATAGTTTATACCACGTGTGATATATGATATGCACGTAGCTAAGTGCATGAGCTCTGAGGTGGCGAAGAGTTTATCGCACCAGATTGTGATTCTCCTCCTTACTCGCTCTCACTGATGTTGGCACTGACCCCAGACATGCAGAGCTGACCCTATTAGCGTTGTTTATGACATGTTTAAAACTAGTAAACATAGTAGTAAACACTCCATTAGGCCTAGGAAAAAACCTCAGCACCTCTGCAGCCACCACATACTGGAGATGGGTATATGTGTGTGTGAGTGTGTGAGTGTGAGTGTTTGTATATTTCTTTCTGTGTGTAGTGTGTATGTCGAGCTTCAAAATGACTAGACTATTTCTTCCACCCAGTCCGGCCGATCCTGGTTGGACCAATTTGTCTGTACAGACATGTGTGATTTAGTATAAGCAATAACAGTTTCAGATGGAGTGTGTTGCTGCTTTTTAGTTGGTCACAGTGCAGAAATGTGAAATATGTATTTGATATTTCAAGGTGCTGCAAGAGGCGGGGATGAAGCCATAGGTGGGCAGGTCAGGGGCCTGGGCTTTTATGTTGCAGGCCAGATGACAAAGCTTGAATGAATGGTCCAATAAGACTGTATGATTATGTGTCGCAAGCTCAAAAGCTCAGGAGATACGAGGCCCATATTCAGACCAGGTTAGGACTGTTTATCAGATCTTGCTGACTGTTTCCCAAACAACAGTTTTCTCAGTTTTCTGCACACTAAGGCCTTGTCCATACGAGCCCGGGTATTTTTGAAACCGGAGTTTTGCTTCGCGTCCACACCAGTGGTGTAATAAAAACACTCTGTACACACGCAACCGTGAAATCCGCTACCAAGTGACGCAATGCACGTGTGGAAGGCTGTTTAAACCAATCAAAATACAGTGGAAACCGCTTGGATCAAAAGGCTTGGGACGGAATCATTTCTAATGCTGTTTAAATAATTCGTTATCAAGAAATCCGCTTATAGTGTTCATTTTTGGTCATTTTATGGATAAAAACATGCGCAAAAACCATTTCAAAACTACGTGTTATTATAGCTTTATTTCACAGACTCCAAGTCCAACAATTAAATATTAATTAATTTAATAAAAATGTGTAGCCTATTTATTTTATTTTCGGCGGTGTCCCTTTGACGTGCACTGCTGCAGCAGCCTGCACATGTTGCTGCGCTGTGTCTTGACTCTTGTGCTGTGTGTTGTTGTGCGCTGTGTTGTTGCGCTGTGTGCGTCACCTGGCTGCTGAGCCACATGACTGTCTGTCGGTGCGGCGCAACTCTGGCTGTTGTGTTGTCTGTCAAAACATGGATGAATGAAACATCATATCCACTTTATATCGACCGCGGACGTCACGGATACATTTTCGGCTTTTGGCTCGTTCCTCATCTCCGCATAGGCTCTTTATATCATTGCATTACAGCAGCGCGACCCCCCCTCCCGTCGTCGTACCCGGGACATAGGCTATTGCCTGTTCATTCATGAAAATCATCCCGAAAAACTCTCAATCAAACAAGGTGGGGAATAAGAAACTGCGGCGCTACTGTAGTAGTTCTGTCATTTTAAAAACAGCTGATCTGTAGCGTCACTTGTTACTGTAAATGATGCTGTGTGGAAAACCAGCTGTGGTCTGTGACTGAGGGTGAGTTTGGAGCTGACAAGAGGATCGCCCTGACGACCGTTTCGTTATATTTTTCTCATCGAAAAACTATACAAATAGCCTAGCATTTAGATGATGTAAAAAAATAAAAAAAAATAAAAAAAAAGTGATAAAAATCCACTTTGTCACCTCCATTTTTGCGAGCTCACCTGCAAACAGCTGCAAACAACCTCTGCGGGCTGGCAGTGTTTACATCAGCACGTGTGCAGCTATGACGTAAACGAGTAAAACAATCACGGTTGCAGTGTCCACACGCACCCGGTGAAACCAACCCCGGCCGAAAACCCCACCCTGGACTCCGGTTTCAAAAAACCACGGTTTCAGGGTTCCAAAAGCACGGTTGCATGTGGACAGGACATACAACCGGGAACATACGTTCACGGTTTCAAAAATACCCGGGCTCGTGTGGACTAGGCAAAAGTGAGTGAGGGAAAAGTGTTAAATAAGCTAATGGCTCAGGTGATCACTTGATTTTTCATGTAGAGTCACCGGCGAGTCAAGTTTTCAATTACTCACTGAGATATCACGACATCTATGTGCTTGATTCTCACTAAATTTACAGATATATCACCCCCAGAAATTTTTAGTGATCCCCTTACTCCATGTCAGCATTTCTGTTCATTGTTCTTCAGTTTAAGACCTGCAAAGCTAATGACAACCCTATCATCCGTTCATCTGTTGAAGTTCATTGTTTAGTCCATGATTAACACTACGATAAAACGTGTTAGCATTTTCCTCGACACTGTGCTTAAGTACAGCTTCACAGAGCTGCGAACAGGGGATAGAAAGTAGGGAAAGAAAGAAAGACAGACAAATTTACAGATTATTTAATGCTTTAACCTTTATTATAATAGGACCATTCAATATCATTTTGAGTCTTTCCTTTACAACAGTGATTCTCAAAGTGTGGTACAGTGATATGCGGGCTCCCTCTAGTGGTACACAAAAGAATCATTGAATTAAATATAAATAACATAAAATACATTTTAGAGATGCAACGAAAATTGCGCATTTGCAGGATGTTGTGATGACGCAACCAAAAACCTGCAGAAAATGCTGACATCGCTATCAGCAAGTAGTGCAGGCACCGATCCTATACCACGTATACCTGTTAGCTCCATTAGCTCGGCTACAGTTGAACTGGAGCGGCCCATTTATAAAATGAAATAAGCAGCGCTACAAATAACCCGCATACTTGTGTACTGCGTATGTGTGTCTCTGATGAGTTTGGTGTTACTTCTCCGAGTTTTATCTTTACAATCAGGAGTCATGTAAACCTGGCGCGTACTGCTCATCTAATAAACAGACGTTTATTGACAACGGCGTCCAGGGATGATGGATTGAACACAAACTACAAAATAAAACAGGAAGTCCAAGAACATAAAGACAGAGACCTGACACAAACATGGCGAACCGTATGGAGTTTGTGCTTCTTCATCATTTCAATCGCCTAAGGTGCCTGCTGATGTCTCATTTGAGCGAAACAGAGGAGGGGAAACGGCAGAAGCTGTTAAACCTTTTATCTTACGTTATTTGTATTTTCTTTTAAACATATTTTGTATTGATTAATGTACCAAAAACTAGCTAACGCTAGAGCTGCTGCCAATAATGCGTTAACATTAGCAGCTAAATAATATTAGAGCACGTTTATGGCGCTTTTCCATTAGCGCGGCACGGCACAGCACAGCACGCTCTTTTTGCTTTTCCACTAGCCCTAGTACCTGGTACCAGGTACTATTTTAGCACTGCCTCGGCCCTGGTTCCAAGCGAGCCGAAGCGATACTAAAGTGTGACGTCGGCCGACTGCCTTCCACTGATTGGGCAGAGCGTCGTCGCGAGCGCTACGTCCGACATGAGAATCAGACCCGGAAATTTCAAAAACAGAGCGGCAACAGCGCCCACTGATCTGTATCGAGACTGTTGTTATTCCTTCACCCGAGTTAAATGATGCTGTGTGGAAAACCACGCTGTGGTCCATAATCAAGGTGCAGACGAGTGAGTTTGGAGCTGACGAGAGGATCGAAAAAAGAGAGAGAGACAATGCGACCCCGCGATTGCCCCCGCGACGACCCAGGAGGAGGTACTAGAGAACTCAGCTGTAGTGGAAAAGCACCTTTACCGAGCCGTGCCGTGCCATGCCGTACCGTACCGTGCCATTACTGTGTAGTGGAAAAGCGCCATTAGAGGGCTGTGTGTGACGTCAGAGGCTGAAACTGGGAGTACATTGATCTGGTACAAGTTCATGGGTGGGAAGTTACGGGTTTGGTCATGGTGGTACTACGAGAGCCAAGTATTTTCTGAGGTGGTACTTGGTGTAAAAAGTTTGAGAACCATTGTTTTATAACACTGTCTTTGATTGTTGCCCTATATTAGCTATTTTAACCTATTCTGCAGTGGGATTTTGTCCGTCAGGCTGGATATGAACCTGACCAACAATGACCTCCGTCAACAAAAGGAGAGACAGTATGTAGCCTTGTTACTTATTACTAAACCTAAAAGGTAAATGTGGTGAAATATAGCGAAGGGGTAGGAACAAAGTGAACATCAAGTGTAAGTCACAGTACCACCTACACGTTCAGTTTTGTAGACCTTAATGAGACTGGATGATGTTATTTTACAAAAAAAAAAAGTTTGATAAGAAAATGGGGTGTGTTTTTGGCCCCTGCACCCCTTTTCTAGCTTATTAATGTTAGTAGACACAAGCTTATCCTATTGTCACACATCTTCATAATTTCTGTCAAGATGAAAGGAATAGGTTCAAGCTGTTGAAGCTGCATTTCACAATAGGATACAAAATCAGTATGCTCTGTTGCAGAGTGTAAAATCTGTTTTTTAGAGAATAAATCTGGCAAATATGTAAAGGCAGCAGAGCTGAATGTCACCCAGGTAATAATACAGACAAATTGGCCTGAACCAAATCAGTCTGGAGATTCAGCCCTGCTGCTAATTAGAGCTGGGGTTATTGCTGACTGGAAGAACAGTTAAAGAGAGAGAGAGAGAGAGAAGGAGAGAGAGAGGGGTTCTTTTAATTCAATCTTTAGCTCTACTAGTAATGTTTAATTTGTCATGAGGAAGGTGAGGTTTCATAAAGGGCAGCCAGAGCTCATGTTTAATTGGGGTGAACTAGGAGGCTGGTAATAAGTGGCAGGAACAGCAATGTGTGGCAAAATTTGATTTTTATTTGCCATGAAATAGGAAGGCATCAGGTATGAGGAACCTAGAGGTAAAGAATTCTAAGTATAAACACAATAGATATAAAGGTAAGCAGAAACACTGGTAGTAATTATGTTTGTGCTAGTTGAGCTGAGCACTGAATGGAAGTGGTAAAATATATTAAAACAATTGGCCTCAGAATTTTTTTTTTTTTTTTGAAATTCTGAGAAATGGATGAGAGTCAGACAAAGAAAATAAATGATGCATATAGCGATAGTTAAAAACATGGCAGCATTTCTACTAAAATAAAAGAACACCACAGTCAGTTCCTTTTGTGTGTGTAAATTCCTATTAACTAAATAAAATAGAAAAAAAAGCCCTGAAACCTTAACCCTTTGTTTGAATCTAACTGGTGAACGTGGATTTAAAATGTACCAAAAATGTTTCTTATAATTAGCTCATCAGCCACAGACAGACTAAATGAATGACTAGCTAGTGACCACAGCGGAGCAGACCAAATCAGAGCAAAAAGGAGAGTGACATCCACTTACACTCATCAGGCTGCCAAATGCATGACTGCAAAAACTTTTTGTAAGTTTTGCTATAGCAAATAGACATTCACTGGCCAGGCCAGATGAATGTTTAGCATGAAACTTCACTCCTCTACTCACCAACACCTTTCTCCAGTTGTTGAAAACAACACCAATGTTAACCTTTACTTCAATTACATCTTTTCTTCCAGTGAAGTAAGCACGCTAATCAACTAGTGACACTTTCTAATGGTGGCTCACCTCTGGCCGAGAAGCTGGTTGATTTGGTTCAGCATAGGCTAAAGACTGTAAAAAAAAAAAAAAAGGGGGGGGGGGGCAACAAAGCTGGCTCTGGCTGTGTGGTGAATCTGCCTCAACAGTTAAAAGAAAATAAGGAGCCACTTTCTTCTTACCAATAAACAATGGACCATTTGTGTGATTTGATTTAACTGATGCTGCAGTTTTTCACTTGAGTCATTATGTATCACCATTTTCATGACCTTAGATAGAAAGCTATGTAAAAGACAACTAAATTGAGTCAGATTAGTTTCACAACTGATCTTAAAGCCATAATGACAAACAACAAACATGCTCATCCATTGTGGTTTGTATATCTATACTGATGGACTCACCACTCATTTGTGTGATTCAGAGGAAATATGTTGGCCTATATTCCAAATAAACACGCAAACATGAACATACATACATATATATGGACTGCTCATTAAACTGAGTGTGTTAGTAGGATTGGCATCCTGTATTTGTGCCTACTGTGAGAATGTGTGTGTGTGTGTTCTGAAACAGGGGGTTGGCTTGTTGGCTGCCTCAGGCTACAGCTCTAAAGTGTGTGAAATGAGAGAGTAGCCAACGGTGGGCCCTTGGCTATGAAGCAGTATTGAAGTGTGTGTGTGTGTATATGTGTGTGTGTCACATAGATATCAGACATATGTCAAAATCACTGACACATTTGCTGATGCAAGTGACACTGAGCCTGCAGGCCCTCTCCATCCGCTCCCTCTCCCCCGTATTCCCCCTGACATGGAACAGTCCTCCATTTGGTCCACAGGGTAATGAGGCAAACCGAAGAGACAGAGGGGGGTGTCGAGGTTCAGTCAGGTGTCAAACTTACTGGAGGCCTTTCCCACAGAACATGAGGTGATAATACAGCAAATACAGTTTTCTTGAATGGAAGCTTAAAATGATTTTCCTTTGATTTCTTCCCTCATTCGCTCTTTCATCAATTTTTCCTCTTCACAAGTGTGTGGACTTTCCTATCTGAGGTTTGTCTCTCATTCCCGCCTTTTACTTTTCTATGCCCCCTCCTTCCCTCTATTCATTTTACTCCTCTCCTCCTTTTCTTTCCTTCCTGGTATTTACTGTCTTTTCTCACTATTACCCTTTCAGCTCACTCCTCTTTACCTCATATTCTACCTCCTCTTCCATCTTTCTTTGCTTCCTCTTTCTTTCTTTTTCTTATAGTTGTCTTTTAATTCTTGTGCTCTCTACCACCCTCTTGTCTGCTGTTCTCCATTTTCTCTTTCTTTTATGCCACGCCTGCCTCGATTCCTTGCCTCCCCTGCTTCACAACAAGCTTTTTTAATGATCAAGGAAGGTGCGATTTTAATTCAATTTTTGACTGTTGCTTCCTTAAACATCCTATAGATGGTGCTGTTAACCATGACTGAAATCCCTCAGTAATATTCTCAGCCCTCCTCCTTGTCTGTTGAAGGGACAATCTCTCTCTTTCAGTCTCTTTCTTTACTCTAACTCCAGTCGCTGAATGTGCCTAAACAAGGACTAATCTGATGATCAAACACTGATGATGCCTCGCTCTCTTGCCCAAAACTATAAAAATGCATCTATGATTTTGTGAAAAGATTTTATTCAAAATGTTCTTTGTATCAGCTGTTTATGGCACTAAAGAAATACTTAGTGATGCAAGTAAGGTGTTCTTGCTGTAAACAGTTTGCAGCTCTGTGTTTAAAATGGATATCTGTCATCCACTTTTTCATTCTTATTATTTTGAAGAGTGCAAGAAAAATTATAATTTTAAAGCATTTATCATCAATGAAGACTAGAAATGAAAGCTTGTTGCCGTCACACTTTCAAGTTCCTTAAGCCAAGATGTTCAAATAATTTTTTTTCCCACTTTGTTCTGCACTGATATGAATATATTTGTCTCAGTTGAGGTCATGCTGTTAAATAATCAAATCATTTTTGTACAGTGGACATTTTTACTTTTGTTGTGCGTAGTTATACCAGACAATTCACAACATTAAAACATGCATCATGTGAATGACATAAATGCCCATATGTAAAACAGATAAGAAACTGTCCACAAAGCAAAATTGGAGTGATGAGTCAAATTGAGTGGAAGGTAAATCTGCAAAAAATAGTTAATGAAAGTCCTATCATCTTAAAGATGATATGCCCCTGTTACGTCTTCCTTACTGCTGTGGCTGTGAACAAAACTAATAAATGATTCATCTTTTTGTTGATGTTTGGTAAATATGAATAACAGTAAGAGAAAATTCAATAATTATACTGAACATCTGTATAATATCAATAAATAAATTAATCAACAGATGCAAGGCAAGTGTCCAAAATACCTCTCAACATCAAAACATGGAAATGAAGGGATCAAGTGAACAAAGGTATTTCCTGTCTAAACCACGTCACCATCCAAACCCAAAACACATTTCTATGCAGGGCGTAACCATTTCACCTGCCGCTTGGTGTGCGGATAAGAGTTGCTTGCATATTCATAAGCGTAGATAAGAGCTACCCATCCAGCTCCCTTTAATTGAGAATGATGGAGAGGGACGGAGGGATGGAGGGATGTCGGAGTGCAGGAGTGGAGGGTGGAGGAGGATGGGGAACGATAACCCAGCGCTTGCCTTGATGCATTAATTGAGGGTATTAAGGGAGGGATGGATGGACTGGGAGGTAGTGGTGGTGGGTGGGTGGTGGCGGTGTACCACGGAAATGCCAGCAGTGCCAATAAATCACTCTCTGCCGGTGATTGACTCTGTAAATGTAGTCTGGAAAAGGCCGGGGAAGTTGGAAGGAATCAATCAAGTCCCGAAACTTTTCAACCCTCTCAGCTCTGAAGCAGTCCACCGGATAAAAGGTTATCATCATAACTGAGCGGGACGGACCGCGACCTGAAGACACTTGGACTTAATATAGCTTCTCAAGGACAATTTAGTCCCAAAGTTGGAGCACTGGAGAGCCCCATGGGGAGTCAATTGTGAAATATTTTTGAAGGTTAAGAAGTGTAAGGAAACAGGGCCAATATTCTATTGTTTTTGGATAAAACTTCTGTGATTTTCATGGGAAAAGTGAGACATTTACAGTACGTAAGTTGCTCGAAGTAACAAGATACATATATGCCAAATAGGCACAAGATGCAGATATGGGTGCTAGTTAAAACACATAAATTACAGGAATTTTTAGTTGTATAAGTTTTGGCCATGAGTTAGGAAAAAAAGCGCGAGGATAAGACATAGGTTAAAAGAGGCATCCCAGTAATTTAGTATTTTACTGCCATAATATTCAAATGTAAGCCTAGCCACAAAACTAATGGGTCCTGCATTTCCCCATGATACAACTACAACAGTAGTGCGAGAATGATTTAAGCATGATCTAACTGCAGTGACATACAACACTTGACACAATAGAGGGGATATGAGATTATATAGATTATAATAGACTTCAGTTTGTGTGTGTGCAGCAGGAGGTTGGAGGACTGTAGTTATGATGGTTTTGTGGGATGTTGGGTTGCTAAGGGAGCTCAGTCTCTTTGACCTGCTTTACCAGAGGTGGCCTCTCTGACTCTGTCTCCTCTACCAGCACCACAGCTGCGGCACCCTGCTTCACCCAGGGAGGCTGAGAGCGTGTTTGTGTGAGAGAGAGAGGGAAAAAGAGAGGGGGTGCATAATTGCAGTGTGTTTTGTTTGTGCATGTGTCTGATTGTGTTTTATGTGGTAGTGTGTGCGCTGTGGCACATTTGTGTGTGTGAGAGAGAATGTTTGATTGTGGGCATGTCTGTGTTTTTGTGTATTTGTGTGTTTTTGTGTGTAAGCAAGCATCTGTGTGTGTGTGTGTGTGTGTGTGTGTACACCCAACAGGGTTTATATTTCCAGTGTGTGTGTGTTCATGAACAAGTGTCTGTCTCTAGTACTGTTTGTCTACTGCTGTGTGTGTGAGTATACCTACATATAGTGACTGCTTTTCTGAGCGCGTATCAGTGTGTGCGTGTGTGTGTGTGTCAGAGGTGCCATTGTTTGGCCTCTGGAGGTTTCATTAAGGCCCAGTGTCCAGAGGTAAAAAGTCATTCATCTCCCCTGTTGTGAAGTGGCAGCTCTGGGCTCCTTCCCCCACTCCCCCACGTCCTCTTCCACCTCCATCTCTTCCTCTTTTCTAGCCTCCCATCTCTGTTTCCTCTCCTCTCCTTTCATTTTTCTTCTATCCTCAGCAATTCTTCCTCTCTTCTTTCTCTTTTCATCTCCTCTTTTTCCATTTTCTTCCACCACTTTTTCTAAAAAAAAAAAAAAAAAAAGAAGTCTTCTGAGTCCTGAGAAAAGACTAAAAAAAACAAGTATGGGGAGGGAGAGAGAGGAGTTTTTGATGTCTTTCAGACGGCCGGTCTGTCTAATGAATCCTTCACCAGTCCGCTATGAGATCGTCTTTTTCCCGTTTCTTTTTTTTTGTGCGCTTTTTTGCCTCCATGCACATTAATTAGAGCTGTCAAAACTTAAGTCTGTCCCCCTTTCTCTCTCTTTCCCTTTTTATTTTGTTCCTTCAAGTGGCTGAATGGGATACCGTTAATTAAAAAGATATCAGATCATGGAGGCCCCCTGAGCGCTGAAACCGTCTGGGCCCTCGCTTCCCGACAAGTCGAGACGTCATGTTTTTTTTCTTTTTTCGTTCATACACACTCCAAAGAAATTCTGGTCCCTTTTGTCCACAAGTAAGAGCGATGGATTGAAGTTCACAGGCTAGGAGACTGGAGGGTGTGTAAGTGTGTGTGCATTGAAGTGCTGTGTTGATAAAAGCATCTTTTTTGTATTTAATTGCATCTCAGCTTTATGAAAGTGGAGGCCTCTTCTGATGAGGACTTCAGAAGGTTCACTGTTTCAAGTGGCATATCTTTACTGACAGAGCAAAGTGCTGAATGAAAGACACTGAGAACACTATACCTTCCTCTTTGTGCGAGTGTGTGTGTGTGTGCATATGCATATGGACAATGCGAGAGGGTAAATGTGAGATCCATCAACAGAAACTTTTCTGTTGATGGGTGCGTATACATGCAACAATAACTGTTTGACCAAACAAAAATTGGTGAGCTAGATGCTCACATGTGAAATAACAGCTGAGAAGCCATCTCGGTTCTTGTTGACAAACCACATTTCTCCAAACAAGCAATTCTGCTTCTTGATGAATCACACATAGAGATGATCTTTATCATAACCTCATGGATTTATACCACTGAGAGATTTATGTGTGTTTTGCTAGTGCCTCTTTTTGCCACAATGAAGTTATGGGCAATCACTTTGTGAGGAGAATCTTGTCTAAAGGAGACTGTCCTCTAGTAAATTAAAAAAACAAACAAAAAAACAAACGAACCCGTGGGTTGTTTGTTCAGTAGCTTTATGACCTATAGTTACGTTTTAAAGTGACATCTAGTGGCCACAGTAATTATGACAGGGGCAGTGGTAGCGCGGTGACGTATAAAGAGCGTAAGGCCATGTCAGGAGGAGGTTGGAGTG
Source organism: Trachurus japonicus (assembly GCF_045865225.1). Taxonomy (NCBI): domain Eukaryota; kingdom Metazoa; phylum Chordata; class Actinopteri; order Carangiformes; family Carangidae; genus Trachurus; species Trachurus japonicus. Next base: position 25,125,879 of record NC_140909.1, read on the forward strand.
ATTGTCAATCATATCCAGGGCTTTCACGCAGGAAATTTAAGTTTGATTTTCAGATCGACCCAAGTCTACAGGAGTATTAACCAAAATCATGCTCTTTGTCTAACCCCCTAACTAAGTGCCTTTATCGTCTAAACCTAACCAAAGAGTTTTTGTGCCTAAGCCTAATATGAATGACTGTTTTTATAGTAACCATGGCAACAATTGCTAAGCAGGTACAGCGTACAGGTACTGTGTTATTATGGTAACCATGACAACCAACATCCATTACTATAGGTGCAGTATTCCGGGAATCATTACTATTGGTCATATGAGAGAATGAAAAAATTAAATGAAAAACTATAAACACAATTTCAAATTCTCTTTGAGACTGTGAAGCCAGTCTGGCCATGCACAGAGAGGATCTGGACACTGGGATAAACCTCCACTTGTAAACTCTGTGTATTATGTGGAAAACAAACAAACAAGTCCAGTCAAATGTCAAATCATTTAGAACAAAACGGAGGAGATGGGACAGCGATTGGACATTAGGTTTACACATTCACAGCTTATTCATGGTTCTGTCTGGCAGTGAGTGGTCAGCTGAATGTGTTGCTGCTCTGTTCTGCTCTACTCACCAAGCACAGTCAGTTAAGAGAGCCACAGTCACATAAGAGCACATTCCTTGCCAAGTACACTAGCAGTTGTCTGTAAAGCCCCTTTCTCACTGGACAAAACCCCTGGTAAAGTCACTAATATCTGGCCTGTCACAGGTATTGTTATTGGTTATTGGCAGAAACTCTGATCAGAATTACACCCCTTTTTGTGTGACCTGTCACGTTCAAGAACAGTACAGTTAGAAATGAAACACTAAAGCTGCGTTTCCATCACAGGAACTAGTTCCTGGAGCTATGCGCGTTTCGTAGCCGCCATGAGTGTTAGCCCCTGTTAGTGCCTGATCCGCTCCCAGTGGCTGAGAGAGATGCGCAAGATTTGCTGTGAGATGTTCTTCCGTGTTTACATCATACATCCAATGCTTTACAACGACGAACGAACATCTCAAGACTAAAAACAGAGACCAAATAAAGTTTTAACAAACAACTTTTTCATGTTGCAGCTTCAGGACACTTGGGTCAGTACGGATGAGCAGTATGGAGGTATTTGGTTTTATACTTTGTGTTTTGGATGATTAAAAATTCAACTCTATCCGCCGCCATTATACGAAAATCCAACCCCTCGGAACTCCAAAAGCATTTTGATAACTCTGAAAGTTCTCCGAACCCTTCCTTGGCATGACGGTGAATTATTGATTTTGCAGGGCTCCAGACTGCGACTAAATGGTCGCATTTTGCGACTAAAATTTTATACAATGCGAGTAATTTTTTCATCTACTCGCGCATGTGCGACCAGTAAATTTGCCGTTTTTTTTTTTTTTTTTTAAATGACCACTGTGATTGGCTCATGTGTGAAAAGAAACGTGTGTTTCTCTTCTCTACATCTCGGAGGAGACGTCTTTCCACAGCAGAGCTCCGTGTGAAACAGCAGGAGACACACAGACCGGTGACCTGCGCGTGTGTGTGCTGAACAGATCACCCGCGATATTTTTTTTTCTTCCGACGGCTCGCTACAAACCTTAAACATCCCATAATATGCTCGCGCTCTCAGCAGCGGTACTGTTCTTGGATGAGTTTACCATAAGTGGTGTGTCTAAATATTATAGTTAGCTAGTTAAGTATTTATTTATCAGTAATACAGTGAAAATTTGAGAAAATGTGAAAATTTACTTTGCAAGTCGATTTCGGTGTGCACCCCTAAATTTTCTGTTTGCGCTCCTAAAATTTTAAGTTAGGGGCCACTGTGCTCCTAGTCAAAAAAGTTAGTCTGGAGCCCTGTTTTGGGTGAAGTATCCCTTTAAGGTTCTTCAAGAGTTAGTCTGAATTAGTTTTAGAATTATATTCACAAACCAAGGGATCAAGTTGTCTTAAACTCAACACAACTTTGGTGACAAATACATTCCTATTGTTCGGAATTTCATGCCTGAGTTGGAAAATTAATTTTCTAAGAGGTTTAAATAATCTTTAATCAGCTGAAATGATCAGAAATACAATTATTTGTGGTAATTCTATCAAAGGTCAGACAACCCAAAGTGCACCGAATTCAGAGAATCACCCAGAACCTTTAACTGTGCACATGTTTTTTTATGTTGTAAAGTTGTGAATTTTATCATGGGACTCTATGAGGAGTTGCTCATGCAAAAAAGTTGTCACCGAATGCTTTTTTAAAATAACATTGTTTATGGGATGTTGAACATTGTGCGGCGATTTCGCTACAAATGCTGCGGAGACCTGGCCTGAGCTTACAAGTATGTACGTTTGTAACTGTCTACAGCTGTGTATATGATAAAATACATGTGACTAACCTGTCACCACTTGCCAGTGTTATTGATATTGATGTATGGTTCTCACACACACACACACACACACACACACACACACGCACACGCACACACAGAGTTGTGTTGTGAGATCAGTAATTTGTAGTTAATCATTTGGGCTGAAGAGGGATGAGGTGGGGTGAGAGAGGGCTTCCCCCCCTCCCTCTTCTCAACAGCATAGTGGCAGTGGAGACGCACAGAGACAAATGACGCACACACATACATAGGCTACATACACACACACACTCACTCACTCATTCACACACCCTCCATACAGAAACCTAATTAATTTTGTGCAGTGTTTCAGAATTGATTGTGGTCATTCCTAGTTCTAATTTTTCATCTGGTTTCAAGGGCTCCCTTCTTCATTCTTTCCTTCTTCGTGTCATTCTCTCTTTTCCTCTTCAGTGTGTCACCGCATGTTGAATAAGTTTAGTTTTGTTTGGAAACCTTTCAGACTTTTCAGACAGTGCTTTTAGTTTATGTGAAAGCCAAAAACAAACAAGGTTTTAAATGGTTTGTAGAAAGCAGTGAAGAATCCTACCTTATTATTGCATTTAGGAAAACACAATGCTTAAACAAAGACTTTAATCTGATACAGGCTACAAAGCAAACATAGTAACACCACCAGGAATAAAACTAAAAACATCACTCAGTCTTTAGTGAATTAGGCAGGTGCTGCAGTGTATTGTGACAAAGTGTAAAAAAAGTCACATATTAAAGGCATTATAGTCCAGAAAAACCCATTCCTACATGTATAAGATTGAGTATGTAACTTCTGTGCAGTAACACAATTTTATACAACCATGTCAGAGCTGTCACCTCGTGAAGAGTTATTCCTCGTGTGATAAGCAGTTTTGGTTTTCAGATTTATTTTATTTCACACGTGAACTGAAAACATCTGATATTTATTTTTCACATATACAGATTTTAGTCTTATATCAAAAGTGAAATCACACAACATTAAATATTATAGTTGACTTGTGATATGATCTTTTCTGGACATAAAAACATATTGTAATGTTAACTTAACTTAAATGTTCTTTCTTACCATGTGTGAATTGCAAGAAGAGTTTCATACTCGAAGCTTGATGACTTATGTTATCATCTGTGAAACATTTGTTTCAAATAAACAGTATGCATCCACACACACATAACACTTAAAATATTTTATTACATTTGAAATAATCAGTTTCTTTGTTCAAATTGGAAGTTGTGTTTTTCATATTTTAGCTTATCAAACAATACATTTTATTTTCAATATTTTTCTTCATTTACACGACGGTTTACAAATTTACATGCTTTTTTCATGTGTGCATTGAAATCAATGCAGAAATGCAATTAAATTCAAATCTTAGTTGAAACAACCAAAACCTAAGCCATCAGAAATCATGGAATGCTGATATATTGATATGAAAGTACTTACACAGCTGCTCTCCTGCACTCAGCAAGCTTAAGTTATCCGGGTAAGGTTGTAAATACATTATTTGTGATTTACAATGCAAATATATTGTATAATCAGTATTGATAACTATCATATAATCAAAGCACACTTTTCAACACATGGGCTTGTGGTTGTTGGTGCACATTTCTATTTTTAAGCCTGTGTTACTTTAAGAAAACCCTGTTAGCCCGTAGAAATGAAGGAAATTAATGAATCTGATTACGGCTTTGTCTAATAGCTTATGCATCACAATTTCCTGTTTTTAATCACTACAGTAGGACTGTGCAGCCCAAGGGCACTGTTTTAATTCTTTTGTGTTACCAGCAAATGCAGAAAAAAAATTATAAGACTAATAATTGTTTTGCCAGGATCTAATAACAAGCAATAAAAACCAGCCAACCAGAATGTTGCCACCACACTCAATCTAGACGCTATTATTAGAAACCCCTTTTTTCATGTCAGTTTTTTCTTTTCTTTTTTAAAATCATTTTAGTCCATTTTACAATGTCTCTGATAATGTTTAACAGTTTTTACAGCTGATAAATATTTGAGTTTGCTTATGAAAGAGACTAATATTGGTGACATGAATAGAGAATGATCTTTTCTTTATGATTCATTATGATTTCTCACTTCTGGCCAGTGACAGGCAGGCTGATAAAATATTTACAGGGTCCTGAGGAGACATTTAGTGGAAACACGTCCCATGTGCTCTTTATGATCCTATGCACACATTTAAATCTGCAGGTGTGTGTGTGCGTGCGCATGTGTGTGCAAAGACTTGACCTACCTGTGTGTGAGTGTCTTAGTGTGATCTGCATGAAACAGAAGGACAGAGAGCTGGAATCACAAAGAGTGTCCTGCTCACATGGCACTATTGGAGCTGACACTCAGCTGACACTGGATCAGCAACACAGCATTTATGCTCTCCCTCTCTGTCTGTCTTTCCCTCTCTTCCTCTTCATTACATCCTCTCCCTCTGACCTCCTTTCCTTTGTCCTTCATCTAAAGTAAGACACTTCAGGCATCTATTTAGGCTACCTGTTGACTTCACAATCCTTTCTCGTGTTTATAGATGGGCTATTATTTAATGGTTATGTTCGTGGTTAATAAATTATCTAGTTGCACAGCTATTTTAAGGGTACTTAATGATAAATTACTGATAATTAAAGCAGAAGTAAGCGATCAGGTCAACTTCTTGTCAGCCGATGGAGTTAGCAGCCCCCGCCCTCGTTCCTACGTCACCACATTCACGCGCATCCCTTGGCTGCACACACAGAGAGGATGCCGTTCTCTCTCCTCATTGGATAAAGGTTGTAGGATACAAGGAAAGTTTTCTCCTTGGCTTACAGCAGAGCAGAGTGACTGACAGACCCGTATTTTGGACCAATCATTCTATATAAGTGATTGCTGTCGGAAGATATAACTATTTAAGACTTATATTAACACAAACATTCCACTTACTTCTGCTTTAATTAGTTTTTGATAATGGTTATCAGGTTGTTGAAAATGATGTTGCTTGCCATGCTTGTCCTTCAGGGAGCTCTTTGTAGGCCTACTTTAAGTCTGGCTATTGCTACATTGCAACATTAGCAGCTGATGCTTAACAGTCTTGACAAAGACATTCAGCCATAACTGTAATAGACTAGACACAACAGTGACTTCGTTTCAGGAAATGAAGAGACAGGCTTAAAGGGATAGTTCTCCTTTTTTTTTTGAAGTGGGGTTATATGAGTTACAAATGCCCATTAAGTAGGGCTACACTACATGCAGTAGAGAGGTCTCTGAGGTTAGGGATGACGACGTAGGTTGACCCGCCGATCATCTCAGGAGACCAGCTGCTGCCTCTGAGACGACCCGCTGGTGACGACTATCTGATCAATCAGTCGTCTGCAGTGTTTACAGGTCACATTTTAGAACCTCCAGGTACTTTTACCTAATGGTAAAAAGGCCGAGTTAAGTCGAGCCACGTAATGGAAATGATGATTAGAACAAAAACAATGAATGCATTGCTATAGAAGTACAGTAGAAGCGGTCGGCGCCAGTAAGTTCAAAATGGCAGCATGTCGTCATCTCCGGGGGCGGGGTGTTGTGTCACAGGCAGGCTCGTGCTGTACCACTCCTCTTCACACTGCTGATCCAAACAGTTGAACAGTGGAGTGATACAGTGCGGAGCTTGCCTGTGCAGAGGAGTGAGGAGGAGCTACTTTTTTCCGACCAGCTGATGCATTGTAAATTTTTACTTTACATCGTACTCTTGAACTGGTGTATTATTTTGAGCAAAAATACTCTGATTAATTGTCCCGCATTCACAACAGTGTATTGTCTGTACTTTATTGGCATTTGTAGCTCATACAACCCCACTACTTCAAAAAACCCTAACTATCCCTTTAACTGGGTGAAGGTAGCTAGCAGGTACACTCTAGATAAAACAAATTCAAGCAGTTAGCAATGTTAAAACACTCCAAACTATTAAATATCTTTTTTTACCCCCCCCCCCCCAATATAGGGGTAATGTCTTAAGACACACTCTACTGTATATCAAGTTAGCTACAGTAACATTATGGTACAAATAGTTCAGAGACCATTGGCTAACTGGCCAAAATGTAAACAACCACCAAGTGTCCAACTCTGGTTTGTTCTCTCCTTTGGCCCAGTTTGTTTTGACCAAGGTGAAAGTTGTCACTCAAACGTTGGTCATGAACTGCCAGGTTTCCTTCATAATGGACCAAACCTGTGAGAGCACCCTCAAACTAGCTGGCTATAGGACTGGAAGACTGCGGCAATGCTTAAAACAACTGCTTGATGGTTAAAAGACACACTGTTGATTCTCGGTAGCAGATATTAAGTGCAGTAGTTTGCTTCAAATCCATTTTTACTGCCACATCCCCCGGCCATGAAATGTTTCTGTGGTAATAATGCTCATTTCACGGATAAAAAAATCCCAACAAAATGTCTTCCAGAGGGAGTGAATACCTAAAAAACCTCATGTTCCTTTTCTTTCCACATAGTGGTGGGTGTTCTAGCCTGGTGATGGTGAGGTCCATCTGGAAATGCTCAGAGCGTCCTGTCTCATAGCTGCTGCCATCACCTCTCATAGTATTTCACTGTTTTATGGACACATCCAGCTCTGGAGCTCCCCTTCTCCCTTTGGAGCTTCTTTGGAAACATCAGCCAGCATTTTATTTACAACCTCAGAGACAGGCCATTTCCCTACTGTGGTAGGTGTGTGAATGGAGAACATACTATGACTCAGCTCACAGATCTTAAGAAAAGTAGGAACGCATGTGTGGTTGCCGTGTCCAAGGATCTGTGTTCACCGTCTAAATGTGTCAGAGGTCCCAATGTGGCTGCAGTATAAATCTACTGAAGTCATCTAGAGCTTCACATTTCAAGTTAAGAGCTTTTTCATGACCTATCTGGTTTGATTGTTTTGTTTTATAGTTTGACATATCAGGAAAATACATTCAATATTGACTTGGTTGGACTAACAAATATCATTCCTGTACTAAGGATTCAAGGAGGGTGGTGGTGTTGATTATGGTGTTATCAATTTTATTGTGTTATTGCTTTACATTATACTGCATTGTTAAATGTGCAACATTATGTTGATTCACTATTAATCCTAATGCTCCAAAGTCAAAATGTATATTATAATATTGAAATCACATTGCTTGCATCAACAAATGGACAGATTTCGATTTTAAATTAGACTTGTCCACCAAACTACTCGCATAAGGGACCCACCCCTACCACACCCCCAAACACTGTAACCAACTACTGAATATCTTTATTTTCCATGTTATCCTTGAAGTGATGAACTTCGCAGTTTTCACATCTCCTTTAAAAAAATGTCGGGGCGTCGCGTGGCGTAGTGGTTAGAGCGGGCGCCCCATGTATAGAGGCACAGTCCTCGCTGCGGTCGGCCCCGGTTCGAGTCCCGCGTCGGGTGCCATTTGCTGCATGTCATTCCCCCTCTCTCAGCCTCCTCGTTTCCTGTCTGTCTCAACTGTACTATTCATAAAGGCATAAATGCCCAAAAAATATACTTAAAAAAAAAATGTCTTCAGTTATGTTTTACTCCTTTCCTGTGATCATAAAATTACATCATACAGTATTCCACTAACAGACCCAGAGCTGAGAGCTGACACTCCCCACTCCATCCTTTTTAATGTTTCTCACTAAACATCTTTTTTTTCATTGACTGTATGTTTTGTCGACCTCTCACCCAGTTTTCTCCATCACTAGTTTGAATTAATTTATGCATATGGAGTGGGTTTTTCAGTATCTGACCATCTTGTGTGCTCCTGTGGTTTGACATCCTTTGTGTTTGGTTAATGCCGCCTGTAGCTTTTCTGTTTACTGATGTGCTGTTTGTTTATGTTGCTGTTTGATGAGAGGTCCAAGAACAAAATGTAGATTATTCAATGCAGTTTATTCTGACAATATGTTGGAGTTCACATCTTTGATTTATTAGATTTCCCTCATAAGTTTGTGTTACATAAAAGATCTGTCATAAGAGCCCTGAAATCCACCACTGACCTGTATGACCTGTGACCCCTATCTCTGGTGTGTGTGTGTGTGTGTGTGTTAATGTGCATTTTAAAGTCTACCTGTGTGCAAACATGTTTGTCTCAGGTACAGTGTGTGTAGAATGTAGGGCATCAAAGTACTTTGTGTGTGAATTTGTCTGCATGTTAACTGTGTGCATGCAGTGACATTGTGTGTGCGTGCGTGTGCGTGACATGCTAGCGGCCCCACTTGGCCAGATGACAGGCCACTGTCTGATTATAAAGGCACTTTAGTGGTATTAATATTAATGCCACTCCATTTTATTCAGGATGTCTGCCTGCCAATCCAATGAGACTGCACTTTCACGCTTAAAATGGTGTGTGTATGTGTGTGTTTGACATGAGGTGTGTGTTTGAGTGTGGCTGCATACGGTATGTGTGCGCACAAGCATACTGATTCATATGTGTTTGCTTGTGTCTCTGTCATAAATGTAGTTGTCAGACAGAAATAATCCTTCGAGTCCATTAGCACCAGGGCAGTTTTAAACTTGACCCCTCCTTTTAATAAAATTATATCCATTTCTCCATTGCACATTTTTGTCACTGGTGTGTGTTATTCTGCTAAAGAAAAAGAGAAAAGAATGTTTTAGGACAAAAGGTTTGTCCCCAGGCAAAGACACACAAAGTGCGAGGAGAATCAGAAATGTTTAAATGGTCAGAAGATTTGATGGACACTAGGGAGTGAGTGCTCCCCATTCAGTCCAGTGTTCATTTCCTTCTCTATAATCACTATTCATGTCTTTCAATAAACACAAGTTTTACACACCAACATTTTTCTCTGATCTCAGATACTGAGGTGGTACAAAACGGCGCTTTGATAATATCTACTTGCTGATCAAGGCAAAAGCAGATTCCTGCAGTGTAGAACTGAGTGGTGACCAGATGACTATTTATGACTATGAAGTCATCTGACAACATAAACATTAATAAAGTCTTATTTCTTATTTCTCCTGATTGTGTAAGCAGGTTCAATATTTGATAGACACACATCCTATTTATAATCAAGAAAAATATGACAGAAAGATCACACTCCTGGGGATTGAATTCAAATACATAACTCAGTCATGGTATTCAGCTGACCAATGGTGTAAATATGACTACTCAATATTTTCACTCAGTCAGTCAACTATGGACATTCATGACTATAGAGCAAGGGGGCAGTTGTCGGTCTGAGGAGTGAAGCTCACTTCCGCGTTCAAAAAACTGCAATCCCCTCGGCTGTCGCTGGGGGCTGGCTCCAGAAGGGAGCAACTCCAATTGAGCCCCATGTTAAAATAGCCGATTTTACAGCTTAAAAAAACATATTTACAGCCTGGTACATTTTATTTTTTTGGTCTCAACCGATAGTTTCTACCCCCGCACACACTCTGAGGGGGGTGAATTTTTTTTAAACTCTACCGTTTTACTGTTATTAGGTTTAAAGTTCTGGCCAATTAGGGCGCAGAACCGTTGAGTGACAGGTCCGGGGACCGCTGCTACGAGGCCAGTGGGCGGGCTCTCGGCCGGCCAACCGCCGCACCTCTCCAAATATGGCAAGTAGAATCCAACATGGCGCGGTTCAAACCCCCGTAGTAGCGGCACAAAACAGACTCACCAAAACCAATGGGTGACGTCACGGACGCTACGTCCATTCTTTTTACAGTCTATGCCAGGGGTCTCAAACTCCCGGCCCGGGGGCCACATCCGGCCCGCGGCCCCCCTACATCTGGCCCGCGTCTTGACGTGAAAAGTAGGAAAGGCTGTCAAAGTTAATGCCTTAAAGCAAAATGCTTTTAATGGCCCTATTTTTTTTAATGCGCAATTAATGCGCTAACCTCGGGCCGCTCGTTGTTGGGGGAAACAGAGAAGCTGCCTTCTCCAGACGTGATCACAGGTAGGCTGTGTGTGCATGTCTGTGTGTGTGAGTTACTACGGTTAGCGTGACGCCCCCGTCCTCGGATATTTCTGCAGCTGGATTCACATGATCCGGCCTGAGACATGAAGCTCATGGACTGAGGAGTCGTCCTGCTGCTCTGCACGTCACACCGACCACCGTGCATTTGTACTGTGAGGAGTCGCTCTGCTCCGTGGTCCCGGTGTCTCATACACAAACAGTGATAATCCACTGCAACATGTTGCTGTTGCTGTTGTTGCCGTTGTTGTGGTTTTGCGCGACGTAGCGCTGCCGCTTCGACTAGCGAGTTTTTTTTTTTCCCCCAATCTCCCGTTCATTCAGCCTGGTGAGGGAGGGAGGGAGGGAGGGGGGTGGTGTGTGTGTGTGTGTGCGTGCGTGCGTGTGTGTGTGTGGGGGGGGTCTTATGATGCAGAAAACTTGCATATGTTTTTTCTCCTCATGTTCCTACACTAGAGAACTTGTTCTTCTTGTCACCAAACGAGGCTGCTCTCTCTCTCTGACAGCTGATAATACCAAATACCATTTGGAAAGCATGGAAAGCATAAGAAACGTCCAGATCTGGATGTTTCTTATGCTTTCCATTCATCTTGCTGGTATTTCAAGCAAAAAAGAAAAATACTATGTGATTAACTCAGGAAATTAAAGGATTACAAATTGTAATCGTTTGACAGCCCTAATTATCGTACAATATTTGAAAATAGACCCCGTTTTCAGAAATATTTGTGATTTTTTTTTTTATATTCGTCTTGAAAACTTTAGTGGCCCTCCACTGAGATGACAGTGCCAGCAGTGGCCCCCAGCTCATTTGAGTTTGAGACCCCTGGTCTATGCTATAGAGCTAGTGTTTTGGTCCAGCCAAAACAGGAATAAGAATCTTACCTTAGATTAGATTAAAGGACAACACAGATTGACAGAAAGGTTTTTATACAGTGTGGTCATAATCTGAATTTGAGGTTATACAGTAGGAGTTTTCAAAAGTTGAATACTTACAATATGTTTGTCATTTTAAGAACAAAGAGTTTATCTATCAGACAAAGAGCCACTGGTGGTTTCTTCATCTGGTAGCCCCCTCCACACACATTCACTCACACCTCCCCCATGTGTATCCATGTTGTTTTTCTCTTGTTGTTGGTTGTTGTGTAGGTCGTCCTCTCCTCTGTCTGCCATCTGGGAAGGCTCTTTCTCTCTCTCCATCCATTACAGCCATCCTGGGACAGAAACCCTTCAACACCAGCATGACCCACAATCCCCACACACATGTCTGCAGAACATGTGGATGCACACACGTACACCCTTTCACACCCCACACGCACACACACAAAGTCATGCACATACATGTTACAGCACACACACACACACACACACACACACACACCACACACACACACACACACACACACACACACACACACACACACACACACACACACACACACACACACACACACACAAATAAATACAAACAAACACAAACTAATGGCAACACAATGACTCAATAAGTACTCACAAAAGAAAAACAAAGACTAGTGTAAAGACATTTACTTGCACAAGAAAACACAAAAAAACAAGTAAACATACTGAATACAATAGTGGTATCTGATTGAGGGGAGCCTCCAGTCCAATCAGTCATTTAAAATGACAATCACCACCTGCTCCCATTAAGAAACCACATTTGGTAAGAGATAAAAACTTATTAATAGCTCCTTTAAAGTGGAGAAAGTTATTATCACACTATGTGCTAAAATGCAGTGGTTGGACTTTGACAGTTGTGTAGAGTAATAGACTCAGCATGTGTCCACATTGAGAATAATGGTGGATGAATGTGAGTCTTCAATCCTTAGTGCTTGTGGTCTGTTGGAGAGGAAGTTGTGGTTCCAGTAAATTAGTGGTGATGGAACTTGTAGGTGCTTTAACTCCATGGCGTTGGATTGTGTTAAAACTCAAATCAATAAAGAGAGGTCTGGCATAGTTTCCCGCACAGGAGAAAGGCCACCGCATCTACTGTGCCTCTGGTTTAATTGCAAAACCTATGCAAAGTGGAAGGGATCCAATTATAGTCAAAGGTATAGAAGGATGATGTTTTAGAATAGTTTGTCAAAACATTTCAGTACAACAGAAGTTCTTCAGAGTCAAAGGTCTGTAATGCGTGTAGTTCTTTAGGAACAGGGATGACAGTTGTTAATGGACACAGGATCATACGGAAGAGAGAGTGAAGGATGGATATCTGTTCCAGGGAGTTCTTCAGGACCTGTGGCTTTCCTGGGCCTCTATCTGGCCTATCTGCTCCATATGTTTCCACCTGATAAGTTGGAGATAAACATCGTGTCTGGTAAGGAGGGGATAATGGTTCTACTCATGAAAGGGTAAAGAGTTCAATAGGCTCTTCTCGGCTGAGAAATCAGAGGTAGACATTTCAATCAAAAAACATGCATGGAGTTTGTCTCTTGTCTCTACCTCTGGTGCTCTTCAGTGTGAGGATCCAAATACTAGGTGGTAGCGGGAACTGAGGCACTCAGAGTAGGAAGGTGATTTTAAAAAGCCTTTATTGCAGCATGGCCAAACAAATTAAAACCAAGCCAACGCGTTGCGGCCACAGGCCTTCATCAGGGCTGGTATAAAATGGCCGACAGTAGTAGACATTATTGGCAAAGGTGATGGGGTATGGTGCAGCTGGCTTGTCCAATGAGAATACTGACTGAATGGCTTATTTGATGTTCATATTTGTGAATTCCTCCTCCAGTTTGCTCAATTAAGTAGTTTAATATTAAACTATATCATAGTTACTCTCTGTATGACCAAAAGGCGTCAGAAAAAAAGTTGTCCGACTAAACGGCCTCAGAAAAAAAGTGTGTCAGAATAAACAGCCTCAGAAAAAAGTGTGTCAGAATAAACAGCCTCAGAAAAAAAGTGTGTCAGAATAAACAGCCTCAGAAAAAAAAGTCGTCACACTAAATGGCCTCAGAAAAAAATGTCAGTCTAAATGATCTAAGGCCGTTTTGTGTGAGAACTGACAGAAGTTTTCCTGAGACCTTATGCCTTTTCGTCTAAGCCTGAGACCTGAGGATGTCCTAAAATATACACTGTACATAATTGTCTCTCATTCATCTCACGTTATTTTACCTATTGTTAGAATCATTCTCAGTTGATGATCTTTCATGTCATTTTCAAAAATAATTAAAAAGTGTAATGCTTTTTAAACAGTTTCACCTAAGTTCATGTATTTATGGAAGCAAATCTGAAAATTGTTGGAATTCAGCGACTCAAAAAGAACAAGACAAAGTGACTCAAGGTAGAAGGAGTTTATAGTGGATGTGCTAATGTAATAACAACTTAAGTGCTAACCTTATGATCCTGTTGGATAAGTGACTAACAACCAAATTTCATCACTTTGAAGGATTTCCCTTATTTTCCCTCATCGATCTGTCCTTGTGAACACACACATCCTCGTACTGATGAGCGCCACTCTGCTTTCCTCAGTGGTGGCGAGCTAGATGCGAAAAGAAAGAGAAAGCAAAGCGAGGATGATGATGATGGCAAGCAGGAACTCTGTGCAAAGCTCCGGGTTATCAAACTCATTAATCTACATGCCATAGTCCCCGGATGAATAATTGTACATGGAATTTATCTGCCAGCGTGATAGCTTCAGCTCGGTTCTCCCTACGCCACAACCGACACTGCATTGTGTCTCGGCCTTGTAATTATTACACACTTTGTCTTTGCTTGGGGTAAAAGCGAGTGGAAGGTGGGTGGTTGGAAAACAGAAACACACTCCCACCTCTTGTTTTGCAGCTTTTCATAAGTAATCATCTGAGTACGATGGTTAATAATGCAAGGAGCACAGTACCTGCAGTTAATGTTCACATCAGACATCAGAATGGGGAGAAATGTGATCTCACTAGCTGCGGCTACATGCATGTGTATTGTCTTTGTAGTTGAAATCCTTACATTTGGAGATTTCAGGTCAACTCTGGATAGGAAGTGATATAACAGGGTCTTGTGTAAATGCAACACATTCCCTTTATCAGTTTCAACTAACACTCAACTGATTGAGAATCTTTATTTGTACTATTTTTGACTACAAATCAATATTAATCAGACCCAGTCTGAGGATTGTTTCAGCCCATGCCCGTCTCTTTATGTCCATGGTTTACCATCTTCTTATGGCTATTTCCACCAAGATGCATGTCACAAAGCAAAAGTTAGCTCAAACTGATTTCATGAACATGATATTAGTGGCCAGTTACCAGATCAGAATCCAGTATAAAACCTTTGGGATGTGGTAGAACAGGAGATTGGCAATTTGGCAATTTCCAACATCTTACTGATTCAAGGCTGCTCTGAGGGAGGAATTACCCAGTAGTATGGTGCTATTAATGAACTGTTCAGTATAATCAAATTTTCATGTGAAATAATCATAATATTATCTATAAACATTTTATAATGGTCCACAATAAGGCAATGCTGTATTCTGTGTGGTTCTCAAAGTTGCAAAGGTTTGGAAACCCAAATGTACAACACACAAGATCAGAGTTAACTGTTTGTTTGAATGTCTGGGTGTGTGTGCGCACATGTGTGCCTAATGACAGTGTACAGACACCACGCAGAAAATGTGTAGGCTAAATATCTAAAAGCTGCTTGTTGGTTGCTTTGTCTTTCTGATCAGTGCAGTTTCCAAATGAAAGACGAGCAGAGAACATGAAAGAATAAATAACAAGCTTGTTGGCAAAGGTGGGTGAACACAGCAAACGGGCAAATAGACTGTGTGTATTTTCCAGCTCTTACTGCTATTTATCTTCAAACAACTCTTCACCAGATTTTGTGCGTGTGTGAGTATGTGCATGTGTATGTGTGAGTGTGGGGACTCTGTCTTATTATATTTCTGGGGTCCAAAAACTGAGAACCTACTTGTACTTCTTAGATGTTGGCCCTAATGGCAGTTTGAGGGTTAAGCCCAGGCGCGCTGGAAGTTGATTTCGGTGGGGGGGGCTGGGGGCTGCTACCTGAATGCATAACGTAGGCTACGCGGCGGGCCCGGGGGGGGGGGTACTAACTGGGGTTTCTATTGTAGCCGAGCGTTCTGGGTTCGCATACTGTATTGATATAGAAAATCAAAAAACGGGACAGGAGACGAGATAGCGTGTCCAGTAGCAACTCTGCTTCACTTTATTCCTCCAGACCAAGAGACACACCTACACAACACTAGGGCTGCCAATCTTCCCCCAAATCAGGTTCGAATTTGCATGCTTGAGCCAAAACTGCTGAATAATAAGACATGTCCTGTTATTTTAAGTCTTTGAATAGGCTATATTTCAGCCTGCAAGTCAGGGTCCTGAAATATGTGTTTCTCTTAATAAACATTACAAATCTCGGGGTTTGCAGGTAGGCCTATCACACACACACACGCACGCACGCACACACACACACGCACACACACCTGCTGCTGTGTTATCTCTCCCTCCTCTGCCTCCGGGCTGGGCTGCCTGGCTGTTTGGGCTCCCTGTCTGCATGGACCCTATGGGCTTAGATTTGAGTTCTCAACGGGCCAGAGCGGCTCAACCAACCCGACTGGACGCGCCAGTTCGAGCCCGGTTCAGCCCAAGAATGTAGAAATGACACGGTCAGGTCGGGGCCGTCAGGTTGTGCCTCGCGCTTCCTCTTCTTCTTCTTTTTTTTCCACGGCGTCGTTGCCGAGCAGATGTTTTTGTGTGTGACCGGAGCTCTGGAGGGGAGACTGGCTGGGCGCTGTGCAGCCCAGTACAGGACGCTCGTGTGTGGGTGAGAGGGGCAGGGAGACCGGGCTTTAGCGCAGCAGAACTCAGACGTATCAGGGCCACGTTCAGGTTGCAGCGGCGACACGATTCACCTAATTAACCGTTTTTTAGAACCATTATTTAATCAGCACCATTTAAGATACTCCGGCACGGGTGGCGGGCGCTCTGACAGGGGGGGCTGCAGCCCCGGCAGCACCCCCCTTCCCGCGCGTATGGTTAAGCCTTGGTTTTGGGTTAAGGTTAGGGGCAGGCAGTCAGTTGGGATGATGTAGGTTTGTAGGTTAAGAAGCTAGGGGACCTCTTACATCAATGACAGGTCCCCACAAATCTAGTGAAACAATGATTTGTGTTTATGTGCGGGCGTGTGTGTGTGTGTGCATCCCAAATTCCCTGGCTGTCACACATACGATTTTGGGAATGATTGTGCATAATCCAATATGCTGTCAGTTCCTATGATATTTATGACAAACCCTTTGGCCAAATTTGTACCCTCAGTGCTTCGGAATGTGCCTCAGCCTGCTGAATTAACAAGGTGTCTCAGACGGAGAGTCTCACCACCATCATATTTCCATCTTTTTGTCAGTTGTTTTGTTTTGCTCATTTACCAAAAAAAAGCACCAAAAAACAAACAAAATCAATTGCTCTTATTGACAACAGGACAGCAATTCAATGGATGGATAACAGCATAAAAAAAGGGAAGGGATATATTAGTTACAATTATTCAGATAAAGGCATTACAGACAGAATGTTTAAGGTAAAACAAAATATACCAAAAAAAAAATCCTGCTCAATCATCACCTATGGGTTTCTACTCATGTAGCCTGTGTATGTCATGGTGGAGGTGATTGCATCTGCAGTCTAGGGTACGGCAGGGTTAGCCATTTTATGCTAAATGGAGTGAATTATCATCATGTAGAGTAAAATGTTAGCACTGAACAGAGTACATTTTACACTGAAAGTTTAACTCTGTCACCACAGTACATTTTACTCCATTTAGACTGCGACCAAATTGTGTTTTTTTTAGAGTAAAATTTTATTCAATTTGAGTAAAATTTACTCATCCAATTTTACTGTGTATCAGAGTCAGGGGGCGTGCACAGTTCAGCCCGAGCGAGAGGCCAAAATTGAATGTTGTGTTTGCAAACTGCAACGAACAAACCTACAGACTCTACCTTTAAAAGAAAAGTGGTTCTAACTCAACCAAACTTCATAATAAACATGCATCAATACACTTTTTTTTTTGAAAGGCTGAAACAAATGACCTGGTTTGCAGCTTATCTTATCTTCACAGGCTTATTTCCATAGTCCATCATTATTTATTTATAATTCTTCATAATTGCATGTCTACCTCACATGGCTGACATGGTCTTCATTTGTCTGGACTTACCTCATTACTTTATAACTTATTCAAAATATTGTGATACTGCTGCAATTTCATCAACATCTGTCTTGCTGATAGAATAAATAATGGAAACAAAGGTCTAAAGAGTGTCTTTTGGGGGGTGGGGGGGCTAATAGTGAGGTGTGTGTGGAGGAGTCTGAACATAGCTTGTCCTTGAGACAACCTCCAATTGCAGATCGGACTCAAAGACAGCACTGCACATTTAATTTGTTTTTACCTGCTGGAAGGTCATCAAGCCTGAGAGAAGTGTGGTGGAAGGTTTGGGTGGAGTGGGGTGGGGGTTGAGGGGCAGGATGGGTGAGCATTTCCTCTGATTATAAAAGCTTAAACAGATTCTCTCCCAATGTCACATTTATCATTTTCAAACAGCTAATATCTTTGGATGAAACAGAAAAGGATGGTGACCCTATACCCTGCTGTTCCAGTGGCGGCAGTGGACAGAGTGGAGGATGGAGGGAGCGAGGGAAGACACGGGTCAACCTTCAGATGTCCCCGGCAGGGAGGGAGAGAGAGACAGAGAGAGAGAGACAGAGGGAGAGAAAAAGAGGGAGGTGATGTATTTTAAAAAGCTCTCCTGACCTGTCTGTGCCCAGTCGAATGTTTGCTTAAACGGACAGACCATAGTTTTAGAATTTGCTTTGTGTAGCAGATTTTGAAATGCACTATTAGGTTTCAAAGGACACACATGTTTCTCTCTCTCTCTCTCTCTCTCTCCCTCACACACACACACACACACACACACACACACACACGCACGCACACTCTCTGAAGCTGCAGAGGGCATCTGTGTCAGCCTGAAGGTTTCTGGCAAGGTCCTCTGGGTAATTCCCATTCACCTTGGCCAGGCCCTGTGTGAACAGAAACTGTGTGTGTATTTGTGTGTGTGTGTGTGTGTGTGTGTGTGTGTGTGTGTGTGTATTTGGAAACTTCTTTTGCTGTATCTACATGTGATCTGGCTCATTTTATAAGACAGAAGTAGTGGAAACAGAATAAGTTTTGGAGGTCACAAACAAATCACAATCTTTACCTTGTAATTTGTGTGTGAGACTGCATTTCTGTTTGTTTGTGCCTCTGTGTGGTGAATGTGTGTGTTCTCCAATATAGCAGCAAATTGAGGAGAGCGCACTGTTGTGACTACAGGTATTTGTGGAGACTGTCTATATGCAAATGATAAAAGGATGTGAACATAATGACCCGGTGCTGAGAAGGACCATGGCTCTTGAGCTGTTTAGAATAAGGTGGGAGCAGTGAGAAAAAACCTCCTGTGGCTACAGTGGAGAATGCTGGGATGGTAACATCTATAGCAAGTTCAGTAGCCTGTGGTTACTAGTGTGAGGACACACATACAAGGTATAAACAAATTAAGAGAAACATCCAAATATATATTAAAATGTTTTTTTTCAAACCAATTTAAACCTTCTGGGCAGATATCGATTGCAGTGTATTTTACTAAGGCCTATCAGAATACAAAGCAATGATTTAAGTCTCCTTGCTGCCTTCATTGACGCTCCAAGATACATCTGCAGTGCCTGCACAATGATGTTGGGAAATCAGACTTGGGGGCAAGATAATAAAAAAGACATTGTGTCTGAGAAGAATTGTGTGGATTTGGTTATTTCTCACTGTTTGGCAGCCAAGTGAAGGCACCAACAGGAAAGAAACAATCCCTTGCACATTTTGGTGGAAGTCACTGAATGAGCTGCAGAGAAATGATTTCACCCACTGAAGCCCAGACACTGGTGACAATGAAGATCTGATCCCAACATCAGCACTCTGAGAACATTTTTCTATTCTAACTTCAAGTGTCTCCGAATCAGACTCAATTGCACTGCGCTGAACTGCACAGATAAGTTATGTGTTCAGCTGCTGTCCACTATACTACTTTCTGAGATTGAGAAAATGCGGCCGACCCGATTTTAGTATGAGAACTCCAGTTGAATGTTCGTCTGAATAGGTAAAAAATGAGACCCATGAAACCATGACTAAGGGCGCACTCAAACAAGGCAATTGCACCGTGTCCAAGCACGTTTGCACCCTAAAGTCAGCATTCTACGGTTGGAAGGTGTGTTCTTGAGCACGGTACAATTGACCCTTTGTTGGCCTTCTGATTGGTCTGCTGATCCACCAATCAGAGCGCTTCTCCCCATGTCACATGTTGCACAACATTCTAAGGTTGGACAACCCTGGAATGAAACCCTATGAAACGAGATAGGTAGACAGCAATTTTTTTGGCAAAAACTACTTAATAATTTTTCAATATGGTTAAAATGTGCCTGGGGTTCCTGCAATAGCAACTCACGATATCTGGAACGTATTCCTGGAGTCATTTTTATCCCATTCCCCAAACCTAAGACATCAATAAACATAGGCTACTTGGCCCATGTGTACTGTATAACATATTACTTTAACCCATAGACTGTAAAAAGAATGGACGTAGCGTCCGTGACGTCACCCATTGGTTTTGGGGAGTCGTTTTTGTGACTCAAATATGGCGGCCTGAACAGCGCCATGTTGGATTGGCCGGCCGAGAACCCGCCCACTGGCCTCGAAGCAGCCTGTCCACGGAGCTGCTCGGACCTGTCACTCAACGTTTCCGCGCCCTGATTGGCCAGAATTTTAACCTAATAACAGTAAAACTATAGAGTTAAAAAAAAATTCACCCCCCTCAGAGTGTGTGCGGGGGTAGAAACTATCGATTGAGACGAAAAAACGTTCTGACACCAGGCTTTTAACATGTTTACTGAGGATGTAAAGTCGGCGATTTTAACATGGGGGTCTATGGGGAATGCTCCCTTCTGACACCAGCCCCCAGAGGAATCCAAGGGGATTGCAGTTTTTTGAACGCGGAAGTGAGCTTCACTTCTCAGACCGACAACTGCCCCCTTGCTTTAACCTTCTGTTAGTTGAGCTTAATAATAGGGTTTGGGGGTGGTCCACTAGGGGGAGCTCTAGGCATAGGTCAGGGGTTAACTGCAAAGTTTTGTTTGTTGTTGTTGTTGTGTGCAGTCCTCATGAGAAGTGAGCCTGTTTTTCCCTGGCTGTACTGAAGTGCTATCGAAGCTCATTCATTCTCCAGTCCACTCTCTGGTCGTGTTCATAGACAGAGAAGATCTAATACCTTCAAAATTATCTAGCAAACGTAATATTACCGCTGCTAATGTCTTTTGAACTTTGTGAAGTTTTACGAGGAGAAACGGGAGATCGGTGGAGATTAAGCGTTAGCTTGTAGCTAACGTTAGCTAGCGTCGTTAGCTACTAGCTAGTGAGTGACCAAAACAATGATTTTTCCCCATTTTTCGGAAAAGTCAGGTAATGCCTGTTCAATCGCTATTGAGCCACGTCTGTCCTCTATCATGGACACTATTTTTCTGATGTATAAGTTAATTAAAATTTTCCTTACAAGCAATTTAAATCTGCCTAATTTTCAATGGTTTCCAATGGGAGTTAACCCTTCCGTGACCATTGTTTGTCCAACCTAGCAACAGTAACCGTGGGGGGCGGGGCCTTGACAAAGGGTCAATTGCTCACGCATGCACTCAAGCACGCAACGCGCTTCAGGTTCATTCTCTGCAACAATCACTTAGCGATTACGTCGCGCCATGCGTATGTCAACATCACTAGCTAACATCGCTTTCAGTAAACTTCAAGATAACCATGACAACCGGTCAAACAGTTGAAAGGCGCAGTCAGGTTACACGCACATCCGTTGTGTTAGTAAACAAGTAATCCCTCTATATCAATGTGATGACGTATGTGTGGGAGGCAACCGTGCTTGAGCACACTAGGGGTACACTTGGGGTAGTGTGAGGTAGTGTGAGTGCGGGCCAGCGGGGGAGGGGGGCATTCGTGCTTCAGCACGGTACGGAACAACTGGCCCTAGTGTGACTGCACCTTTAGACACCCATCGCCGCTCACGTATTGGGTCCCAATAGCTTCAACAACCAGCTAAAGGAACACAAACAAACAGATTTTTATACTGTATGTTCTGCAACTAACCAACTGTAGAGTAGGCCTAGAAAACTAGCTTTCTGTTTAAAGGATCTCACATAGGCTACCAAATGCACACAAATTGTCATGTACTTTCAGGTGTTTTAGTATGGACAGAGATTACTCTCATACAGACCTTTAGGATATTTAAAACACATCTATTCATCTTAAAACAGCATTTCACGATGAAAATGTAGCAGTGTGGATGGAGCCTAATGGTAAATTTCTAGTTCCAACTTGATGTGTGCCATCTGTTCATGAGCAGATGCACATTTGTGAAATTTTGTCATTAGTCCGATCAATTTTTAATAAAGCTATCTGGTCCAGTTAAAGAACCTCTCACTGTAGAATTTAAGATCCTGTTGTCAGGCATTAGCAGTTGACAGTGATCTTGATTATGATGTCAGCGTTTGATTTTGTCAGCAGTGGTTTATCTTTTCTGTTAGAAAATATAAATTCATTTGTGATATCTAATCCTAATGTGGTAGAAATAGGAGGGAGAATGATTTCACATGAAGTTAGATGCTTAAAATAGACTTTCTAAAATAAGGGGGCTCATGGCTCAGATGGATAATATAGCAGGTAAAGTTACTCTGTTGAGTGAAACAGAGGCTTTTGACCAATTTGTATAAGGACAACTGTTGAGAATTGAATGACAATATTTTTCTCTATCAACTACTGATGCTCCTGCCAATTAAATCTAAAATCTGTAGGCTACTATTTCTTGGCCATGTTCAATCACCATGAGCTACTGAGAGCGAGGCTTTGTCACTACTTGATTCATACAACAGGCCTAGTATTTTAGTCCTTGCCTTAGAGAATATTCTAAATAGGCCTACAAGAAAAGTTGCAATTACAGCAAGACTTGAAACTGAAGACCTGCAGCAGGTCTCTTTATTAGCTGCCCATGAAAGATTGGTTGTAAATCCTTACAGTGATATTTGATAATAAATGTGCATTATTTTATAATATCATTTAATCTTCCAATAAAATCTTCAGGTTGCTTATTATTTTATTACTATAAATTGTCTTACGTGTATGTGGTTAGCAAAGCCATCTGTATAGGTTGAAAACAGGTTTTAACTGAAGCAATGATAATCTGGATCAATGCAGATTTCAATGCGGAGCAATCATCAGAACAAACTACCTGATAATGCCAAAAATCTACCAGCTGTTATACCGTACCACCGTTTTTTGACTGGACACAGAAGTTTGGACAAAAACAGAGGAGAAGTGGTGGAATTAGAACTGGTTAATCGTTCAGAACAGGGAAGGCAGGTCAGTAGGGTATGGCAGGTGTTTAGTAGGGTCCAAAGAGGCTATAAAGATAAACCAGTACCAGTTGGGGAGGACCAGAAAGACCAGTGGAGACTGGCACACTGGTAGGGAGAGGCTGGCGGACAGGAGCTAAAAACGAGCAGAGCAAACAAAATAGCAGACAGGAATAGTAGCCAAGGCACTCGAGGTATGGGGACAATCTGGCGACTAGTGGGTGAATGAACCTCTTACTCAAGCACAAACATAGATGATTGCAGATATTCTTCTGTCTACATGTGTTTGTGGCCAGATTCAATGAATCTACTGTCTTACTTTCTATTGTACATTCCACATCTCCACAGTCTTCCACATGTCTTACATCAGCTAGGAGCATTAGAAACAGGCTCATTATTGCCAGGTAAGAGGGCAATGTGGTGGTGAGAGAAGACAGAAGGTGGGGCAGGCCTGGGGAAACGGGGATGCAGTCTTAAGTGTTAGTGATGGACTAGACAATGGGAGGTGATGTTGGATTTAAATCAACTCTGTCCTACTGGAAGCTGATGGGAAAGGAAATGGCTCTGTGATGCCATCCACTGCAATCCTGTTGTCTGTTTGACTGCTGGTGTCTCTCTTGTCTAACGTAGTGCTGTGGTGTGAGACTACAGACTACAGCAGTAACCCAGAGGGTTTGGACCTTCAAACAAATACTAAATTATCTTCTTTTTTTCCTTTTCTTCCTCTTACAGCTAGACACCATGGATGGTATACAGATACAGCCTTTGGCTTGCAATTGCTATCATTAGCATTTACAGTTGTTTACTTGCCAGTCGAGAAGAAATGTCAAACTTCATTCCTTTACCAACCATGAACTGCTAAAGCATTATCCTGTCTTCCTGGTTAGTAAAATGCATGCAATTCACTACACGAAACAAATGTCAAGACAAGACAGGATAAATATAGGCCATGTTAATGAAGAATGACACAAAATGTAACCACCCTGTTTTATTAGTTCTATAAATATATGTTTTTGAGAAATTTCAAACTTGGTTACAAGATTTAACAGTAAACAACAGAACGTGATCTATGGTCAAAGCCGGAAGCCGGTTTTGGTGGAATTGTATGTTACGTTTCCATGGTTTTCAGTCATTGTCATAGTAAGTAAATGCATGGATCTATTAATGCTGGCTTTTAACACGGATGTCAATTTGTGTGATATTCATTGTTAAAAGCTGGTGTGATGATCCATGCATTTACCGCGACTACCGAAACCATGGAAATGTAAACATAAAATTCCACTGGAAGAGCAAAACCGGCTTACGTTTTTGACGTTCGGAAAAAGGTGGATAACCAGAGAATGAGGAGAAGTGCAGAATGAATGGGAGTCAATAGGGATACACCCCTAAAAATCCACTTTTCTCTGGAAATAATTTTTGTCAAGTAATTTCAATATTATTTTCAAAAGGGGGGAGCAATAAAATGCACTTGGGTGAATATTGGATTTCTTAAGTTCACTTTTGTCTGTTCTAAAAAGCTGTTCGAAAAAACCTGATGACGTCACAGCCAGAGGTGCTTTACGGCAATTTCTGAGTCACCTCAGAGCACGTCGTTTGATGTCCAGTCCGTCTACAGAACCGCATACCGTTACCATGTTATATAACTTAATTTAAAAAAAAAAACATTTAATGGAGACTGATCGGTTAATTGTTAAACATGTATTTATTAATGTAAATGTGGTGAACGTAGGCTACAGAGCCTGTGAAGCTTGCTAGCATTAGTGCTAGCTTGGCTGCAGCTGGCAACAGTTCCGTTAGCCTTTATCTGGGACACCATACCAGCTTTTTTGTGTGTATATTTTAAGGTAGCTTTATAGGCTTCACTAGTTTCCTTTATTGAAAAACAGAGAATTTTAGGTTGCAGGAAGAGGCAGAGGTAGGAGACATTATAATATTAAACTTTAGTCAGAAAGAGCTGGGATACCACCACCAAATGTTGTTTCAATTGCAATGGGTGCATTAAATTCCTGTATTGACATTTGGGTTTCCTTATTTAGATAAGATGACCAGAGAAAGTTAACCTATTTATGAGATGGTATAAACAGAGGTTTCCTTGAGTAGGCTACCACATCTAGGCTATCAATTGGCTTGGGCAATAGCTAAATGGAAAAAACAAAACGAAACAAAAAAACAACAACAATGTCATATTGGTTGCGTATGTGGTATCCCAACTTCACACACATTGTCACATGAGCGTAAATCTTCCTTTTTGTATCATATCTATTGATTATTTTACAAGTGGCAAGTCTAAGCCATCAAATAATGGTAGGCTAATATATTTTTCCATTGATGATCTTGCTTTGACAAGCAGTATGAACATGTGTGTATGTTAGTGTGAGAGAAAGATGATTCCATGATATATTTATAATTAAATGTTGTGCTGCAGCAGTGAGTGCTGACCAGAGGATCAGAGTGTATAATTGTGTGTGTGGGCGCAGGGGAGAACACAGAGAGGATGATAGATGACTTGGCCAGTTGTAATATCTCCATACCAGAGGGAACTATGTAACATTAAATGTGGTCACATGTGATTATTAAAGTAGGACATATTAATATCCAGGAGCATGCAAGCAAAACAGATGAAGCTGCAGTCACATACACCTCTTCTACAAAACAAACACACACAGTTACAAAAGGAACATATCTTAAAGTATGTGTCTGCAGGTCAGCATCCCATTTGTAAAAAAAAAAAAAAAGATAAGAAAAGAGGTTAAATGTTTTTTCTTTTTCTTTCTTTTTTGGACTGTTACACTTCAATGTCTTTGCAGAGCAGCCTGTGTTATTCCTGTGGCCACTGAATCTGATTGAAGTAAGTCAGGTATGCATAGAAATCAGTGTAATCAGCACAACAAGGATAACAAGCCAATACTAAGGTAAACAGGTAAACTAGAGATTAAAGGGTAGCCTAAATTACTCATTAAAGAAACAATTTGTGACATGAAAACAAATGACAAAACTAACTAAAAAAAAATTAAATTAATGGCCTCATATTGTATAGAGGTAGGTCCATGTCTTTTTGATTATAAATCAGGTTTAGGTTCTATTTTAATTCTGTGAAAGTATCAAAATACTCAGTCTGCAGAGATTCAATCAGACTGTACAATTCCTCACCCTTTGCTGGGAGGGGAACATAAAACATACACAATAACATATCTAATTCTTAGATTGTGTTTTTCGGACTTTGTATTGCAGCACTTTTTTAATTAATGTTGCACTGTATTTAACTTTTAACTTGTATCTAGGTTGCTTCTTTGTTGTGTATATTGTCTAGACATTGCAGGATATATTTTTGTCATATATTTTCCTCCTTGTATCCTATTTATTTCTTTAATTAAGTATTTTCTCTGGAGCGGCCTGGCCAAATAATTTCCTTCGGGATGAATAAAGTTCTATCTATCTATCTATCTATCTATCTATTCTGAAAGTGAATACAGAAACTAGTGTTGTTTGGTATACCGGTACTAGATTGGTACCGGGGTACTGAGGCATTTAAAAAGGTACTATACTGCGCTTAGATGGGACCGGTACTTTCATTTTTTGTGGCTTGGTCTTGATTCTGTGACACTGCACCACACATTGGTCTACAACAGGTCTACATATGGGAAACAATAGGTGTGTGTTTGAGTGTTTTCAGACCTCAAATCATGCAGTTGATATTCGTTTTTAAACAGACCACTAATGATTTATATGTTATAGTTCTAAGATTTTCTATTAAAATAAAGTAAATAATGACATTTATTTGTGTTCTCTTTTTATTTGGAAAAGTACCGAAAAGTATCGGAAAAACATTTTGGTACCGATACCGGTACCAAAATGTTGGTATTGTGACAACACTAACAGAAACTGAGCCTCACATTGGGTCTCATTCATGAAACGTGAGCAGCACGGATTTGTGTGTAAACCCTGAGCAGCGCAAATTTACGTGCGATTTCCGCATTCATCAATCTTTTAGTAGTGCTAATTTTTTCGTAGCTACTCACAAAATCTACACCTGCTCCGGACTGTGTGTAGCGCTTGTGTAAATGTAGGAATGCAAATAAATACTGCTTGTCACTGTTGAAAATTACAATTTTAATACGTATTACTCTCTCTCATGTTCAAAATACACCAACGCCTTTGAAACACGTAATTTAAACATGACAAACAATTAGAAATATTTGGAGAGAGAGGCGTTTAAGGGATTGGACACGCACAAACACGTCAAGGCTCCATCTAATGATGATAATAATCTGATATAAAACCGGAAAAAACTTTTTTGTGTTGCTACAGTATACGCTCGGTGGGCGCACACTTCACCCTGCGCAGCAGCACAGTTGGCACCGGTTTGGATGGAGCTGTGACAGACGGCTGGTGCTTCTGTAACAATATAACCTGCCTATATAACTTCATGTGTTGATACAACCATGCTCCTCTACAGCTGAGGCTGTGAAGAGCCTCCTCCTCCCGTCGCTGCTGTAGCTCTGTAGTTGTGTGTATTTTTATTTTTTTTTTCATGTTTCATATCGAACTATTCTGGCTTTACTTCTTAAACGGTTCTTTAATAAACCAAGGATAGGCCTACTTAATTCACTAAATCTGTTTCTTCCCTCCACGCCTTTGACCTGTCCCAGTCACACCACTACGAACAGAAGAGAATTAAATATTTTTTCTGGACTCCACTTCACCCAAAATGACTTCGATCCGTGATCTCTCTTTTTTTCTCTCTCTCCCTCTTTCCTCGTTTACGTCATGGCCGCAGGTGAGCAGGATGCACCTACCTCCTAATATGGTGGTCAGGATCTCCTTATATGGCTATTCATGTATGGAGATCTATGCTAATTGCTGATCACCGGGGGCGTGTTGTTAGTTTACGATGGGTTGGCATTCATCATTTTACACACGTGTTTACGATCAAATCTGAGTTTCCCGCACCGTTCATGAATCCGGAGTAGAGTTTTAGTAGAGTGAGCTTTTATGTGCAAATCTACACACAGATTTACTCACGTTTCATGAATGAGACCCATTAAGCGGCCAGCACCTCTGTAACTTTGTGATGTCACAGCTAGTGCTGTTACTGGCCTCAGCCATGCCCCAAGCCCTGCCCACCACAGAGGAGGTGATTGGCTGATTGGCTCACCAATCTGTTAGAGAAGCCTGAAAAAATGTAAAACTACACTGAGATGGTTTTTGGTTTTTAAATCCAAAACAAATATATCTTATTTTGGATAAAAACATCAAATAAAACACATAAGTGTAAAATATATTCAGAGTGTTTTAGTTGATTATTTACACATTATTATTTAGGTATTTACACGTTTAATTGTTTATATTTCCATCTTTGAAAACAGCAACCTTCTGAATCCACCTTTGTAATTATCCATATTAAAAAGTAAATGTGCTGCTTAAAAAGTTCATTTGTCTCTATCTGGCTGCTTATTTCATTGTGAGTGATGGATCACTCGCAATGATGGTGCAAATGCAGACCCTGAAATAACAGAAATATAAAAAAAAGCTTTACTAAGAACAATAAACTAAAACTGTATATGGGCCACTTTCTGAAAGTTGATTGTACCAGGTCAGATGTAATATTTGACATCAATACACAAATGATATACAGCAGCTTATGTTACTTTAAAATAAACTCAGGAAAAAGTTTACTCATACATCCCAACACTGGTTTGACAGTGCAGCACAAATGAGGAGATTTCATTGACAGCTCATCCACACAGGATAAATAATGGCCCCTTATTGTCAACTGAAAGTACTGGTATTGCAGTCTGTTATCAGTTATTCCCTGAATACACCTAACTTTCTGACCAAATGTCAACAGAAAGCACAGAGCAGGTTTAAGTAAGTTTATTAACCAAGTGACCATACTGGGGAGTAATGCTGATTCCTGATGCCAAAGCTGAAGTGCCCTTCAGCAAGTTCCTCTTGTTTTGTACGACTGCAATAAAAACTTGATGGGATGGACTCTTTGTAGCAGACAGAGACAGTGCATCTTCATGTCTATGTATGAGACACGCGCACACACACACACACACACACACACATGCAGCCAGACATGTAGACAGTGTCGACACACAGCTGTACGGTAAGCACACAGATATGAGTAACGTTCGCTGTGCCTTGATCCTCTCTCCCTTGAGGAACTTGTCGAGCTTTAGCCCCAGTCTGCCTGAGCTACTCTTGGAAAATGACACACATGGCTCAGAACTTGCACTCTTTCTCTGACACGCACACACATGCAAACGCTTAAGCACCTTTCTCTCTCTCTCTGGGTGTGTGTGTGTGTGTGTGTGTGTGGCTGCTCACAGTTGTGGCATGGCTTGGTTGTGACAGCTGAGTCTCAGGAGAGGTTGTGAAGATCAGGGCTGAGCTGAGAACCAGAGGCCTGGCTGTATTAGAGGAGGAATTACACGACAGCAGCCCCACATGAGAGCCTTATCTCCTGGCTGCTGCCTCTCCCACAGCCCCGTCCCACAGGAGCCCTCGGGGGGAGGATACATGTCTGTCTGACTTACCCCGACTGTCTGTCTGACTTACCCACTGACTTTGTGTCTGCTTGACTTACCTCCTGAGTTTCTGTCTACCTCAGTTACTGACTGCTTGACTGTCTACCTTACCCACAAAGTGACCTACTGACTGAGTTAAGGCCTCTTGACACTGCACAGTTTGGGCTGTCCCCTTTGAAAGTCAGCAGGTATGAGAGAAACCACTGATATCCACTGATAGTTCATTGGTACTGTGAATGTACACAGGATCCAGATGTGCAATTATCCAGCTGTGC
Organism: Trachurus japonicus; assembly: GCF_045865225.1. Lineage (NCBI taxonomy): Eukaryota > Metazoa > Chordata > Actinopteri > Carangiformes > Carangidae > Trachurus > Trachurus japonicus. Next base: position 25,155,434 of record NC_140909.1, read on the forward strand.
TCCAGCTCAGTCATGGCTCTGTTGCAGTTTCAGTGCACACACAAAGTGGAGCATCAGATCCCCAGCAGCCACATTATTATCAATTAATTCATATTGATGAAAGTTGTTTTGGAAATATTTTGTGGGATAAATATGTTTGCCACTCATTCAATGAAAACCTTTTGTTAACTTTCCGTCATGACTCATTTTAAAAGCCAGTGCAGCTGATCTACCGGTACAGCTGCTGCCATTAACCTGCATTTTTGTTTATTCTGTCAGATGATATTGTGATAATAAAATAATGATTTTATCTGCAGCCCAGCAGGTGGGTAATGACTGCGGATCAGCAGAGTACTGGGTATGATTTCAAAAATATGTTAATGAGAACAGCTAAATCCTGAAATCAGCTCCATTAAAACACAGTATAGGTGATCACAGAGCAGGAAGGGACAGAATGGAGGTTTAATGGGCCAGCTCCCTCCCCCGCCTTTCGCTCTCTCGCTCTCTCGCTCTCTTACACTCATTACAAACATGAAAAAAGTAGTTATACTTTTGTATGTGTGGAGGCAAAGTCAGGAGCAAAACAAAAACATTTTAAAACTAAATTTGTAATATTTTTGTCATTTGTTTACAAAAGTTGATTTACAAAATCAGTCAGTAGTGAGGAACTTAAAGTATGAGCTGGAGGAGGTGTGGTCATGAAGGCTTCATAAATAAAATAAAAATGCAAACAAGAGTGTAACAGGAGAGTTAATAGGACATATGGAAGTGAAAAATAATAGAAATTTATGCAAAGTGAGGATAGGCTTCCATGATACAGGGTCTAAAATTTCAGATTTGTGTATTCTTGTTGGGGGTTAACCTGAGCCAATCAAACGATATGTTTGAGGCTTTGACAAAGTTAACCAACTTGTAAAAAAAATGTTTCTTGAATCTCAATGAGATCAAGTTTCGGCCATTAATTAACTTTGTCTGACTGGCTGGCTAATCTGTCTCCCTTTCTGTCTGCCAGGAGATTGTCACAGCAGCAAGACTGAGCTGTTTACACCAGGGTTAACAATGATGATAGGTGTGTATGTGTTAACCAGGGTTAACAATGATGATGTGTATGTGTGTATAGGAGTACGCACACACACACACACACACACACACACACACACACACACACACACACTCGCAGTGCTCATGCGCCTATCACTCTTTCATCCCACTAGAGTGCTTAGTGTTTCACCTCGTGCTAGCTGGCAGATGGTGATGCTATGGGCAATCACACTGCTTTATGAGAAAGAGAGAGATAGAGAGGGGGAGAGAGAGAGAACCAACAGACAGTCTAATCTGCAGAATGACAAGTCCATGCGAATCCAGTGTTCACTCTTATTTTAGCTCTGTTTTGTTCTCTATGAGCTCCTGAGGGAAATATCTTCTTTTTTTCTAGATGCAAAAGGCTCCACTATGTTCACCACTTAATGATTAATTCTGTGTGTCTGCTGGTTTTGGTCAGGTAACAGTCAGTGGATTTGAAAACAGCTGCCTGCTGCTGTTTTCATGGGAGTGATGAGACTGAACCAAAACAGTAAAGTTGTGGGCCATGAAACCAAAGACGCTAAAACCTGGAGGAGAAGTGCAGAGTCAGGTGATAATTCTTCCTTACGAGTCAGTAGCTACTATCAGACAAGGTTGTTTGACCTATTGTTAATATAAAAATACTGATTACTGCAACTTTGTCAAACTCAACTTTTTCAAGGGTTTTCAATTGACTGTTGTGATCTTCATCAGAGGTTTGGTGTTTTTTAACTTACGAGCACATACTGACAGTCTGGACGACAGTGTGTATAAAATAGGATTTTTCATTAGCTGCCGCTTCTGTAAATGAACTGTACATGTCTATGTTGACATGTGTGAGCACAGTCTTTTGTTTGTGTGCATTTTGGTGCAGGGTGTACATTGCTATTTCACATGACAGGAGCGACAGATGAGTACCCAAGTCCTGTGGGCCTTATGTGCTTTAGTAGCTGGCATACTTCCTACTGCAAACATGACAATGGAGCCTCAATGGATAAATCAGCATCTCCTCTGCCTGGTAACAAGAACTCTGGAAAATGGCCCAGATTCCTACACACTGGACCCTGATTGGTTCAGATCAGGTCCACTTTTACATCTTGCAGCTGCAACATCTTTTTAGTCATTTGAGAGGACAAACCTGTCTGAAATGGTGTCCCTTTAGTGATGGGGCATCTTAAACATTAGGACATGAAAAAAAAGAAAAAGAAATTGATTGTGTTGTGAATTTTGTTTAATCCTCTGGAGGAAGTGGAATAACATATAGAAAATAGAAACAATATTTCAACAAAAACAAATTATTTCTAAACAATACTAAAATCATACTACAGATTCTTATCATCAGACTGGATCTTAAACAGTTAACCCCTTATTGCCAATGTAATTACGTCAGTTGATCCATGTGTAATCGTTAACATTGAAAAATGACAAGGTTTTGTTGTTTCCTGTGGAACCTCCTGTGGTAAGATGATATAAATCCTCTTTTTTCCCCTATTTGTACATAAAGTTAGCATAAATACACCTATAAAGCTACACACCTGAAAAATCAATCAGGCAATACCAGAATTTAGCATCCATCAGAAAGATGAAGTGCACACACAAATCTGTCTCCAAAAAGATCACATATGTTTTACTAATACATGTGATTGCCATGAGGTCCTGCGCTCTTGGAGCACACAAATGTTACAGAGGGTGAATGGAGGGTTTACCATCTCTGTGAGGTTAGCTTCAGGCTCAAAGGATGGAGAGGTCTCACAGTCTGTTACCTTTGAGTCCACTACTTTTTCTTTTGTACAGACATAAGATAAATCCTGACTTTTCATCCTGCCAAGTCTTCTCATTGACTCTGAGTGAAATATCTTCACATTTGGTCAATCACTTTGGCGATTTTGTGCCTTTTTCAATAGAGCTAAAGTTTTCACCTTTATTTCAAAAGGTGCTTATTGAACACCATAGAAACCCTAATACTAGTTAATCCATTCCTTTGCTCTCAAACAGCCTCAGCCTTTATGTGACAAGAAGTTGGAAAGTTTCCTCTGAGACTCTGCTGCATGTTGACATGACGACATCACATCATTCTGGAGACTGGGGAGGTCACTGAAGTTCACTGAACTCACTGGCGTTTTGATGAAGCTTTAGCTTTGTGACAAGGAGCATCATCCCAGCTGGAATATGGTCAACTGTGGCCTGTTTTACTTGTTGTACATCGTCTGGACTGTTAACAGGAGGCTAACTTTATTTTTCTTTGATATCTAAATCTGTTATGTTGTGTATGGTTTAGCATTCTTCTTTATGAATATAATGAAGCAGTTATATGGATATACGGGGACCTACAGAGAGGCTTGTGGTTTTTAAATTTCTGGCTATGTTTTTCTAAAAAAATTTTTTACTATAAATTTAATGCTAAACAACATAAATTAGTGCCACATAGAAACACATACACACATATTATTGTTGATTGTGGAATTTTCTAAGTTCTTTGCTGAGCTTTAGTCAAGTAAATGAACACACTCCAGTCAGCTGTCTGGATGCCTAGCCCTGCAATGCTCAATGAAATACATATAGACCCTTGCCACTCTGCATTCAGAGTTAATCAGGAATGTCAAATGACCAGTGTTTTACTGAGATATTACACACCCCGAATCCATCAGTATTTCACAATATTTAGATTAAAAAATCGAGCCACCTTTGTCTCCGTAGCCCTCAATCGCACCGCTTTACCTTACGTCTCTATTTCCTAGGCAGAGGATGGCGTTGAGCATTATTCAATAGGCGGCTTTGATATCAACTGCGTCGTCTGGCGCTCAGGGTCAGGGATGATATGAGCCACCTCTGACATGATAAATGTGTTTTTCTCCCCCTGCTCACACCTTCTTGAAGAGAAACATAATAACAAAAGTTTTCTCCCAAACTGAGAATAAAACTTTTTTTCTTTTCCTTTTTCTCCTGGTTTCCTTCGTTAACCCCCCCGCACCCCCCCTGTCCTCTTTCTCTTAAGACAGAGAGAGAGAGGGAAGACGGGGTGATTTTGGGGGTGTCTGATTGCTATGCATTGTTTAGTTTCTTTCATTAATGCTGGGTGCCAGTCGAGGGCTACAGATGAACAATAGCAGGGGCCCCAGGCATGGATCAATAGCAGATTGCTGATAGTGCCCCGTCCATTCTCCCCACCAGATTACATGATAAATGGGTCAGTCCATACACAGTGACAGGCCCAGGACTAACAGGGCCCAGGTAAGGCCCTGTGTCTTCTGGATATCACATCCTCCGTGTGTGTGTGTGTGTGTGTACTGGGCTGCGTTTGTGAGAATACACACATTGTGCACATGTGAGAATACAAGTTTCATATTGTATCATTTTGCTCATATGCATATGTGGTCTATCTATCTATCTATCTATCTATCCTATCTATCCTATCTATCCTATCTATCTATCTATCTATCTATCTATCTATCTATCTATCTATCTATCTATCTATCTATCTATCTATCTATCTATCTATCTATCTATCTATCTATCTATCTATCTATCTATCTATCTATCTATCTATCTATCTATCTCACATTTACCATTGTGTTGACCCATGTAAGCAGCCCATATCTCCCGCAGTAACCAACATAGTAGATATTTGTGCAGCTGTAAACATGAGCTCCTCTCTGTGTCTACGCTGTGTCTGACTTTTTGACTCTATGTAATCTGGCAATATAATACAAGCGTTATTGTGTGCACGTTAAAGTTTATATAGTGTGTTTGTGAAATTGGATGTGTGCGTCTTTACGTATATGTGTGTGTGACAGAGTCAAAACAATGACTCTCCTATAATGGACACGGGGAGGACTAGGGCAGATATAAGGTTCCAAATTGGCAATTTACTGTAGCTACAGTGGGACACAGTGTCAGCCAGGCCTCAGTCTAATAGGGGTTAAAAACCTTAAATGGAGCGAAGAGCAGCTCCTTGCTCTGCATTGAACCACAACATGAGTTAAGGCAAATGTACAAATTGATCCTGTGTTCTATGAACGCCGTTTCCAATTATTTCCTCTCTTCCTGGCAATAACACGTCAGCGCAATACTGTTTATGTTATTCTTTTTTTTTTTCTTCTTTTTTTTTTATCCCAGTTGCATGTTCAAAACAAATGCTGGGGTATTTTCCCCTTAAGCCACACATTCGTCATGGCATATGTGATTTGTGTGATATTTTCCATAAAATAGATGGGAGTGAAACAAAGTGAAAGTTGCTATAATTCAAGGTCCTTTAGTAAAGCCGGGGAACACCGGTGGCTAGTTAATCTACTCATTGACACGTTGTCCTCTGGTGCGGCTGAAGGACGGTCTTTAGACTAATGACCACACATATGGCGCGTCGCCCATTTAAAAGAGAAACAAACACCTCCTGGCCATGGAAGTGTGTGAGTACGTGGTGCAACCATGTGTGGAGACATAAAACTCATGCGTGCATGCTGAAAGAAACACACATACACTCTCAAACGTACTTGTCTATCAGACACACACACACACACACACACACAAAGAAATTGTCAGTAATGGATGGATGTATGGATACTAAAATAAATACTGACATTGGAATTTAATGCAATATTAAACAAAACACTATCAACTCAACTTTACTGTAAGGTGAGTATACATGATAAGAAGTTAAAGTTCACCTTCACCACACCACCCAACTTTCACTTCCTCATTCATTTTTGTCCCATTGTTCTTTCTTTCTTTCTTTCTTTCTTTCTTTCTTTCTTTCTTTCTTTCTTTCTTTCTTTCTTTCTTTCTTTCTTAACTTTAGCAGACAGGCCAATACTTTAAAGGTGTGCCATTAGGTGTCTGCTTTACTCATCCTTTGACACTGTGGATGATGTAACTGGTGGAAGGCCATGATAGATGTGGTGCAGCTTTGGGATTTTGACAAAAATAAACCATCCTTTTTTTTTTTTTTAGGACAGCTGATGTGACGTGATGAAGGAGTGTGTTTTTGTCCTTCAAAGACAGGACATCAGGATCATTGCCCCCACTGAAAAGACTTTGGGGAAGGATTGAACGACTTAAATCATAGTAAACATGCTTTCTGGGTAATTAATGTCAACTCTGCAAAGTCATCATAAGTGTCAGCCACACTGTAACATATTAAGTGATAATCTCGGGTGTGTTAAACAGGAGTGTGTGTCCACTCCCTGTGGCGTGTGTGCCGCTGGGATCAGTCACACAAGTGACAGTCTCTGTATGCAGCTGCTAAACACCTTCAAAACAATTACACAAACCCTCCTGCACAGCTGCCACACCTGCACTCACAGCTGCATTTTCCATCTGTGTTCATGGTGTTGGAGTTTACATGACACATGATGCATAAATCCATGTATAGAAATACTCACACAGGGTGACTGCTGCGTTATTCAAATCGAAGACTTCTTGCCTGGTGCTTGTATGTAAAGTTCTGCAGAAGATGAACTGCAGCTTTTTCTTGGACACTGGAGACGAGGAACCAACCAGTTCACCTGTCAATCATGTAGATATAAGACTAGCTGTAGTGTTGATAAACTAATCCATAAACTTGAAATTGAGGGTGTGGCCACTTTAAATGACTGCTGCTGGGTGCTGACGTAGTAGCCACTCAGCATGGCAACACCTCAGCTGATTTAACTCAATGAATGATGAATGATTTTAGATGTATTGTACATTTTATAGTGTTGTTATGTAACTTTGATGTCTTTCTTCTTACCTTCCTTTTTCTACTAAAAGCCTAGGGACGGGAGTTGGAAACTAGCATTAGCTATCATCTCTGCATGCTGAACATCAGTCACATTGACTTGTTTGTAACGAGTGGAGGTGTTACTACTATGTTAACCTGCATTGTCCCTATCAAATAAACTAAATGAAATTAAATTAGATGAATGTGAGCTCTTGGTCATATTTGACTAATAATATGGCTTATTGTGCATTTAATTGACAGAATGTAAGGAAGTCTCTGCTCTTGCATTTTGAGACGAGTGTAATCTAAAGATATTTTATTTATATGTTAGCATCAATTATCATGTAAGTGCCTGTACTCACCATACCTGGCAAGTTAGCTTACTGTAGCACATTAACTAGCAAATTAGCCAGCCAATGAATTGGGCTTGGGTTAGACTCTGAACCAGGTGATCTAATGATGCTAATATCCTTGACATAGTTATTACAGTAAACTGCCACACACCTAACCCCCAGCCCTAAACACACTTCACCTTTCCCATTTTTGGATCAGCTGGGAATTAGATGGAGTCAGAAACTACCAAGATGGCAACAGGAAACCTGGACCTGTCGATGTGAGGCATGCTGCTAAACAAGCCAGTTTGTCAATGTTTAGTTTACAAAAGAATAAAAAATGATAAATTTTTCTGCATTTAGAATATGAAGAAATACTGTAAGCACTGTTAATATATTTGGACAAAGTCTATTTAGGCTTTTTGAGCTTAGAAATTAACATTTTTATCAAACCTACACTGGATCTTCTCTGTGTTTAATATTGATACTAATTCACACAACTTCACAGCATGTAGGAGACTTAAGACATCCGCTGCTGACAGAGAGAGAGGGGGAGAGAGAAAGAGAGAGAGCATGATCACTGGCACTGTAGGTGGAAGGCTTTGATCACCACTCTTCAACAAATGTAACTTACTGACACACACACAGACACACACACACTCAGATACAGACACCCAAAACCTGAAGAACCACGGAGCGCAGAGGGGTGGGTGGGAGTGAAGGAGCGGGAATGATGATGAGAGAAGGTGAAAGACTGCAGGCCACTAGAATAATCCTCTAGTCTTTAATTAAAACTTCCTAATGATTACAGCGGGAACGACAGACAGGAGGTGGGGGGAGAGGGAGACGAAGAGATAAAGAGCAGGGAAGAGATGAAAAGTCATTTTGTCTCCCTTTTTTCACTTTCTTTCCTTATATCAAACCCTTATCTGTCCCCATCAGCGCTGTTCTCCCTTTTCTTCCCCACATGCACGGTTTCAGAGAACATTTGTCTGTCATTGAACTGCGAGCAGATGAAACACGAGTGCGTTCAGATGGTCAGAGGTTCTCCGGCGTGTTCCAGAGCCTCAGACAGACTCACAGCAGGCTCCGCGTACCCCCCATCTGTGCAGCCTTTGGAGCTGATGTCTGTTCCTGGTGAACTGTGGAAGTGTCTGCACCTTTCACAGGGATGTCACTGTGTTAAGCATTTTCAAACCACTTATCTCCCAGAATTTGCGCATCGGCCGTGCTTAGTATTTCATCAGACTTGATTAGGGTTGCGTCAGGCAGAGCTGTTTTCAGGCTAAATATGGCTAAATTAAGAAAATTTAAAAAATGATATGAGATGTAAATAGGCAATAACTGTACAACAAAAACGCATTTCAAAATAAAACAGGAAATCAAAGATACAGTCAGAGTCATTTTAGGGGCAAATCAATCAATTTTAATAACAATGAACAACTTCAAAGAGCAAACAAGTCTGAAAACAAATCTTATTAAACCCAACCCATGGGCAATATGTCAAAGGTCTGAACAGCAGTCTGTAACCCATAATTAATACATTCATACTATTGTGAAAGTGAAGAGTTCTGGCACTCAAACATGCACTCTGCCTTTCATGTACAATGTGCACACCAGACACAGCGCTGCAGCACTTCTTTATATTCCACATTCCAAACTATTTGTAAATAGTCTATATTAAGGGAAATCAATAAAGGTTAATGCTCTTAACCTCAAATCACCTCCTTCACAGTACTTCAGGAAAAGATTTCATGTCATATGTATAAAGTATATATACACACACACACACACACACATATATTTACTTTCCAGGAGTCTAGTACAGAGAGCACTTTAGAAGCACCAATGAGACTAATACACTGAGTAAATGTACACCTACAGCATATCTTAAGGCAACAGCAAGAGTTTAAACTGTGGGAACAATGTATGACTCAAAGCTGAGAGCATAAAGTAGTTTTAGAGGTGGAGGAGTACCGGCTGAGAAACACAAAGCTCATATCCCACGGGGAAATTTATTAGAAGTCCCAGCCTCTTGTTCATTTTGTAAAGGCTTTTCCAGAGGCAAACATTACTTTGATTCTCCTGACGCTGGCATAGGCATATGAGTGTGTGTGTGTGTGTGTGTGTGTGTGTGTGTGTGTGTGTGTGAGTGAAAGAAAGAGAGGGAGAGAAGGAGTGAGACTGTTCACATACTCAATATTCAGCCTGCAGATGAGTTCTGTTTTGCTCTCAGATTAAACATGGAGGAGTCCCAGGTCAGTTACTTATGACACACACTGTTCCATCCCTCACCATGTACACACTCTCTCTCTCACACACAAACACACACACATAGGCTATACAGATGCACGTAAGTGGAGAGAGAGAACAATCTCCAATCCCCCCGATGCAACTATTCATAAATATCAAAACAGGAAAGTAGAGCCTCTTGCTATCAAATCCATGATAGCATGCAAGGGTAATATGTTTTCAAATGGCACATGAGAAATGTGCTTATGACAATGATGAAACAAGATAGCAGTGGTGATGGAACAGGCATATCCCTGGTGTGGTTTGTCTTGTTGCATTGTAATCACATTTTACCTAAAGTGCGCACTGATATCAGAACTTGTGCGATGATATCGGATCAGTACTCACACCAAACTTTACAGACACAAAGGGGAAATAAGAAATATATGCAGTTATCCTCCTGTTGGATAGACAACTAATTTCTTTGCCTTTCTTCATCACCATTACCCTGTTGATTCCTCCCTCTCAGTGGCAAATTTACCTTTATCCTTCCTAAATATTGATATAATATTTTACAACATTAATAGATGAGGCTCGATTCATTATTACAATAAATCTATTGATGATACAAAGGCAATGTTAACACAAAATGACCCCATAAATATTATGTGTGAGAGAAATTTACTTTTGACCTCTAGCGGTTTTGTGAGGAATCAGTTGTTTTAGCATAACCCCAGAAACAACCAGTGCTGTATAGCTTAGTACTGGATTGAGCAGGCGTCCCTTATGCAGAGACTACAGTCCTCGTTTGTTCGAATCCGGAATCTGGTGGCCCTTTGCTGCATGTCATTTCCCCTCTCTCTGCCTCCCCATTTCCTAAAGGCAAAAAGCTCCAAAAATATACTAAAAAAATAGCAATAGGTCTCACAAGACAAGCCTGTCCCGTGTGTCTGCATTTCTGTTCCTAGTCTAGCAGAGTGTAAACTTTTTCAGAGAAAGATGCACTGTTAGTCTTGCAGCGGAACATTTTATACTGTGCAAGTTTGTGACCGTCACCGTCACCAACCCTCCTGGTAACTAGACCACAATGATTACATGACCTTATTCCATGACAAAGGTACAGTTTTAACCTTTTGGACTTTCCCTGAGCCTAACCAAGTTGTTTTGTCCCCAAACTTAACCAAACCTTTGTTAATATTACATACTGTTACATATTGGAGGTCAGTTACTCATTTTTTTTTCTTTTAGGAGCGGCATTTAACAGTTTATTTGTGGCATACAGTATCTCTTGGTGATTCAAAAAATGTTGCAATATGATTTTTTTTAGCCTCTGGAGGACTGGTTTATAAGTACTTGCTAGTGGTGACACACCCACACAGGATTAATACCTGATCCTGCAGGTCCCCCATCAACTATAGAGAATTTATCTCTTTCAACTTCCTAAAGGCTTTACTCTGTTGTCTTCCAACCTGAGGTATTGTATAGCTCCTTTTTTGAACCCTCTGAAACGACTCACAAAAGTGTCTCTGGAAATAGCGCCCCATACGTTGGTTGTCCTGGTTACAATAATAACCATAGCCACTGTTGTTGCTATGGTTACTATAATAATGGTCATGACTCTGTTAGTTTAAGGCATAAAAACTAGGCTACTTGTTTACATTTTGGAATTGGGTTGAAATGAATAGCCTACCTCCTCAACATTATGCAATCTTTGTTGTCTCGGTTACAAAAAATCATGTCCATGCTGCATTCGCATTAGAGTTGAACACTGCTCCTCTGTGTCACATTAGCTTGTTTCATTAGCCCATCTATCCACCACAACCTCCTCCTGATGTGAAGTTTGTCCTTATATACAACCCACTGGGCATACGTCACTGTCAGAATTACCCAAGGCGGTTAGATGTTAGATGTCTAACAACTAAACATAACCATGGGTCATAATTATCTGTAGCACAAATGACGTATAAGCTCGCTCTCTCTCTTTTCTTTTACAAGACAATAATTTCCAACAATTTATTTCTTCTCAATCCGTGAGATTTAGGTTGTGAAAACTGGTATATAACCTTTGCTGACTATCATCATGCATATCACTGTGACTTTTTTTTTCATCCACTCATACATTGAAGTTAAAGGGATAATTCATAATTTTGGTAAATTGGCCCATTGCCATAATCCCTATAGTTTTAGGAGTAGGTTTGTTTCCTTTAATTGTTGGTGCAAGCTGTTTTTAGAACAGCGGGGCAGAGCCGCAAGCTGCTCAGAGCTATGCTACGGAGGCTAATGGGATTTCTTGGTTTCCCTCATCAAACTCATCAAATACACAATGCAACAACTCCAAAACACTCTCGTGGACAAGTTGTGACCTGCACATTCACCACGCTATGAGATAGTAACGGAACGTTACGAGACAGAGTTGTTGTTGAGGCAAATGCAGAGACTGCTTGCCGAAAAACTGCTCCCGACAGGAGCGCGCATCAGCGGTTTTGCATGAATTTACCCCGAAGACAACCCTGTCTCGTAAAGATCTGATATTATCTTATAGCGTGGTGAATGTGCAGGTCACAACTTGTCCACGAGAGCGTTTTGGAGTTGTTGGATTGTATATTTGATGAGTTTGATGAAGGGAAACCAAGAAATTCCATTAGCCTCCGTAGCGTAGCTTTGAGCAGCTCGCGGCTCTGCTCCACTGTTCTAAAAACAGCTTGCACCGACAATTAAAGGTAACAAACCTACTCCTAAAACTATAGAGATTATGGAAATGGACCAACTTGCCAAAAATGATGAACTATCCCTTTAAGCGTGTTGCAAGTTGCCTTTAACTATCAGTGAATGTTTACCTTATAATAATGGAAAAGATTGCCATGTTTGAAAAGTTGCCCACGATTAAATCTACAGTAGGCCTACTATCCGTCCGTGGAACGGTCACATCACTGCTGTTGTTGGCTGTGTTTTCACATTGTGTGTCAGTGGCAGTTGTGTTTTGCTGCATGACAGTTGTGTTGTCTATTGTATAGTTTACTGACCCTCTCTCCTTCCTCTGTCTTCACCAGTCTTGGATGACAGGTGACATTTAGTGGCAGGAAAAGACCTATGTGGTTGATTGCCTTATTCTCTGTATTGGAGTGTGTGTGTGTGTGTGTGTATGTGTACGTGTGTGACAAATTTGGTGTATTCCAAGCCAGACGGGTCACTCAGAGTATTACATGTGGCCTGCAGGGGCAATGGGTAGAGGAAATGAAGGGCTATTAGAAGGAGAGAGAGAGAGAGAGAGTGAGAGAGAGAGAGAGTGAGAGTGAGAAAAGACTGGCAGAACAGATAGACAGAGAGAAAGACAGAGACATTTAAGCTAGAGGCTATGTGACAGTGGAGACTGCCCAATAATGATGATGTGTTCCTATCAATCTAACCATGGCTGCACGTTGGCACCACAGCCCACAGCTAGGCCTTGCAATGCTCAATATCATATTAAATATAGTGTTAGACCCAAAACAAATAATAATAACAGTCGTTTCAATAGTAAAGGGAGAGTTTACATTCACCGATAAAGAGTTGAATCACTCGGTTACGGGTAATCTTTCTTTGTAATACTGCAAAAATAGTTCTCCCCAGAGAAGAGGGAGAGGGAGAGAGGCTTTTCCGTGCAGCCACATTTGCATGATGAGAAAGCACCGCTCATATTCATCTTAGTAAAGTCACAGTAAATGACTCCAACAGCATTATCATCTGTTTTACGCAGGTGTGCGGCCAGGGAAAATCACTCACTTCAATCAAAAAAAGCTGCGGCTCGCTGCGTAAGGAGCCTCATTTTTTACCATCACACTGGAGGACATAGGAATTAGAAGAGAGAGACACGGAGGCTGGGAGGGAGAGAAACGTAATAACTTTGTTTTCTCTGCAGTTCACAGAGGCGATTTTACTCACATGGCTGTGGGATGATTTGTATTAGCGTGTATGCGGATTTTCCAGAGATTACTACTCTCAGACAGAGCAGAGGAAGAGCAGAGTGAGGCAAACACACCACAGGGAAGCCATTTCTTTGGAAAACTACTGGACATTCGCTCCCCAGCCTGTGGATATTACCCCTGATTCCTGCTTGCTAGCATCTGACTGTTTTCATTTCAACAACAACATGGCTGTTTGTGAGAATTCTAATCTGGTTTACTCATGATCTGAACATCCACTGGCTGGAGGGTTTGGCTTAGGATAATGAAAACAAAGATCTATCAGTAGTATTTTTTAGTTGCCTGCATTTTTATCCACACTTGTTTAAAAAAATGACAGCATCGCTCTTTGTGTTGATCTTAATGTTCATGCTGATGGCTCCTCAAACTGATTAATTTAAAGGAGCTATTCGATATCCAGTGTTTTTATCTCTGATGTAAAAAGGGCGTAGTTCTGGCTTCACGCATTTTGACTTTGGTAACTGTTGAACTGTATTTAACTATGGACAGAGTAAGGGGTTAAATGTGGATCTCTGTTAACAGGGAGCTTGATTACTTGACATTATAGATGTTATTTGGTACACAGTTATCAAGGTTATTGGTTTGAAGCAACCTGGAAAGATACATAATAGATGGCAGGTTTTCCTGCACTTTTAAAGTAACAGCCCTCCATGCTAGTTTAGATGAGTTAGATTGAAGTGCTGATGCATCAAGAAAGTTTATACTGGTGGATCAGGACAGCAGGAGATGATTTTGAAGGGTGAATCATATTTGAAATTGTTTATAAAACATAATGTATTTAAAACTGTAGTGGGCTGCAGGCTACTACCTTTAAAATCAATAGACTAAACTAAAGCAGAACATTTAAACTATTACAGTATCTCAGTATAAAGGTCTATAGTAATGCAGACAAACTGGACGTTATCCTGTGCTTTTTTCACTGTGTTCACCAACAACATACAGTTATGTCACTGTACGTCAGTACCAGTGTTTGGCACAAGTAAAGTAACTTCCCTTCCTAAACCCTGTTTATCTGGATCTAACCAACTCACTCAGTTTTCCTCCACACAGGCAGGCTCCGCGACGTGCTGTATCACTCCTCCTATTCCACACGCCGTGGATCCAAAGATACTGTACTAAACCGTCTTTTGCTGATCTAAACAGCTGATAGGTGGAGTGATGCAGCACAACATTTCCTGTGACAGCTCAAGTCAGGGACAGGCCCCCAAAATGGGGATTGTCCCTGGAATAATGGAGAGTTCATGAACACGAGATTTTTTTTTTTTTTCAGAACAGAGCCTGGCTCGTTAGAAATCAAACCTTTGTTGATTTATGTTCTTGTCTGTTTTTTTGTGACTGTTGGTATTTGTTAACTACAAATGGTCTGTTTGTATGTTCATATTTCCACATTTCTTGTTGATTTTATTGCATTTCTTTCATTCTTAACATTGGTGCCTTGTACCCAGGGATTAGAGCTGGAAACAAGCCTTTTGAATTATGTCTGATACTTAACTTAATAATTTAGCTACCAAAATTTCAGCTTTTGCAAGCATCATAGCACTGAGACCGCCCTTTTTAGAGTGACTAATAACCTTTAGATCTTTGCTGATGATAGGATGTGCTCAGCCCGTGTTCCTATGGACCTCAGCACTGACTTTGACAGGCTGAAGCACTGAGTAGGAAAATTGGCCAAGCTTTAAAATTGTTCTTCTTATGGAGGTTGTGTGTCTCAACATCATGTTGTGTCCCATTCAAATGTAGCGTTCCACAGGGCACAGGTCTGGGACTTCACTTTTATCTCAGAATGTCCCATCCCAGGGACATAGAAGAGTCAAGTCACTTTTATTTTTATAGCACCATGAGTTATCTAAAGACAGTCTATGTTATGTTGATGACACACAGATGTACCTGTCTGTTGAGGCCACTCTTCCTGGCACTCACTATGTGAAAATATGGATGTTTCTAAACTTTCTTGTTGTAAAAAGAAAATAACATGAATATTTACTGAACATGTTGCGACAATAATGCCCGGCTTTATTGTCATCATGTGCAATGTTATCAGTGAATGTGCATGTGCTAAACTTTAAAATGTTGTCTAACTGAAATCTGACATAATGATTTAATATCAATAAATTATCAACATCATCACATCCTCACAGAACAGTATCTACTGTAAATTAAGGGCTCTTGATTATAATATTTTATATTTTACAAAGAAAAAAGTGTTGGTGACTGTATGCTTTTATATTGAACATGTATTGAATTTTTTTTCCCTCTTTTTTTTATTTGTGACATTTTATGTGATTTCTAAATAAGATTTTCAGATTTACACAAAGCTCAATCTTCTCATCAACCCCTTAGCTCTTTTTTTTTTTTTAGAAATTAATTCAATCCCTAGCACTGTCTGTATATACCCCACATGTTTCCACATGAGTCCTGTGCGCTACTTGTTTCAAGTATGGCAAATGGGAGTAGCAGTGTCCTGCTGAGATTGAAAAGTATGACTTGAGGATGACTGCCTACGATCACCCCAATCCACAGGCCACTAACCCCCACACACACGCAGACACACAGACACACACACACACACACACACACACGCACGCACACACACACACACACAGTGTGCATCCCTCCTGTACTTAAGATGAATATGAAATCAGAAATAGGTATAAATATTTATGAAATGCATTATTCTTTGGCTTTTTTGCTAAGGTAGAGGTGAGCATGATTTTGCCCTGTCTCTCTCTGTTTTGCACCCTCTTCACAAAAGCTGGGCAATATAGAGACAAAGGCAAACCACGGATGTTAAACTCTCTCTCTCTCTCTCTCTCTCTCTCACACACACACACACACACACACACACACACACACACACACACACACACACAAAGGAAGAGAGCAAGAGAAGCAATGAAGAAATACATAACGAAGAGCTGAACTGAACACTATCTGTATGAGTAGGCTATCTGTTACATGTGCCTGCAAAGTAGCTTCCTGGGAGACCTGCCAATTCAAATAGAAATATTCAGCCCCACACACACACAAACACACAGATGCATATAATCCAGCTCAAAATGAATTTTACGGATGGCAAAAATACATACTTTAAAAATATATATTTATATTTTTTGTCAAACATTTAACAGTATTTTGATAGATGGATTGAAATAACAT
Organism: Trachurus japonicus; assembly: GCF_045865225.1. Classification (NCBI taxonomy): domain Eukaryota; kingdom Metazoa; phylum Chordata; class Actinopteri; order Carangiformes; family Carangidae; genus Trachurus; species Trachurus japonicus. Next base: position 25,171,852 of record NC_140909.1, read on the forward strand.
TTCTCAAAACGCTGTGTGTCCTAGGTAACTGCATTAAACCATGTAAGAGTGAATTCACTATTTAATCTCATCTGAAAACTGTAGTATCTGTATTGTGAGATTCATTATTAGCTGCAAAGCCTCCCGAAAACTGCTGCTTTTATTGTGCCTCTTCTCTGGGTGTGTGTTGCGTTGACATATTATGAAGCGCTGTTTTCTTCATAATGCTGATCATCACCCTCCTGACCAAATCCAATGATTGCCATCTCGTGTCAGATTCTGAGTGCGGTAACCGAATAGAAGGAGTATCACACGGGAATAGCTCCTCTAATTGTGCTCTCTGTTTTGGCTTCACTTTGGTTGACAGTTTTTCTTTTTTGCTCAATTTTTTACTTCTTTCAGGGAGAGCAAATACACAGAAATGTTACACTGAAGCAAAGTACAAGGAGCAGTCTATTGCAAGTGCACGCAGCAATCACCCTGATGAAACATAATTGTGTTTTAACGTGATAGAACAATATCCCTGCCCATAACTCCCTTTAACTCTTACTTTTGACATGCCACTGAAAACATATTACAGCATGAGATGTGAGGCGGTATCAATTCTGTCTTTACTCTTTTTTTTATTTTATTTTTTGCAATAAAAAAGCAGAAAAAATAAAACAGTTACCCTCCTTCGATCTTTCTTCATCCCTCCCCACTTCTTTACTCTCCTCACCTCCTCCGCACCTCCTCCTCCTCCTCTCAGTGGCGGAGGGGAAGGAAGGAAGAGGTGGTAACACATAGCATGTCTTCATTAAAGTGTCACTCCCCATTATTTTCGTCCTATCTCAATTAGCAGCAGGTTTAATAAAGGGCCTCTTCTCTCTCTTGCTCTCTTTTTTTGTAACTCTCTCCATCTCCAAGTCTTTCTCGTTACTTCCACTATCAGACTGAATGATGGAGCCGCTGCAGAAAATGATCGGCAGAATGGGAGGAACGGAGAAAGAAAGAGAAAAACAATGAGAGCTGAATACATGGGCAGGAAAAAAGAAAAGAGAGGAGAAAAGAGAGGAGGTAGAGCTGCACCAGTTTTCTCCCGCGCATCTCTTTCTCCTCTGAGAGCAATTAGACACTGCCGGCAGTGGCTGGTCCCCTGACTTATCTGCAGCTTCTGCTTGTGTGCGTGTGTGTCTAGGTATGTGTGTGTGTGTGTGTGTGTGTGTGTGTGTGTGTGTGTGTGTGTGAGAGAGAGAGAGAGAGAGAGAGAGAGAGAATGTCCAGTTCCTGCTATAACCATCACAGTATCTCAAAGAGCTCTTTGTGAGTTCAGCAGAAATAAGTGCCTACAGGTCAGATTAAGAGGAGAGCACACACACACACACACACACACACACACACACAAACAGAGAGAGAGAGAGAGACATGCAACACACATAGAGACACACACACCACTGATATGTATAAACTGATATCAGTTCACTGGATTTGTTACACTCTATGATTTTAAAATACATTGTCACAGCTCTCATCTATCAAAAACTCAAAAAAATGTTACAGAACACAATGCAAGAAATTTGTTTCAGCCAAACTATCTTTGTCCAAGCAAGTCATTTGATGGTTTTTTTGCTTTTGTTTAGATTGTAGCTATAACAAGTCAGGGAGTCCAAGTCGCTGTAGCTACGCCACTCTTTAACAGGTGAGCCCCTGCCGTGCTCTGAAAAAGCTGCATTCTTACATGCTTACAGTTCTTTATAAATATGTACACACACACACGCAATCATACACCTGTTTTACATTTGAGGTAACGTTTTGGTTCTGTGTTTTCCACATGCTGACCTGAGGAGCCAGAGATCGAACTACTGACTTTGCCATCGGTAGACAGGCGGCCCTACCTCCTAAGCCACACTTGTGGAGGACAGAGCGGCACAGTAGTTCTAGTTTATTAAAAGTGTAGAAATGAAAATGTAGGACACAATAAGACAGGGTCTTCTCTTGTCAATTACACAGTGCTATGTTGTAACAACAAAAACATGCACAGACACACTTAAATGTATCTGCAGACACAGATATGGGCCCTTTTGTGCGTGCACACACACACACACACACACACACACACACACACACACACACACACACACACACACACAGACACAGGGCTACTCACAAATAACATTCAGCCTCAGACAGTCGCTGCCTCAGATCTGTGTATTAACACACACGCACGCGCGCACACACTTTTTTCTGGACTGATTACTGTGGAGAGTGCTGCCATCTTACATTTAGATCTCCATGGTTTGGTTTAAGCACACTAACTGAGAGTGCATACATTTACACCTTCTCTACCCCTAACTCCTCTCTGATACACACACACACACACATACACATACACACACACACACACACACACACACACACACATACACAGTAGATGATGACCAGTGACAGGGGTGGGTGGTTGGTCAGGGGCTGATCTGTGTGTAATTGGGGGGTATTACAGCAGCCATCTCACTTAGCCTCTGGGAGACTGATCTATATTCACTCTGCAACTCATATTCACATGGCTTCCTGCACATGCACACACACACACACACACACACAAGCACCAAACAGCATTCATCCGCATAGAATGTACAGACAATAATAGACACTATCTCAGAAACACAGCAACACACAGCTGGCACCAGGATAACACAAACACAAGTCCTATATTCACAGTTCCACTGTGATTTCAGCATTTTAGTCTTGACCGGCAAAACTCCATTTATCTCGAATCTTGAATGTAGAGTCAGACATGAGCACAGACGACTGAAAAGTACAGTATATAATTAGACAAAGGTAGTGCAGTGACCCCTTGCACCCTGGATAGGGGCATTATTGTCATATCAGGATGGAAATGTTTCATTATGAGATAAAGGTGGTCATTAAGAATAACTATCTATTGATTTGCAGCACAACAGAGCCACAGGAACCCCTCACTGTGGGGGTCAAGCATTCAGGCCTGTACTGAGCTTTCATCCACTGCACTTGTGGAGAATGTGATGACAGATGATTTATCTGGACGTATCAGTTTCTTTCATGTCTCTGGGCATTAATCTTTGTAATGGGGGTGTATGCACTGCAGTCCTACTGTAATCTCTCTGTGTATGTAAGTGTGACAGACTGTTGTTGCTGTTACAGTCTGATCACGTGCTGCAATGATGATGTCAGTCACCTGTTTTTTTTTTTCTGTACACATCACATTTATGCTAAAACATCACAGTCATTACATATCGATCACAATGTCAGACCCTCCTTACTGATTGATGCCTTTCACATAGATCTGAATGCAGATGTTACTGTTCCTATTGAAACGCCAGCCAGTTGAGGATGTGACTGAAGCTCCTGCCTCCTCTCTCCTTCAAAGTCACTTAAACATTTCCCTGTACAAAATCAGAATCAGGTTTAAAACTATTACATAGGACATGAGGATGTTAATTGCATACCATGCAATAGACAAATCCACATGATGAGGCACCACGTTGCTTCTTCTTGATCATTCACCTTAATAATATTAGTATAAAGTAAAATGTTGCAATAATCGTTCATTTAGGGTTAAGTTGGTGAAGGCGTTGCTGTCAACAATGAAATTAAGTTTCTTTACGACAAAACAACAACAGCAAAAAAGTATTTTTCCGATCCAATTTGGCTAAATCTATGTTCAGCGTCCATGTTATTCTTTAATGAATTAATGAATTGGACCTTTTGTAATGGAAGCACATGCAGTTTTTGTGCTCATATCCTCATATTCTCCACTCAAACCTCACCAAGATTTCATCGTTGAGAGACAGAACCATGGAGTTCTAACGTTTGTACTGACACAATCACATGGTTAATTCTGTGAAAGTCTTAGTAATACGATCAGAATCAATATGATCGATGATGAAATTGACATCATATCTGCATGACTTTAATCCAGTTGCAGTTATTTTTCAGATAAATCAGATTTCAAATCAGAATTTTTCCAGTATAGAAACATTTTTTTCATTATTCAAAATTAATTTGATTTTGATTTCTGCTCTAATCCTTTCTGTTTTCAGTCAAAATCATCTTGGTGTAAAGAACATGTGGTCCTTTATGTTTTCCTTGTGGCTGTGGAGTATATGCAATGCAGAAGGAGCGGGAAAGAATGGCTGAGTTTTTAATATTCTTATATTTTGTTTACAATTTTTTTTACGTGCCACAGAATAGAAATTGCAACCACACACTCTACAGAGGGCATACAGAGTTCTACGTTTACCTTTCACAAGTCTATCAATAACTGAAATATTATTGACAACTGATTACACGTGAGGGAACAATTCTGATTCAATTCTTATTCTACTAAAACATTAAGTCTACAATAAAGAAAACAAAACAAAACAAAAAAAACTAACAATAAATTAATTACTTCTTCTCCAATACATACACAGGTGAATCATATCTTATTAAGCTTACACTGTTGCCCACAAAGTTGGAATAATTTTGTTTTCAGACACATTTCTCTTTTTATTCATATTATTAAGGTTAATTGTGGTTTAATTTTCACAGAGATATGTGTTTGGAAAAGATTGTTCAATAAAGTTTTGATTTAATATATAATTTATCTAACAAGAACAAATCACATTGTCACAACCGTTTCATGAGAAGCGGTAAAAACAATTTTTTTCCCATATTTATCAAATAAATATTGTTGAGTAAAACATTTTCCTCATAAATGTTGTGGCATGGATATATGAGATGGCATTAATTGGAAATACAGTACTTGAGTAAATGAAGGCGTGTACCGCCATGTCATTTCCCCTAAAGGGGAGGGGGGAGGAAAGGGGGGACAAAACAAAAACAAAACAATTGAAAAAAAAAAGAAGACAAAAACAAACATCTGTAATGTAGCGTCATTTAAGTAAATCAGTTGAAATGCAACCGATGTTGTAATTTTGTTTAGCCCCCGCAATCAGTTTATAAACATAGGTGTCACAGGTTTAAAAATGGAGATGAGCGCTGCTCTTTATATTTAATGAGAACAACAGTGGAGAGCAGGAGAGCAAGGTGATCTCCTCTGTGCCCCAGAGAGCTCCATGCTAATTTTTCCAGGGCACGGGCCCATTAGCATAAGGAAGCTGACACCATTGCTTTGGGCTACATATAATACCCTAATGACCACTACACTGTTACTTTGAATCAAGGGTATTAGTTTTGTCTCTGATAAAAGACAGCTGTGATGGCTTAGCCTACTTCCAGTGTTGGACAGTGAGGAGTTTTTTTTCTACATTTTTTCTTTTTTGTTGAAAAGAAGAAAAAATGAAAAATGTGATTTATCTCCGAGAGTCAATGTGTTGTCTTCTCTCCTCTCATCTTATCCCTCCTATGTCTGTCTTTTTTGTTGCTTTCTCTTCTTTTTGCCCCTCTCATACACTTTTATTAAAAATGCACTTACTACATAAATCAAAGGAAATCCAGTCATAGTTATAGAATTATTACAGTGGGCATGCAGCGTCTTCCAGCCGGAGCTTCGGAGCTTAATAAAAGCAACAATGTGACATGTGTTTGTCGATATACTGTTTAACGCAGTACAGCAAACCTCTCGGTTGCAAAGCCAAGCCTCTATGTGCTGGGACACACTTACACATAACTACATGCAATATACCTACAAGTTTGTTATTTTTTTTTTATAAGATGTACTGTAGAGCCTACTTTAAACTAATCTGTTACATATCCAACATTTTTGTCTACTTCATGACATTAGTGAAAATGTGACTGTGTCTGCAGAAGGTTTGGTCTGCAAACAAGTGAAATTGCTGCACGTCACACTTATAGCATATCCTTTCATTTTAAGAAATACATGAATTAATGACTCAATATTTCTCATTAATTGGCTTCCGAGCTTGATATTTTAGGCGGTTAAACCTCCCTACATCCTGTTATTAATTCTGTCTTCCTAAAACGCAACAGTTCACATCCACATAACAGCAGACCTTCACCCTCCTTTACATCAACATGTTTTTGCCTGTGATGAAGACTCTGATGTCACTCAAGCAACACATTATTGAGAAATTTCATTTGATTTCATGCAAATAGTGGACGAGGGACAGAGAGGATCAAAAATTAATGGGGGACTTTGGGAAGCACGATGAATTATTGAGGACCGTCCTGATTAATTCTTAATAGCCATTGTCAAAAAATCACCGTCTTCTAGTGCCGTTAATTCTCATCAAACCTACTTTAGAGGAGCATTTCTGCTCGTGCATGCAGTGCAGTTGTGCTTCCTCCTTCTCCTCCTCCTCCCCCCTCTCCACCTCAACCCTCTCTTTGCAAGCTGGCTGCAGAACAGAGATGCAGCTTGTTTCATCCGCCTTATATATCTTTGAAAAACTGACTGATAATGTAAAAAATAAAAATAAAAAAAATCTAAAATGTTCTTTTTGTTTGTATTTATATATATATAAATGCATACATAGCATAAGTGCATATATATACATAATATATATACACTCATTATTTTTAAATAAAATATATTAAGGCTTTGTATGCTTCTCCACACAAATGATTAGCTGTCTTTATTTTTCTTTGCCACAAACTTCAAAGAGCTTTTAATTTAGAAAAGCATGAAGCAAGGAGAAACTCTTGTAGCCCTTCGCAACCTGATCGAAAATTGTCCCTTGCTTCTGGAGGGACGAATTTAAACAGAAACAAAGTGATGCAGTGTATAAGACAGGCATTGTCCTGTCAAGTGAATATTTCCCTACAGTTTACAGAGACTGTAAAGAATATTTCTTGTTTGAAATTGTCAGAGACGTCTGTAAAAGTAAACTTAGCTTTTATCCTTTTTCCCCTCTGCATGTAAAATGATCTTTGATGTACAGAAAAGGGCCTAAAAGGCTCATTGATTTTAGTTTAGTTTAACACACTACTAGACTCGGATGAGCAAAAAATGAAAGAGACATTCAAACATACAAGTATTTAAAAAAATAATGTTGCTCTCAGTGTGTGTGAACATATCTGTTCCCTGCACACACCAAGCCGAGTCAAAATACCAGCATCTTATTTTGAATATTAATTTCAAAACATGTTCTCATGAATTATAGATAACAGATATCAATATGTTAATGCGTACACAACATATGGTTAGCTCCAATGATTATGGATTTACACCAGTAGGGGGAAGAGTGTGCAAGGAAACAGATCTTGGTGTTATGAAAGCAACATTCTGGCCATGGGACCGAGGCTCTCCTCATGTAATACAAGGAAAAGTTACATGCTCCTGCTCACATTCACTGACATTTAACACTGAAGGCTAAATTAGGACGACGCTGCTCAGGAAAGAAGGGGAGTATCAAACTTCTCTCCTTTTCCTTTCATCAATTAAGAAGATTTTTTTTTTGCACGCAGGAGTGTTTGGTGGTGGTGAGCTTCAAGGAATGATATTAATCTTATTTTTAATATTTTAAGAAAAATTTGACCACAAATCAAACATAAGATATTAATATTTCAAATCGAACTTTAATTTTCATAGTTATTCTGTTTGTTCAGATATACGCTGTGTAGATCCCATTTATGTATGCTTGTTTTTAAGCTTACGTTATACTGCCAGAAATGTTAATAATCTGAGGCCTCTATTATTATTACTTTTTTTTGAAAACCATACCAAATTTGACTTACTTACTTTAAGCCTTAAACAGTGGATGTTCATGTAAGTTTTAAATTATAAACAATCTGCTTGTTAAAACTGCCTTATCCACACAAATATGATATTTGTAAAGAAAAATGCTGTTGTATTTATTATGTAGGCACAACAACAGTAGGTACTACTTCGCATTTTGTGTCTTTTATGTTTTTAAAAGTGTAATTGGTAAAAAAAAAAAAAAAAAAAAAGATAATTAAAACTTGCTTGACAAATGTATGAACAGCACCTTCTCTTAATAACAAAATATACTCAATGATATTAAGTTGATACATTTGGTCTCGGGGTTTGTACTATCCTTTATCATCAGGGTTAGACGTGTCCTCAAAACATTACAATACAAATACAAACCTCCACCAGCTTGCACAGAAATCATGTAGATGGTGCTGCGAGTTTAGAGCAATGAGTTCAGCGCTGAGTCCAGCTTCAGTTCAGAGACGGCCTTTACCTTGCTCCACAACTCCATACACTGTATGCGTGTGTGTGGGCCTGCAACTGACTGTTGACTGGCACGGCCTATCTTCCTCTGCATATTCAACAGCTCTTATGAATATCACAGCTACTTGATTGCATTGTGATTATTCACAATCCTCGCTCACCCCTCTCTTTCTCTCTCTCTCTCCCTCTCCCTCTGTCTGCCCTCTGTACTCCATTACTAGTCAGAACACAGCCCCAGTGTTGTAGCATCACCAGCCCGATCTGACACCATTCCTTTTACGGGTTCAACAGCTTGCTTGTCGTACAGCAAAGTAATTAGTACTGCACGCTCATATTAATTAACAAAGAGCGTTATCGCTTTATTAATCCATATTAGAGAGGTGGAGGAGGAAGGGAAGGCACGTTCAGTGTTAGTGTAAGAAACCCTCTCTGTGGGAGTCTTCCCCATCTCTGCTTTGTAGTTTCATTGTCCATGACCCTTGGTGCCTTCACAACATCCCTACACCGGTGGCACACGCTTTGCACTGTTCATTAAACCTTTTAATGCAAATAATGTCTATGGAATAAACAAACAGGGGTGGCAGGATTGGGGAAAACAGGTGCCAATGTGTGAAAGCGTGCTAAACGATGTGATAGTGGGGGAATTAATTACTACCACAGCGCTAATTGGAAGCAATAATTTGTGTGATTAGCGGGCCGCTTAAGAAGTGAGACACATCTACTGCCTGTATACACAAAACGGAGGGGCACGGGCCTGTTCAGTGTCTCTCTCTGCGCGCGCACGCACGCACGCACGCACACCAATAAGATGCCGTGAATGTGTAGAAATGCACACTAATATCCCAGGTATATTGTTTTTGATATAATATCAAATGCAGAAACATGAACACATGATCAGAACATAATTCAACTGAGAAACACACAGGATCTCTCTGTGAATGAGGCATATCCAAAAGGTTTTATTAGAAATTGCTGACGTGGCACAGGCTAATTAACAAAGTGGCCTTTGTGAGTGGTGTTGAGGGGGGAGGAGGGGGTGGCGGGCTCTCTCCCCTCTTTGTTACCTCTTTCTTTTTTCTTCTCTCTTTATGTTAGAGGCCATACAAACCTCAAAGCTAAGGGAGTATCTTTACATACGCAGCACTTCTAAATGTAGACTACCACCAAAACAAAGCCCCCCTGTATTAGTCCCAACCCCTCATTATTTTCCTTTAATTCTGATTAGCCATAAAGATCAAAGTGCATAATTAATTTCTGCCAACTCAGGATATAATCTGGTTCTGTTTCTTTCTTTGTCTTTTTTTCATTTGGTAAAATTTAGATCCATGTAGCGTCTTGTTCACAATTTCTATATTTTATGTTCTTTCCGCACAACTGGAGCCCAGTTGTCTCCTGTTTCCCAGCAACTTGATAATGGTGAGATGTTGTTATCTACTTACATTGGCACATTTCCTTGAATTTCCAGTTATTTAAATCTTCCTCTCTTTGATGACAGTGTTGTTGATATTACATTCTCACAAAGCGCGTGTAGATTCAACATTAAATTGTGTTGCATTTCCCCCTGTAGCCATATAATTGTCGTGACTTTATTGCCACCCGATGGACTTTGCTGTAAAATTAATAATACATTATTTTCAAGTTGAGGGCTTGCTCTCATGCACTTTACCTGTGTTTCATCACACGTTTCACTATTACTGTCTGGCTTCCCTGTATGTGCCACATAATGCTGCATTATGAGACTTATGTGTTGTTGAGATTTCAAAGGACATGATTATAAGATGGTAAAAAAATAAATAAATAAATAAATAAAAAATAACATTCAAGAGATGAAAATGTTCAGTGCAAGGTCTGATTTATTATGAGATGGTGCAGAATTTTGTACATCTCTCTAAACTCTTTAAAATTGGCCTACATAGTATAAAGGTAGATGTCCATGTGTAGTTTGATTATAATGCAGGTCTAGGTCCTATATTAATACTAAATAAACTTTAAAAAAAAAAAAAAAAAAGCCTCAGCCAACAGAGAAATGCACAGTCTGTATTTAGCAACTGGGCTTAAAATGAGCTGTCAAGTCTGTCTGTGACTTTGTGATGTCACAACAAATCAGTCAAAGCTGGTGAGGTGCCATCAAGGGCCTCAAACATTTGCGTTCTCAACCATACACCCGAACCCAGCTGGAACCTGCTTGTTTTATCTACTTGTTTTTTATGCAATGACTCTGTAAACAGCCAATCATTACCATGTTGTTACTATGAGAGCCTGAGAGAGGAATTGTAAAACTATAGAGTGTTTCTGGTTCTTAAAACCACAAACATATCTTTTAATGGTTCGACTCTTAAAACACAGAAAAAGTGTAAAATAATTGCAGCAGGAAAAAGCAGAAGTTTTGTCACAGTTTTTACACTAATGTTAAAGAGACTACGAGGAGTTTTGGAAAGCAAAGTGTTTCCACACCCATGAGCCTCTGCGTGCATGGTGAAATTCTTTGACCGGCGCAAGACGGACAAAAGCAAAAGCATTTGCCAAGAATGTTTTTTCATTAATCAAGAACAAAAGTCAGAGGTTCGAAGACGATCAGATACCGTCGTAGTTCCAACCATAAACGGCGATCCGGCTGTGTTATTCCCATGTCCTGCCGGGCAGTGTACGCAAAACCGAAACTAGGAAATGCTGGGCGAGTCGACCACTAAATAATAATATCAAAAGAACTAAAGAACAAAAATGGACACATTAACAAGTGTGGGTAACGTAGATTCATCCGCATTAATATGAGACTCTTTTATAACCAAAAGCAAACTCCTCGGGGTCTCTTTCAGGTGCGTGACGGTAACTTCAGTGCTTTTAACCTACTGGTTTTTAACCTCCCTCTTTATTGTTGGGGACACTTTTTTTCTGAAAGCATTAATTGATATATCATATAATCGAGGAACAAGTGTCTGCACGGATGTATGAGAAATGACCCACACTGCTATTGGGAGCTGCTACCATGGATCGTGTTGATGCACATTTGTCTGCAGTTGGTCTGATTGATTTTCTAGTCATATTTTTTGAAACATGTTCCCCGATGAAACGGCGAGCAAGTGGCAGATGTTTTAAAACACGGGTATCACAGAGCTGTTTTCTGATTCCTTCTGATGAATTAGAGCCCGAGTCCCTCCAGCGCTCAAAGGGAGTCCACTCCGCATGAATTATTACCACATATAATTTCAGCTATTAGTCCTCTTTCCTGAACATCTGAACATGGAAAATGTGGAATTAGAAATTAATACCTCTGAATATCATGGCAGGGTTTTTGAGACTGGGGGATTCATTTTCATGTTCTCCTCTCTCTCTTTTTTTGTATTCTGACTGAGTTTCTGACACATTTATGTGTTAAGTTGGGCTCAAGCAGTTCTATTACCATACAGATTATCCATTGTGAGCTTTGGCGTGCTGCAGAAAAGAATTGGTATTCAGGAGAGAGAAAGAAAATACAGAGGCAAAGAAAAATGAAATGAAAAGGGGATTATGTATATCCTACTTCCCTCCTGTTTATGTCTCTAATCTTTACTGGGGTCAATGTTTTATCCAAATTGATTTCTTCAAGCTAAATGCTCATGTCGCTGTGCTATGCTATGTCTGCCTATCTGTGTGTGGTTAAACAGTTTTCTCCTTATCTACATAATGGCATAATGTAAGGTGATGACTTCATATGCTGTAACAACAGGAAAGGATCAACAGAACCTTCCCCGACTTTTCCTTTGTGCAGACTGTACAGACATCTTGGATTCTAGAAAACTGAATCAAACCGTGTTTGGGGAAATGTGTTCAAATGTACAAAAATGTCATCTGACTATGTGAAAGGAAAATTCAAAATGGACATACTTGTTTACACGTAATAGAATAATTGACTTGTGCTGCAGGTCTTTGAAGAAAAAATGGGGTCTCTATGTTTCCAGCTAAACTGAAAAAATAGGTTTTACACACTTTCACACACTTTCAGGTGACTTCCCTGTTTATCCAAACTTATATAACCATTTGCGTGGAAGATTGTCATAATTGCTGTATTAAGTCTTGAGCAATGGCTGAATAATATTTTGTCAGGTTATTCTGACTTTGAACTTTGACCTTTGATCTCGAAAATTTAATCTTACCAAATTTGAAGAAATTTCCTCAATTCCTGTTACAGAGATATTTTTGGGGTCAAGTCACCAAAGTCTAATTAGTTCATCCTTGAGAGACTTGCGTACATACAGTATATGGACGGAAAGATGTGTAAGTCAATATTCATTTCTTTGACCAATGTAATGCAAACCATTTCCAGCAAAACCACACCCAGAGTGTGATTTCTCAGTTTTTATCTGCACATTTAGCTCACTGTGGGTTTCTCCCTGACCCATATTTCTTTATCTTCCATCACACTTATATACTAATACTGCATCTTTGCTCTTGTTTGAATGTTACCTCTCTCGCCTACTTTACAATACTCTCTTGTTCATTCCTCTCTCCCTCTATCTGACCTTACAGGGGAGAAGTCATGAGGGAGGATCCCGTCTGAAAAGTTCAGCCAAATGTTAGCAGGAGAGGGAGGGATGTTCCTCAAGAGGAGCACTCACTCTCTCACTCTTTATCAAACACCTCTCTCTCCCTCTGGCCTCCTTCTCCTCCTCTTCAGTTTACCATTTCTCCACCCCAGCCATAGCTTTCTGTCTGGCTTCTTGAGATTGGTGGCCAATAACAGTGGAGGAGTCTGATATCATCGGCTGCCAGAGGGAGTGGAAGCAGCTGCAAGGTTGTCTGGCAAACCCAAACACCTGTATTCTGTCACTCATTTGATTGTTATCCCTCACCCCTCCATCCCTCTTCCTCCCCCTCTCCATCATTCACCTCGCTCTGATCTTCCTGCCTGTCTGTCAGAGGGGATCTGCCAAGATTTCTTCAGCCCGAAGAGGTGTGTGTACACTGTGTGTATGTCTGCTTGCAGTTTATGTGTGTGTGTGTGTGTGTGTGTCGGCTCTGCTAGATGGAGTGAATAGGCAGGCGATTTATAAGCTGACAAAAAGGGTGCCTCTTTAAAAGTTTGGCAGGGTTTGAAAGGAATAGTGCCGCGGGTCTGGAGCATGTCGAGAGCATGTCATCGAAGCCTCTGTCCTCTTCCTCTTTTGTTTTCTTACATTCTCCTTGAAATCATGGTTCATGTTGATTGTTAATAAAATACTGAGGCTGGATTACGCGTTGAATCGATATAAAGTTGTCAATATAAAGGTGTTTATGTTGGCTTTTCAGCCCTCAGGTACATAGGTGTGTCCCCTGAAAAATACATTTGGTGTGGCATGCATACAAGACCACCTTGTCAACACACAACTGTACAGAGAATGGTGTACCAATTGCGGTATAATAACAGCCATGGCTTGATAAGGTTTAGGTACAAAAATACTTGCATATGTTTAGGAAAAGATCCTCTTTTCAGTTCACTTTCTGGTGTCAGAGTGTTTTTTCCCCATCTCTCTCTCTCTCTCTCTCTCTCATCCGGTGATGGACTAGCCATAGGGCAATACGGGCAAAGGCCACAACGGGCGCGTAATGATGCGGCCGCGTGAAGACGCGTACGAGGTGGCTGTGTGAAGATGCAGCCGCCCTGATTTGGCCGCAAAAAAAAGTTGGTTGGGGCCAGAAATACCAGGGCCTCTTTTTGGTGCCAGTCTGTCACTGCTCTCATCCATCACTCTTTGCTACTTTATCACACAACATGTCTCCAGTCCTACTCACTACAACCACTATGTCACCTAACAACAAAACGTTTGCAATGGCTCATGATAACCTGCTGCACAAACTCAATTAACTCAATTTTTGAACCTATTCCTCAATTTCTGGTGATTACCAGACAACAGAAAAGGGGTAAATATTTTATCTAAATCCCGAGGTGGCTGTTACTGCTGACCAACAACTGAACAGCTAGCCAGCTAAGCGCAGCTAGCTAGCAACAGTAGTCCAGCCACTTCAGCCAGAGCAGAACCATCAACGATGGCTGGAGCTGCTGCTTTTCGGCAGCTCATTAGGCAGCAGAGAACGCCCTACAAATATGAATATATATATGCGGCATGAAGGGCTGTGTGTGCAGCCAAGGGATGCGCGTGAATGTGGTGACGTAGGGACGAGGACCGGGACTGCTACTCCATCGGCTGACAAGAAGTTAGCCAAAACGACCGGATCGCTTACTTGTGCTTTAATTAATCAAACTTGTTTTGCCTAAATAATTAAGGTGCGTTCACACCGGACCTTTTATTTTTATCGCAGTTGCTTACTTCGCAACGTTTTTCAATTAAGATATTTGTGACTTTTTTGCAACGAAAATACAGGGATTGAAATCATGCAAGCCCCGCATGTTTTGCTCATATTCAGATTTATGCGGCGAAAGTGCAGCGTCTTTGAAAAAATGCAGCCCCCCCCCCGCATAAATGTGCGGACTTTGGCTGATGTGTTGAATTACGCAATCGCATAATCGCGTTTTTTTGGAGGGACTGATTAGAAGGTGGTCAGTGCACCCTGTATTAACTGTTTTTATATGACATGTCATTTGTCATTTTAGTTATTGACAGACTGACTTGATTTTTTAGCAAGGATTTCAAACTGAACCCTTAGATGGGCATTGACCATACAAATTAAAATGAAACAAAACACTTCAAAGGTTTTTATAAGAGGTTTTTGGTTTGTGGTCAAGACCGGCTGTAGCCCCAGGCAACGTCTTACTTATCCATCATCCAAACAATAACAAACCATGGGTAGACACTACAAAGCATCACTACAGCTTTGACGGCGAAGATCGAAACAAACAGCTGAAAAAAAGATCTGTTGTTGGTGTTTGACAGCAAGCATAACAGCGCTGCTTGGGGATTTGGGCTCAGTGGCAGGGTGGAAAAATCTTTGGGACATGTGCTGGGGGTGTTGGATGATGTTCGACATCAGTCAGTGCTGTTTGGGAAGTGAGAGTGGGTGGCTAGAGTCACAGATATTAGACAGGCGAGTGTTACATCTCTTGGGGGACTGAGATCTGATGAGTGGAGCAGGGTTGTTAGCAGTTTTTTTCAGTGCAGATGAATAGAACTGGTGATCTAAAGCTTGTTTAATTTTGGCAGTGAAGAATGGAAAGCTGGAGTCCAGAGGAACCACCTTCCACCAGTGTACCTTCATCATCTTTTATGAGCCTCATCATCTTAGCACAAAAAGTGGAACCCTGGCATATGAGATAAATAGATTACTTAAATAAAATTTAGGACAGATGTGACACATTCAGATGCTCACACAGAGAAGAGACAAAGAGATGTTTTGTCAGTGGTTTTGTGGTTAAAGAAGGAATTGTGTCTGGAACTGAACTCAATCAACTCTGTGATTGGTTAAGATGTTGCCTTTATTTCACATATTTCTTTGTTTTGAATAATTGAGCTAACATCCAGATTCACAGTTTCCTCTTATCTCGGCTTACATGTTTCACAAGGACATTAAAAAAATAACATGTTCTATATTACATTTAAACTTGCAGGTGTATATATGATTTTTACTGTTAAATTTAGTTTAAAAAAATTCTATTGGTATGCAAAAACAATGAAGACTGGCTGCATTCTTCAGATCTTAGTATAGTCACCTCTTGATTAAGTTCCTGATGGTTGAGAGTTTTTTAATGACTGTGTAAGCATTTTTTTCTGAGTGTTTCTCTTGGGAGAATAATTGTAGTCTGAATATTTATTTTCTTAGGATACATGCTGTCAGGTAAACCAGGCAAATGCTTACGGTTCCTTGGGGAAATGGGCCCCTGGTGGCTCCTCATACTGCCACATTATGGAATGAGAATATCTACCCTTAAACCTCCCATAAAGATGCTGTGCTGTGCACTGCTGTTGCCTCAAATCCCACCCTCCTAAAGGGGGCCCTGAGTGCTCCAGATAGCTAGGCTACCCCTTGCCTGCATATTCAGGGATCTGTAAATTGTAGCATGTACTGACAGTCTGCATGTACTGTAAGGTGCTGAGGGGCCAAGATGGTGCTGGGCAGGATAAGCAACCAGACCAAGACCACCTGAAAAAGTAGCTATAAAGCTAATTGTAGTTAAAACTGTTGATAATTCACAATCATACAAATGTGTCTTTGGAATTGAATCTCCCCATGTGGGTCCATACAACAATGGCCATGCAGGAAAACAATCAACACACAAGACTACAGGTATTGCAGATGGAAATTTGATAGATGCATCAAGATCCAATGAATATGTTTGTTAAAATGATTGGATGTTTTTTTGTTTTTTGTTTTTGTTTTGTTTTTAATACAGGATTGTCTGTTCCACAGGTGACTGACATCAGGGTTGAATGTTAACCTATAATTTGGCAATAGTTACAATTTGGCACATGTGAATATGGTTGTACATTGATCCTCAAGATGAGTACGCAGGAAATTACAGATAATTTAAATCGTAAAAAAGATGTGAAGCAGGCTGGGTATTTTATTTTTATATCCTGCTTTGAACTTATTCTCAGGTCATGCATCATCCTCTATTTTGCTTTCCTTTCCCACGGAGATGATATCTATTTCCACAAATCGTCGCAGGGTGAATTTAGAAGAGCACTGCAGAGTGCCCAGGTAGCATGTGGCTCACTTTAGGATGACGTTTGAGAGTTGTGTCTGAGCTTCAGCACTTGATATAAATCATCATCCTTAGGCTGTTAAGTGTAAAAATGCAGATGGTGCACTTTCAGTGATTTTCTCTTGTTTCATTTCCCCACTGACCTCTGTGGTAAAATTAGACAAAAGAAACTCAACAAAATGCACAATCTGTGTTTTGAAATATAGGGGCAAGGGGGTGATGGGCAATTTTAAGATAAAAGCTCAAGACCTGGAATCAAAAGGTAAGTGTCACAGACGCTAAGCAGCAAATGAAGCACATGTTGGGATATAATAAAATTAAATTCTTCTTACATTGCCAATTTTTTTACAGACAATCTAATTGTGCTCATGTTTAAATGTAGACTACAGTTGTCTTGTGGTTCACTTACAGTTAACTGAAACAAGTGGAGTAGAGAGAGAGGGAGAGAATGTATTGAAGTGCATTGTGCTGCTATCCATAGCTGGTTGAGTAGATTTATTCATCAGACATTTTAACACCGAGAACACTTCCATCTCCTTACACATGAACATGTTCACCTACACTCAGATGCAAACCCCAAAATGGGCCTCTGTGCTACTCATCTCAGTTACTCGTGACTGAACCCATTAGGAGATACTCACTCTCTCTCTCCCTCTCTCTCTCTCACACACACACGCACGCACGCACGCACACACACAAGGCTTAAATACAGATGTAAAAGGATAGTGTGGCTTCAACTCTTAAAATTAAACATTTCCAAAATAAAAATAAAAATAACCTTGATTGCAACCAAGAGGACAGTCACTGCTGAGAACACTGAAAACCTGGAGTGTGGGCTAACTGAAGAAGATGAATGGCATACAGCGCTGTCACTGTCACGGTAGCCTTCCCACAGCCCCCACAACCCACCCCCCACACACCTCCACACAGTGTGTTTTATTACAATCAGTACCCATGTCTGCTTGCACTGGGGAAAATGTGCAAGAAATAATGATCTGGATGGTCTTGGGGGTCTGGATTGAAGTGTTCCTGTAAGAATTCTAGTGGTGTAAGCAATTTATTTCTTAACACATAGTTCATATTGTTTAAGACACCCCATATATCTGCCAAGTGTGATGCGAAATATGGCTTTAATACAACATCGCACACACCAGGGGACAGGGAAATATTTCTAACCCCACCCCCACCCACCCACAATCCAAAAGTCAGGAGGAACTGAGCTTTAAGAGAAAAACCACACTCAGTGACCACACATGTTAGTTTACTCTCCTGACAAAGTGGAAAAAAGAAATTAGCAACATGGTACAAAGGATAGAAGGTTTATAAAATGTCAAAACAAGTAGAAAAATAGACATGGAAATATCCAAATCATGTGCCATTAGTTACCCTTTTTTTTAAATTTCATGGCAAAATAGCTATGTTTCATAGTTGGCAAAAACTGTGACCGGTGGGTAATGTTATACTGATTTTACACATTTCTTGTTTGCAGTCATCAAATTTCTTATAGCACAGCTCAGTTTTAACTGGGTTGGAATATAGGACTTGCAACAATGCAACAATTGAAAGCAAAAACAAAAAGAAGCCCATCAGCATCAACATTATTATTTTTCTGCAACATTTATTCAAACCATCATATGGCGCCTTTGTTGTAACATTTGAACACCCCGATTGCAACCAGTTAATCAAATGCTTTTTCACAAAAATGAAAGAAACTGTCACCTGTGGAACGAACAATCCTGCAAAAACATCGGCTCTTCGTGTATGGCTCTTTGTGCACTAATTGCATACGTGCTCAGAGTCTTCAACAAGTACGCCGCGGAAAAGACAATGCCAGTAATCAAATCCACACTGAAGTTCGATAGGTGGCAATGTACCTCTAAGCTGGAAGGTATGATGTCAGGTGTTTTCTTTCACGTGAATGAGCCATGAGAAAAAGCTGGCGGAAAGTTAGCGATGCTGCGCAGTGTCGCGCTGTAATCCCAATGTGAGTGTCGCGGCTTCACCTTGATGTGAACCCAATGCTGAACAAGCATTGCGTGTTCCTGCACTCTGGAGGCGTGGCTTCAGAGAGAAGTCTGAGGAAATGGACTTGAACTTTTGAATTATGTATTTTCAAAATGTTGCCTGTTTTTCCACGATCTCCAACGATATCTTTAAAGGAGAATTCCGGTCATTTTCTAAATAACGCTCTACAGCTCTAGGTCCCCGAGTGCTAACATAGGTAGCCTAAAGGCCCGAGAAAAATATATGCATCCAAGACCTAGCTCTCCTCCTGCTAGCTGCACAACATTGCAGTTAAACAGCAAAGTAATGGGGGCAGAACTTTAAAACCGTGACTTTGGCCTCTATTATACTCAAAATATCACCAGACATGCTTTGCAACATCCACCAGTGCTTACCACCAGAGGTGGAAAGAGTACTGAAAATTTACCATTACGTTGCTTAAATTATACTCAATTACAAGTAAAAGTACTGGTCTTAAAAAAATACTTAAGTAAAAGTAAAAAGTACTCTTCTCAGTGTTTCCCCCAGAAAATTTGTTAGTTAAGGTGGTGTCTGACCTGTCGACGGGGGGGGGGGGGTAGCGCGGAGATCTGTTGACGGGGGGGGATCGATCGACGGGGGGTGCCGTGCCGTGCCGTATTAAAGTTTCGCTTTCAACACGCGCTGCAGTTATGCGTATGCGCGCTTCTCTGTGGTGTGTATGTGTGTGAGAGGATGCGGCCATCGTCCGACGGGGGGGGGGGGGGGCGGCGGCGGCGAATATCGCTACATTTTTTTTTTTTTTTAAGATGTTAGTTTAGGCGGCAGCTCTTTGTTGTTAAGGCGGCCGCCTTAACAGGAAAGCGCTGCGGGAAACCCTGCTTCTCAAAAACTACTTAGTGTATTAATTACTTTTCAACCGATGGATCAATAGCGGGCAGAACATTTTGCAGACAAACAATGTTCAGGCAATTTTGTAAACAAAAGCAAGAATTTCTTTTGTTGAAAAAATGACAAAAACAATATATTTCACAAAAATGTTATTGAACCTGCACAGAGCAGTTAAAACGTTTTCTTAAACTCTTCCTTTTTTCTCAATACACTGCAAACAAGCAGGTAAGTGTCTCAAACTCTTTAACATACTAGCATTCCTGTCACACTTCACTTTCTGAACCTTTTGTTTGGTGGTGGATGATATCTCTCTATTTGACACTTGCACACATCCATACACATGATCTCTCTCTCCCTTTCTCTCCATCTATCTCTGTAGTAGTTCAACTTCCTTTTATTGACATGTTGTAGGCTACCAAACCCAGACAGACCATAGTGTATATTTCGATATTTGTAATGCATTAATCTGAAGAGATTCTGGTGTGTATCTGAGAAGAAAACCCTTTGTTATTCTTCCTTTGATTGTTCACACGGAACCAAACAAAGTCAATATAAAGTCAGTCCAGAGAGTGACTTTAGTAGCATCTTGTTGTGCTTGAATCAGAGACATCTGTAACATAACAAAGTCAGCATCTGTCCCTCCACTCTGGCTCTTACTTTCTCCCTTTTCGCTCAGATGTCAATATATCAGATGTCAATGCACAGAACAGTTTAAACTCTTACTCTTTTTTCTCAATACACTGCAAACAGGCAGGTAAGTGTCTTAAACTCTTTAACATACTAGAATTTCTGTCACACTTCACTTTCTGAACCCTTTGTTCAGTTTAATCAGGAGCTGGTTTTCTAAATTAACAGAGTCTGTCTGGCTTCATTTGGCTGTGAAGAGTAGACCAGCACAGTGAAAAAGTCGTTCACATGCTGCAGAGGCAGGCAGAGCCGTGTTCAGCTTAAGAGAGAGCTTCTTAATGGCTGGGAAGGAGTGCAGCAGCTCTATGGTGTCTGCGGTGCAAACAAGATACCCATCAAGCTCAGGTAGACTTTGCAGCCGGAGATTGGTCTGAAGAAGAAATCCTCTTCATCAGATGACTCTCTTTCTTTATCATCCCTCTCATGCTCCGTCGTCTCAAGATGCTGTTTGATGTATGTTAAGGCTGTAAAAACCTTTCACTTCTGTCTCCATTTTGGCTTTCTTCTCTCCAAATCTTCAGTCCATAAAGTGCTCTCTGCCACCCGATGTGTACTGCCCGGTACTGTCGCAGCTGTGGAGTTGTCCTTTCCTTGCATCATCACGTCAATTAATTGTCGCGGTCGCGGACTGCGACTTGAAAGAAAAAAAAAATGGACGCCTTGCAGATGAAAGGTTTGAATATTAATTCAAATTGGGGGCATACTAAGTAGCGACTTTTAATTTAAAAAGTAGCGGAGTAGATTACATTGTGCAAATTGTACTCAAGTATGAGTAAAATTACACACTTGAAAAAATACTCATAAAAGTACCCAAAAAATCTACTTAATTACAGTAACGTGAGTATTTGTAATTCGTTACTTCCACCCCTGACTCTAATCTTGTTTTCTACTGTCCATGGTATGGCTTGAAACACTCAATGTGCACTGGTGCATCATGTTGATTTGCCAGTGAGAAGTTTTGTCATATCTTGCCTGAATTTCTACGGTAACAGCCAGTAGAGACTTCTTTCTGTGTCTCAGTGGTTTTCTGTCAAAGCTAAGCTTAAGAGACTGTGCCACTGTTCGTAAGAAGATGAGCAGCTCAATGGCTCTGTGAGTGCACGGCTAAGGGACCATGCAAAGATGGGCCACCACCATTTCTTGGACCTGATCAAGATGTGGTATCTCGAAATATGTAGATTGTGAATGTCAACACCACCCATGTGCTCATTGTAATGGCTGATGCATTTTGGTTGTCTGACTTTGTTAAAGGCATGTCACCCACCGCTTGTTCCATCTCTTTACAGAGGTCTTACTGTATTTCTCTTTGTGTTTGTCCCCACTGTGACAGTGTTATTTTCCCACTTTCCCAATGTCTTTCAAACAGACCAGAATCTTCTCTCTCTCAGTCCCTCAGAGGTTACCCGAGGTAACTTCATTAATTTCTTCTGTGATGTGAATGGGACATCAAACATGATTTTGCCTCATTATTCCAGAGCTCCCATATCCTCTTTTTGTCATTTCATTGAGGAGTGCAAGCAAAGTGAAGAGGTTGTGATGGAAGAATTTGCAACCTTGAGGCACCTCACCCTGCTCTGCAAGGCCAAGAACAATACTGGGTCCCTGACCAAACCCAGACTCCGGTAGGAGGGGGTGGGAACCACCATATGACTCCATGTGATACATTGGATGGCTCCATAGCTTCTTACCAAAACATATTGGTTTACCTTTTATGAATTGCTTACATTCATGTTGGCCATAGTATGGGACCATACACACATCCACTGACAGCCATTCATGAAATGATATGATTTTATATGACTGATTGAGCTCAGCAAAGATGGGCTTTAAAAAAAATGGGTCATCAGTGATTTGAATGTTATCAACCACATGATCGGATGCCATTATTTCATCTAAGCGATTTCTTTGCATTGCATTGGAAATACTTTCATATGTGTTTTCTTGGGACAGGGCTGTACCCAGATGTGTTGACGATTCCACAGCATGTTAAGAGCTCATCCATTGTCAGATTCAGTTGCTCCCTTTGTCTGGGTGGTGTAGAGGTTGGATATTTCAATGGTGAGCTTGCTTAGGGTGGGTGGATACATTGGTAGGAAAACATCCATTGGGCTGGGGAAGCTTTGTAATTGGCTTGTCTGTCTGGATGGACCCCATTGTGGGTAGATGGACATGGCTCTTCAGGATCAACAGTGGATGGAACTGGGGTAGTTGTGAGGGTGGAATTGTCATCACTGATAAAATTTCTTTCGTAATCTTTTTGCATACGTTCAGCACTTGCATTTATCAGCTCACTATCATCATCACTATCACGATCACTGAGGGCTCAAACCAGAACACCTCTGCATAAAGGATGCATTGCCAAGCTCTGTGACTTGGCCTTTATCGGCGAGCATCTCTTTTTCTCTTTTCTTTTGACTTTTAAGAGAGAGAGTAGAGATGCCGAATATGTAATTATCTGATGTTGAGGCTGTTTGTGGTTGGTTGAGAGAGATGTGAACTTGTCAGTTTGCATTACAGTTTCAGCTGTGTTAATTCAGTCAGGTTGAGTGTAGGGGTGTGTATTGGCAAGGACCTCACGATACGATACGTATCACGATACTTGGGTCACGATACGATATATTGCGATATATTGCGATATCCAAATTGTGCGATATATTGCGATATTACATAGTTCGCTGAAAAACTAAGAATGTATTATGCATCTTAAAATCCGAGTTGTAGGCCTATATTTACATTAAATGATAGTAGTAATTCATCACCAAATGAAAACTTTGTTAACATCTGTGTCTTCTAATAAGACAAACTTCTCAGTCTGTTTACCTCACTTCAATCTTTTGTATTGATGCAAAATGGGCAAATATATGCATCTGACAAATTGTTTGTATTTCATACTAGTTCAAATTAATTAAATACAAACATGTAGATTGCTGCACTCCTACAAGTAAAAATAAAATTAAATATGTAGTTTTACATTTAAATAAAAATGTTAAATTGAAAATGAAATAACCTTATTATCTGAGACTGACATAACCTGCTGTATATTTACACTCCTGCGCTTCCACGTCCTGTCTGGCTATAAAGGCTGCAGTCACACACAGACTGCACTCACACACAGACACTGGCAGTGAGAGACACTCGTCCGTCACACAAACACAACAAACAGCTGTGGATTTCCACGTGTGCTGAGCAGTGAGCGGAAACTACCGTGGCATCTCGCACCACAACAACGCCAGCTCCCGTTAGCTTAGCGGCTAGCGGAGCCTGTCAGCTCTACAGTCTATGGTCAGCTCTGTAGCATTAGCTCCTCCAGCTGGGCTGCAGCGCTCGCGGTGCTCCGGTTCTACCTGGTTTCCGTGACAACGTGAACACAGCGGCTCCTCCGCTACACTGAGAAGCTGTGAACAGTCTGCAGTAATCCGTGTTGTTGACGAGGGAGCGGACGTTTGGTGGCATGAGTGCAGGCGCTGTTAGCGTGTGTGGATTAGCATGTAGCTCGGCACAGATGCCGCCTGGCTTGCCCCGTTTAGGTGATCTGAGAAGCCGCCTGAGGTGACGCCTCAGTGGGGTTGCACCAGGTGCCGCCCCGGTCTCTCCTGGTCCTTCACGGCGTAGAAAGCCGAGCTCATCCAGCACACTGCACTGGGGTTTGCTTTGCTACGGACGAGTATCAGTCGGTGTCGGTCGCACTGTGGCACATTCTACACTTTATAAAACATGTGCAGCATATGTTTGATTTAAACAATGATGGGGCTTTCCTGATCTCTTCCTCTGATGCCTCCAACAACGCCATCTACTGGGCTGAACAAGCAACTACTAGCCTACTTTAGTACCAAAAAAAATAAATTCACCTTTTTTTTTTCATCTCAATTTATATAATAAAATATCGATACTTGGCGTCCTTGTATCGATACAGTATCGCCGTTCAAAATATCGCGATATTGTGCCGTATCGATATTTTCCTACACCCGGACAAAATTAGCCACCGTGCACCTCACAAATTAAAAATTAGACCCCTCCTGTGACCATATAGAACATAGTTGAGTGAATGTAAATACACATGTCAATACTAGACATCTTAAAAATTCTGTGTACCAAAAAAATTTATTTTATATTTATGTCAACCCTATTTACTGCCTTTTTTTGTTGGGGCTTTGATGCAGCCATCTTCCTTGCATGGTGCAACCAGGATGTAATCAGCTCTGATCATATGACAATCTGTGTTTTCTGGAAGTATGTTGATACTCCATTCAGTAACATTTTTAGAACCTTTAAACTGGAAATGTTTTTTATGGTCACGTTTGTGACCTATGGGATTAAATGGGAATGAACCTGAATGTTTGGTGTATTTTACTGTGAAAGACTCTATCATATTCAAACTACTTAAAACAACAAAACAGTGATGTAAGTCCATACCAGCAAACAAATCAGACACCTCGGGACACTCACCCACATTCCACAGCTTCCCAACATGCACCATTAACGTGTGAGCTGGGCAGTAGAAACAATACTGTCTGTCAGTATTAATTACAAGTTGCATGTGAAAATCATTTACTGTTTCCTGCTGAGCAGGAAGTGGAAGTCTAATCAGGTCAAACTGAAACACTGATTGCAAAAGTAAAGCCACATGGAACAAACATTACACATGTAAACAAACTCCCAGGTGTGTGTGTGTGTGTGTGTTTCTATCATGCCATGTTACATTAGCAACATTTAGCTGACTATGTAAAAAGTAAAATGAAGATGGTGTCAAAAATGATGCGGTGAATACGTTTTTTTTTATTGATTAACTTCATAGAAAGTGAAAAAAAAAGAAAAAGAAAATTTGACTTGTGTCAATTCATGTGACCCCCGACTGGTATGACAACGTTAAGACCAGACCATCTGTTGCAGAGCTCCTTTTTTTTTGGTACTGAAAATAGCTCTGTTTGTTTCTCCCTGTGTGTTTGGGATCATTGTTATCATGCTTGAGAATTAACTTGGGACCAATCAGATGCATGTAGGTGGTGCTGATCATGTGTGATGGAAAAAAATCTCTTTATGTAGCTACTGTTTCATCCAGTGTGACTACTGTCCTAGACTGGAATTCACAGCCACAGTGGCGACTGGTCATTAGGGGCAGGTGGGGCAGAGCCCCACCAGTCATCACGAGAGGAAAAGAGTGCCAACACATTATGTTATTTCTAATCTTCAATGGTTATTATCTTCTATAATTTGTTATCTACGAATACAGCATTTTTCTAAATAATATATAATTTGTGTTACGATTTTAGTTAAGGTTTACTTGTCCCTCCCTCGCTGCTTCGGACCGCACGTGTCTGTGTTACGTGTCTGGACAGTTGGCAAGAAGCGGGAAATACAAAACTCTCTCAGAGGAAACTAGCTGATCCAGCTGATCTAGCCCACACTACCGTAACTTGATCGACGTCACCAGGTGGAACAGCTGATCGTCACCTGATCGATACAAAGCTGATTGACAGCTCGATCTTTACAGAGTTTGTCGAGTCATCTGAGTTTGACTGTGCTATTAAATACGGCCTGAAATCCGACCAGCCCCTACCGCCACTACCGCCACACTGAGCCTCACACCGGTGAAACATCTCTGCCTCCTCCGTTCACGTTCATCCGTGAGAACACCTGCCGAGGCGGTGCCGTCCACCGGACTGACCGGAGCTCAGACCGACTGGTGACCGCGGTGCGCCGAGGAAATGTTGTGATTGTCTTGAATGGGAGTGAATTGCTCCGGCGGTCCGTCCCGGTCCGGTTCGACAGGCCCAGCTGTCCAGTATTGGTGAGTGACAGCCTATTCATCATCATGCTGCCTTTATGGCGCTGGTCTGGGCATTTACTATGTTTATTTATTTTATTCAGACGGAACAATATGTTGTTTTAGATTTAAAGCAGCGGGATAATTCACGTTTGTAATTAATAGAAATCCGCTATTGTTGTGCTGGATCTCCAGACGGTGACGAGTGTCATAAGGTTGTTGACATCTTCATCCAAGGAACAGGCAAAGTTGTGGCTGGATAGAATTTAATGCCAGAAATTGTGAAACTGAAAGGAATACAGAAAGGATCAATTACCACAGGATAAATAATACAAGTTGATATGTAGCCTACTAACAGAGGTAGCGGATCTAACATTCACAGATCTACGGCAAGAGTCCGCGATTGCATCTTGCTCGTTTCATTAACAAATTACACAAATTGCATCAAATACTACGGAAGAGTTTGCAATCTAAGAATGGTAAATAATAATTTACTTACTCATATTGCTACTACATGGGCTACAAACAAACGTCAGGAGGAAGAGCATCTCTTGCTACAGAGCAGGTAAAAGAACAGCATCCGGGTAGCCTACATCACTTCCTGTCGGCATTTTGACACCAAACACGGAGCCAAGTATGCTAAAGTTAGCCTTCAAGAAAAACAACAAATTGTCAAAGAATTAAATTAAACTGTGATCGCAACATAATGTGTTCACAAAAGCCACAACCAAAAATTATGCGGCAGTGAAAGCTAGCTTTATTGTGGCTGAATAAATCGCCCGTGCTTCAAATTCTTTTTCAGAGGGTGCCTTTTTGAAGCAGTGCATGCTGAAAGTGTGTGAGCAGGTGTGCCCCGACCCGTTACAGACTTGTCAGTCAACTTGTCTGACTTGTCAGTCAAAATGTCAGTTTTTCTAGAAAACTGTCATATGCCTCTGATAACGTATCATTGCATTATCCACCAAGAAGCTTTGTGTGGATGAGCACGGCCATGAAAACAGTGAACTTCATTCAGGCGCGTGGCCTGAATCACCGCCAGTTCCAGCTGTTTTTGCAGGAGATGGGCTCGGAACACGGAGACGTGCCGTACCACACAGAAGTGAGGTGGCTGAGTAGGAGCATAATCCTCAAATGATTTTTTGAGTATAAGGAAGACATTGCTGTTTTCATGCAGAGTAAAGGAAACCCCTTGTCTGAACTGTCAGATCCAAACTGGCTGTGCGATTTTGCTATGTAATGTGACATAACTGAGCATCTTGCCCAACTGAATCAGAAGCTGCAGGGATGCAAACAAGTCATCATGCAGATGTCCAACGTGATCACGTTTCCAGCGTAAACCTGACCTATGGAAGTGCCAAGTGGAACAGGACAATCTTGCCCACTTTTCTGTTTGTAAGAGCATCTCGGCCTCAGTTCCTGGTGTTTTTTCATTTGCCGGGTTGGCTACCAAACTGGGCCGGTTAATGAATGAGTTTGATTGGCACTTCTCTGACTTCAGAGTAGAGGCTGACACGGGAGTGTTTTTTCAATCCCGTCCCGTCCCGCTCCCGCAAAAAAAATCCCGTCCCGTCTCGGTCCCGTGACCAAATCAAAAAATAATCCCGTCCCGTCCTAATCCCGAATAAATCACTCCCGATCCTGTCCCGTTACCGTTTTTTCTAGTCTAGTTTTTTTCATTGAAAATAACGCATGGATTATCATGCCTGGATGGATGGATGTATATTCTGAACATGGTGGAGAGGGAGAGAGAAGAGGACTGTCTACAAACTGTCATTGAACCACTAAATCAGTTGCTTGTGATGTTTGTGGTTAATCACCTTGTCGCACTGGACGCGGAACCGAAGCACAAATGTTAACCGGTCTGCCTGGTCGCACATCTGCGCCTGCAGCTCTTCAGATCGGTTCATTTCTATTTTCACGCGAGCCGCGAGCACCGTCTGTCAAGCTGGAAGTCGGGCACAGAAAAGGCGAGAGAATCCGGTCAATTTTCAAAATAAAATAAATACAATGATGATTAATTAAGTTGTTGCTTGTCCGTCTATAGCCTAAATATATGTCAGTTGCGTCTGCACGAGACACACACACGTAACACAAAATAACGTGTGTGGAAAACCTACCCCAAGCGCCCGAGAAGGCGCGCAGTGCGCGCGCTCAGCCTCAGCGTGCAGTGCGACCAAGAGAACAGCATGTCATTCAATAAGGACTGGAACATTAAACAATTGGACATATGCAGCATTCAAAAGTTTAGAGAAGGTTAAATTACGTTCACATGTAAAGGTTATAGACCTTTTCAGAGTATAAACAAGTACAGGTGTTCAAGGATACGAATTAAGGCTCCATTCCATTCAGGCTAAACAGAGTCAGGGTGCTGCTATTGTGCATGCTGGCTCATTGGAAAAAGCTCTGCTACACTAAATGGAATGGGGCCTTAATTCGTATCCTTGGTAACACCTGTATTTGTTTATACTCTCTGAAAAGGAGCATTAAAGGTGCATTCTGAAATGTAATCCAAAAGCCAAACATCTTTTGTAAGTAGTGTGTGTCTGTGTGTGTGACGTGTATATATATATATATATAAATAAATAAATATGAAGAGTGAGAGTCAACATTTTTATTTTCAATGGCAATTTAAATGACAATCTGTTCCCCAGCCCTGAGAGCAAAATAAGAACTGAGTGAGTCCAACAAATTCATAACTGTATGATCACCTCAATGAATAACATTGCAAACATCAGCAAATTAACCCTCTGGTGATCCCTGAACATTTGTGTCCACCTGGCACATTTTCCCACCACCCCACGGTCAAAGGAAAGGTTTTGGGCCCGCACTGAGTTTTTTTTACCATGTTAATGATCCTTTGCTGGACAAAAATGTCCACCTCCGCCTATGGAATTTTTAATGTAAAAATTTAAACAAACAGATATCACCATGAAACAAGTTTATCACTCACGTCTAGACAAATATTTTTTTGTATTACAAGTTTTGTCAAACTTTGTTTAAATATGTAACTGAGGCAATATCTAATGAAATATGCAACACTCGTACACTTACATTGACAAAACTGAAATCTGAACAATGGATAAAGCCCCTTTCAAAATTCTTGTTTTATGAATGATACATCAACAATCCCCTCTGTAAAAACCTTATAGACAGGAATAACAATAATAAAAAATATAGTAGTCAATGACAATAGAGTGTGTGTGTTTTGTGTGTGTTGTATGTGTTTTTGCAGCAACAACAGGGTTGAGGTTGAACACCTAAAAATGTAGCGTTGCATTACTGTGTAGGAACAGCAGCGAATCCACATTTTCAGGCTTAAGGGAGGTACGCCTCTCCTCCACCACTCTGCCTGCAATGCTGAAGCTCCTCTCTGATGGGGTGCTCGTTGCTGGTACAGCCAGCAGCCTTCCTGCCACCAGCTGTAGCTTCCCCGACCTCTCCCCCCAGAACCCCAGGAGGCTCTCAGCTGGCTTGGCTGGCTCGCTGAGGTAGTTAATGACCATCTCCCTATGACCCAAGGCCTGGTCTCTGTCGTCCTCCACGCTGTCCTCTCCCACACAACTTGAGAAGAAGTTGTGAACTTCTGGTAAGGGCGGTGGAGGTAGATCTTTTGAGAGAAACTTTCATTATAATTCATTGAAAAAACATTTGAAACCTATATGTACAAATAAAAACCCAACACCCACTCACTGATTGGACTTGTGAGTGTGATGACTTAAAGTTGTAACTACATTAAGTGCTCTGCGCTGTCTCTGTACTTGGTGTGATGATTTACCCTGTTCATCCTGGATGTTCGCCTCTCTCCCTGATATTTCTGTCATTGAAGACAGTGTGCTAACCACCTCCTCATACTCATCTCCAGTGGTCTTTCTTTTCAAGAACCCCCTCAGGCTAGGACAGAGTGCAGTGGCAAGCTTGTGGTATAGGTGGACTTTGAACTTAAGTTCCACAGCCTGAGCTAACTTCCCTTTCAGCTAGAAAGGAGGAAAAGCAAACCAGTTGACATGCAATATGATTTATTTGATGAGCCAAAACTGCTGTTGACCACTTCAATGAAAATTAACAAGACCACTAATGTTTTACCTCTTTCACAATCGAGCTGTCTCCAGCCTTGGGCAACAGACCATTCAGCAGCGTTGCCTTGGTCGGCAGGACCAGGTGGAGAGAAGGCGTCCTCTCACTGGACAGATGCCTGGTAGAAAAATTGACAGACCAGATAGACTGACAGATGCACAGACTGTCTGACTGACTGATTGACTGACTGACAAACAAACAAACAGAAAAGATGCTTCAGCACAATCTACTCATTTCATCCATACCTGGTGGCCTCATCGAATGGTTCCAGGAGGTGAATGACATCATCCAACAGGTCTGGTTTGATGTTGTTGACGTAGCGGAGCTCATTTCTCTGAAGTAGGATTTCGTGGAGTTTTCCGGATCTCAAGGCATCCCTGATGGACTGAAGCATGAGCAGTTTGGTGTTCCATCTGGTGTCTACTGCCTGCTTAAGGGACTTGTCCAGGGCCTTCTGTAATCTAAAATTCAAGGAGGAGACAGTGTTCTATGCAGGCAGGGTGATACTACTGTCATTATCATTAACCATCCTGGGTCAAGGAAGACAGGAATAAAGGAAAGAAGGATGAAGTGAAAGGTGGAAGGGAGGAAGGAAGAAAGGAAGGACAAAGGGAAAGATGGGAGGGAAGGGAAAGAAAGATAGAAGGAGGGAGGGAACAGATTGGGTCAAAAAGGAAGGAAGAAGGAAGGACGAAGGGAAGGAAGAAAGGAAGGAAGGGAAAAGGGATTGTGGAAAGAAGGAAGGGAAAAATGAAGTAAAGAAAGATGGAGGGATGGAACAGATTTGTTCAAGGAAGGAAGGAGGGAGGAAAGAAAGATGGAGGTATAGGGAACAGATCAGGTCAATTGGATCAAAAGAGGAAGGAAGAAGAAGTAAGGATGAAGGGAAGGAAGGAAGGGAGAAAGGATTGTGGAAAGAAGGAAGGGAGAAAGGAAGGAAGGACAAAGGGAAAGATGGGAGGGAAGGGAAAAGGGAAGGAAAGATAGAAGGAGGGAGGGAACAGATTGGGTCAAAAGGAAGGAAGAAGGACGAAGGGAAGGAAGAAAGGAAGGAAGGGAAAAGGAATTGTGGAAAGAAGGAAGAGAACAATGAAGTAAAGAAAGATGGAGGGATGGAACAGATTTGTTCAAGGAAGGAAGGAGGGAGGAAAGAAAGATGGAGGTATAGGGAACAGATCAGGTCAATTGGATCAAAAGAGGAAGGAAGAAGAAGTAAGGATGAAGGGAAGGAAGGAAGGGAGAAAGGATTGTGGAAAGAAGGACGGGAGAAAGGAAGGAAAGAAGGAAGGAGGAAGGAAACAGATTGGGTCAATTTGACAACAGGAGGGTCAACATACACCACTTTGATTATGCTGCCCTATTATGACAGAACACTTACCCGGCTCTTTTGAAGTGGGTCACAAGTGTCTTTGCCTCTTTTAAAAGGACGATGACAGGGGAGTGGTCAGGGTTCGCCTCCTCCAGGTGATCGAAGACATTTTTCAGGATTAGGTTAATGTTGTGGCCAGCACAGGACAGTCTCACATAGTCTTTAAATGCTGCCACAACATTAGAGCCATTGTCAGTAACAAAAACAATGTCTTTGTTCAGGATGCCAAATTCCTGTTAGGTGTAAAACAAAGACCATATAAATGATAGAATAATGTTACACTAGGTACAGTACTAGCCAGAATCAACATATTGTAACACAGCTCTCATGTAGGCCTATTCTCCCTATGCTACACTAAATGCTAAATGGACTGCACTTATATAGCGCTTTTCCACCTGCTAAGCACTCAGAGCGTTTTACAATTCTCTCTCTCTCTCTCTCTCTCAACCCAATGGCAGTAGCTGCCATACAAGGTGTTATCCTGCTCAAAGAGAATACTGAAAGGACAAATAGAAAGCTTAGCTTACCCGAAGGATCGACTCCACAGCCACCCTAATATTTTCTGCCGTCTTTAGGCCAATCACCTCCCGGGTTGCCAGGACCCTTTCATTAAGCTGCCACTCCAGGATGTAGTGGGCTGTTACTGATATGAAGTGGGTATTTGTTCGTTCTTCCGTCCAAAGGTCCGTGGTCACGGAACAGCAATGCTGGCACTGAAAGGAATTTACAAACACAGTAAAATTAGTGCTAACATTAGCTGCTGTGCTGTAACAGTTAGTTAGCTGGTAGCAGTACATGCACACACACGCACACACACACACACACACACACACACACACACACACACACACACACACACACACACACACACACACCTGAATCACATCCCCACAACTTAATCACATCCTCAAATGTTCCCGCAAGTGTCCGGTTTTTCTTATTTTATTTTGTGTCCGGTTTGTTTACATAATTTTCGGCGCGTCTGCTTACGTCACAGCAACACCTGGCGCATGTGCTGACGCAAACACGTTCATCGTGTACATGATGTAGTGCACTACTAGCCTCAAGCTAACGTTAGCCCTACTGTGACCCCAGAGATAAATGCCCTGTAACGTAACATGCTAGCTAACGTTAACTAGCTGGCTAGCGTTGTTGTTAGCACGCAGCTAGCATAACAATCACAAGCACACGTCTCACACACACACACACACACACACACACACACACACACACACACACACACAAACACAAACACAAACACAAGCTCACCTGTTGGAGTTCGTTCACAACGTCCACCTTTGTCTTTTCATACTCCCCCCGAATATGCCTCGACACCGAGCGAGCGCATGGTAGTAGCTCCTCTACGGCATTTGATCCGAACGTGGCCCCAATGTTTATTAGCTCTTGGGCTACAGCCTTGAAGCCCTTGCCCTCGACAAAAGAAAACGGCCGCAGGTCTGTCGCACACATCTGTGCTATTTTTGCCGTTAACTTTGTCTTTGTTGCAGCGGGTAGGGTCCTCTTTCCAAAGGTGGAGATTTTTTGTTGGCTGGAAGTGGAACCGGGACGCTTGCAGGTATGCCTCTGGAGGCCGCTAGTTCCAGAGTCAGACTCATATTTCAGCATCGCCTTGCAGGATCTGCAGATGGCATACGGTGTATTTTTTCCATTACATTTGACGCGAAGGAACTTTTTTAACACCTCTGACCTCCCCAGAAGCTCCGTCAATGTCACGCTCTCGTCTTTTCTTAGAATTTTTTGTTTGAGTTCGCTTTTCTCCGCTGACTCCATTTTGCTCAGTAACTTGCCGCCTTCTCCTTCCTGACTTGCTTGTGCTTGTCAGGGAGGAGGCGGAGCTGGGTCAGTGATTGGCTGCCGTAAACAAAGACAGACTGGTCAGCGATTGGGTCGTAGTTGGCTGCTGCATCAAAGAACGTACATTTTTCGATTAGAAAAGTTTATTTAGCATTAAAAACACGCATTTTTGTTTGATTAAAGATAGAAAAAAGAAAGTAAAAAAGATCTGTTAATTTTGACTCCCGCTCCCGTTCACTCCCGTTTTACATTTTTCCTGTCACGTCCCAATCACGTGACTATAAATAAATTGACTCCTGAATCACGGGAATCCCGCGGGAATCCCGTGTCCCGCGGGATTCCCGAAAAAATGTCAGCCTCTACTTCAGAGCACAGCACTCAGGCTTTGCCATCTTTGCCAGTCCTTTCACCACCGATGTCAGCAGTGTGCACCATCACCTTCAACTGGAGTTAATCGAGCTTCAAAGCGACAGTGGCCTGAGAGCAAAGTTCCAGGATGCTGCAATCGAGGACTTTTACCGTCTACTGCCCCCTTGTGTGATGCCACCACTTCGACTTCATGCTGCCTGTGTTCTGTCTATGTTTGGGAGCACTTATCTGTGCAAACAGATGTTTTCAATAATGAATCTAAACAAAACCAAGCACAGATCATGCATCACTGGTGACAACCGGATTGCCACAGCACAAGAGCTAAAACCAGCTCTCTCCTCTGCATAGCATTGTAGTCTCTCTACTCTCTCCACTACATAGCATTGCAGTCTCTATACTCTCTCTGCTGCATAGCATTGCAGCCCCTTGCATCTCTCTGCTGCATAGCATTGCAGTCTCTCTACTCTCTCCACTACATAGCATTGCAGTCTCTCTACTCTCTCTGCTGCATAGCATTGTAGTCTCTCTACTCTCTCCACTACATAGCATTGCAGTCTCTCTACTCTCTCTGCTGCATAGCATTGCGGTCTCTCGCATCTTTCTTCCCTTGCCGCTGCATAGTATTGCAGTCTCTCTTCCCTCTCCACTGCATAACATTGCAGTCTCTCGCATCTCTCTTCCCTCTCCGCTGCATAGCATTGTAGTCTCTCTACTCTCTCCACTGCAGAGCATTGCAGTCTCTCTTCCCTCTCTTCTGCATAGCATTGCAGTCTCTCTACCCTCTCCGCTGCATAGCATTGCAGTCTCTCACATCTCCCTTCCCTCTCCGCTGCATAGCATTGCAGTCTCTACTCTCTCTGCTGCATAGCATTGCGGTCTCTCGCATCTTTCTAACCTTTCTGCTGCATAGCATTGCAGTCTCTCTACCTTCGCTGCTCCATAGCATTGCAGTCGCTTGCATCTCTTTCCGCTGCATAGGATTGCACAAGTTTATTTTTGTGCACAATAAATGTAATTTCATCTTCATCTTCAAACCTGTCTCCCTTTGTCATAATTAGTCTGTCCTGACTGAAATGTAGCTAAGCGAAAGGTCAGACAGAACGACTATCTTTTTAAGCACGCCTCCAAGCCTCTTCCCACTATCTCTTTAAGCACACATCCAAGCCTCTTCCCAGTTTTCCTGTATCCTCTCATGCCACCCTTCTTCACCTACTTCATCCAGTCACAGTTTGCCATCCTCTCTCTCTTCTATCAGTCAGTCATTAACTATGCTCTCTTTCTTTGCTGTCATTTCAGCAAAACTCTCAGCTAACTTCCACCCCTGCACCACCTCCATCAGATACAGACCGTCTTCATCCGGATCTTCAACCAAGAAGTTCGGCCTCATGCATCCCTATCACCACCAGTGTCTGGGCCTGGGGGATATACAGTGTCTTCTTCAGACGCAAGCTTCTCATCCCCAGATCAGTTCACTCAGCTGGTCTACTCCCCGGGGTCTAAGTGCCAAAGTTTATTTTTGTGAAAACCTTTCTCCCTTTGTCGTAATTAGTCTTGAAATCATTTATCAGTCATCAGTAAAATCTCACATATTTGATCATCTCAGCTCCACTCCAAAGAGGTTCTGTGTGTCCCTGAACTGGGACGGTTGTGAACCCTACTGTGGCTTACAAGATGAGCCTCTCTCCAGAGGCTGGCAAAAGGGAGCCACAAGATTTCTCGATGTGTGTATATACAGAAGATATAGGTCAGTGATGGCTTCCACAATTTGCCAATCACAAATAAGGCAATTATTCTGTGCAGTGTCCATTGTAAAGGTATACATTACTTTTGTTAATAGATCCACATCAGAGAGAAAACCAAGGCAGTAGCATGACCACAGCCACTTCCTGCACCACCACACACTCGACCACACTCCCTTGTGGAAACTTTCAATCCTCATAGCTTTTCCCTTCTTTTTTGTTTTATCCCCTTTGTACGAGTCACAGGTAGAAAAACAGTGAGGTTAAGTGTGGGAGGAGGGGCTCCTAGGGGTGGTTATAAGCTGGGGGCAGGGCAGAGTAAACAGGCATTAATTAAGAGCAGAATATTCCCTATCATTGCAGTTTTCATCCTGCAAAAGACTGCTTCAGAGGCTTTTTCCTTTCACTACACCCAACACTAATTTTCCCACACGTCAGCCACTCTCCTATGCCACTATAAAGCAGTGGAGAGTCACTGTCGGTGTGTGTGTATATGTGTTGTGTTGTTGAGGCCCTGGGCATCTTTAACGCCAATTAAGAGAAGGGGCCAACCCCAGCTGAACTAGCAGCCTCTGACAGGGAGGATATGAGGAAAGAGGGGGAGAGGAAGAAGTGGCAAAAATGCATACAGTATCTGGGTTAAGTTATGGTTATTATTAATATAATTCTGCTATCCATATTATGGAAGGAGTTTATTCAACAAAACCAATTGACCTG
This sequence comes from Trachurus japonicus, assembly GCF_045865225.1. NCBI lineage: Eukaryota > Metazoa > Chordata > Actinopteri > Carangiformes > Carangidae > Trachurus > Trachurus japonicus. The sequence continues at coordinate 25,207,969 of NC_140909.1, forward strand.
TTAAAACTCTGATGGAAAAATATATATAATATAATATTATATATATTATATATACCAAAAGATTATATATATAATATTATTAATATTATATATATAATCTTTTGGTCTCAGTTGGGGTTTCATTAACTCATTGAGTGCCAGACCTTTTATAAAATGGTCAGTGCCATGTGCCAGCGTTTTGGGGCATTTTGAGTAATATGTCAAGACCCAGAGAATATTTTGTACTATGACTCTGAAAACACCAAACAGCTCAAAGGAAAGAGGAGACTCTCTATATAACTAGGGAAAAAAACATTTGTTTGTACCTTGTTCCATTCTTGATTTATCTTAAGTTGAATAGAGCCTGGTTGCACCAAAAAGACCATTTTTTTCCTAGAAAGCTGAGAAAAATGCATTTTTGTGAAAGAGAGTCTCTCAAGAAAAATAGTGATTTATCCGTTTTAATTTTGGCTTCAAAAACATGTAAGACATCTGAAAATTTCATTTCACGTGTTTTTTCATTGACCCCCCCCTCCAAAAAAAAAAAAAGACAAAACAAAACAACAACAACTAAAATACAACAAGTACGAGCAGTTGCTGCCCCCTCAGCCTCTCCTACGCCCCCCTCCCCCTCCCCTCCCCTCGTCTCTGAAGTAGGGAGGGAGACGTCGTGGCGTCTTCAGCCTCTTTGCTGGACGCGGCCGCGGCAGCGACTCACCGCGCTGATCTCTCGGTTCGTTGTCACGTCGGTTAGACAGCAACTGGTGAAACTGACTCCGCGATCCGCTTTCTGGTGCTGATCATCTAGATCAGTTTACCTTTCCTGCCTCCTCTGATCACTTCATGCTGGAGCTATGCTAATAGCATCAGTGGCTGCTTTCCTCCAGCTCCACGTTACACTTGTTCCAGGCTCTGCCCGTCGTTTTTCTCTAGAAATAGAAACTTTTTTATCTCTGTACTGTTCGCGCTCGTCTTCTCCTTCTTCTTCACTTCTTGCTCTGATCTACAGTCTTCTTCGTTCTACACATCCCAGAAGTCCCAAAATTACTCACAGTGTGCGCAAGAGCGTCCCCATTTACCAGCCGCAGAAAAGTGCATTTGACGTCTATGGACGTCAATGGCACTCAAGCGTTGGATTTTGATTGACGTCCATAGACGTCAATGGCACTCAATGAGTTAAAAAAAAACCCTCTTCTTTTTCTAATACACTTTATAATTAGGACTAAGGGGATAGTTCAACATTTTGGCAAATTGTCCCATTGCCATAATCCCTATAGTCATAGCAGTAGGTTCCTTACCTTTAATTGTCGGTGTAAGATATTTTTAGAACGACTGAGCCGAGCCGCAAGCTGCTCAGAGCTATGCTACGGAGGCTAATGGGATTTCTTGGTTTCCTTCATCAAACTCATCAAATACACAATCCAAAGACTCCAAAACACTTTCGTGGACAAGTTGTGACCTGCACATTCACCACGCTATGAGATAGTAACGGAATGTTACGAGACAGAGTTGTTTTTGAGGTAAAGTCATGCAAAACAGCTGATGTGCGTTTCTGTGAGTGGCAGTTTTCCAGCAAGCAGTCTCTGCATTTGCCTCGAAAACAACTCGGTCTTGTAACGTTGGCCAGTTTGCCAAAATGTTGAAATATCCCTTTAAAGGACTAGCTTTTCTTTTTGTAAATGTCCATAAAACCAGGATCAGTGGCACAACTGCAACTGACAGACAACCAACCAACATGTCTAGACTTTCAGGTTCAAATTGATTTTTAGAACTGTATAGGGAAGGATCATGGTTATGCCAAGTGAACGATTGTAAAAGGCCTAAAGCACACATATTTAAGTTAGGTGAGATTCATTGTCTACGTTCATAGAATTACAGCTGTAGATCTGTGATGGATCTCATGAAAAAAGCTGAACGCTCCATGCACCAGGCTACTTAGACACTTGCTATTGCAGATTTGGGGCTGTGGCAAAACCTCCTTCCTCATTCTTTATTTGTCCTTTTCTTTTGAAAATTATAAATAGCACGATGTGTAACTCAAAAGAAAGCTCTTACAACAGGCCTAACTAAAGTTAGAACTGTGAATCACCTTGCTCTTCCTTGTAATCTGATTTTAATGTTGCATCAAGAGGCGTGGGATTATCAGATTTTGCATATGTATCATCAAAGTAACATATAAAAAGGGTAGATGGTAAAATAGCATTTGCTTTATGTAACTGAAGGCAAAAGGAAGCAAATGTGCTATTGATTTCTGAGCTTTAGGTGTGAGGTTAAAGGTCCATAAGTCAATGGTTTACAGGGCACATGCACACACACTCTCACTCTTACACGCACACACACATAGTATTCCTCCACTAGAAATCCTCAACGTGGCTCCCTAAGGTGATGGTCCAGCACACCATCGGCCAACACTGACTTCTCATAATAAGGGATATTTTCCAGCTCAATAAGCCTCACTATCCCTACACACACATTTACACACACATATACACATGCTGTTGTATCTGCTCTATCACTGTTGCAGCAGAGGGCTGGTTCTTTTAACAGCAGTGGCGGCCATAGTAAAGTGTTGCCCCAGTCTTAAGAACATGGGCCAGAGCTGTAATTAGCTTACTGCTCATTTGTGTCAGCCATCCAGTAATTCTGCCTGTAATATATCTGTTCGGCCTCATGACTGATGGCCACATAAAATAGAGAGAGAGGGAGAGAGGCTGAGAGTGAGAGGGAGGGAGAGGAGAGTGGCAGGCTGATTTGTGATGCTTGGGCCCGCTGCTTGCATTTCTAATACAATGCTACGACAGTTATTTGTCCATCTGATATAAACATTATGGTACGGGGAGGGAGCGAGGAGAGGAGGAGGAGTGAGGGGAGAACTAGGAAACAAGAGCCATTACTCAGCCAAGAATGGCTGAATTTGCAACTGCCCCCCCAAAAAAGAGAAAGAAAGAAAAAAGTACTGAAATTTGTGGCCGTTCATGTGTCTGCTGTTTGGTGCTGGGCAGGTGATGTGCACTTCAAGCCTTCTTCACAGCTGCCTTCTGCATCTGGAAATGCCATGGATAGAGGGAAAAATGAGCCAGAGCAGTGAAGGTGTAGGCAATAAAAACTAAAACAGTGATGATGATAAAATACACTATAAAAACATTGATTGAAGGAGCTTTACGCAACTTTTCATGAGTGTATTACAGTGAGGGAATAACCCTAAACCTAACACCTAACCCTATACTGGTGTAAATACCCAAACTAACTTCAAAACGTATAAAAGTCTACAGGGAGCTGGTCAGATGAGCTTCTAACTCCAACCATTGTCAGATTACTGACATGTGTGATGCAGAAGACTGTGCTGCTTGTTGTCAGTCCTCCAGGAATGGAGCAGGGGTTGAAGGTGATCTGAGTACAGTGGCCAAGTTGCCTGTTTCTATGACTGTGTAACTAAAAATACTAAATTTGGATGTGAAACTTAAGTCAGATTACATGTCAGGAAGCAGAAAACTCTTTGACACAATCAGCTCCAGATGGCCGAGATAGACAGGTGGCATAGTACTGCTTTGACTGCAGTGGATGTAGTGTTGTAGTGCGTAGTTGATAAAGTACTGGTATACAAAATACCGGAGCAGAGCGCGGAGCAGCATGTGGGAGGAGAGCGGAGCAGCCGAAGAGAGCCGTCCTGTTCACTTATAATTAAGAGGGCAAACTGCCTGCCACGTAAGTCGGACAGTACAGTAACATTTTTTTTTCCATAATAACACACTTGTATTTTATTAAAACAGCTGAAACAATTGTCCATAGGCTACAGTGTGATATTTTTCCTCATAGATATCCTCAAATCACTCGCAATTAAAAGAGAGAGAGAAAAAAAAAGCGCCCGAGCTGTGAGCGGGTGGGTGGGGGGTATCCGAGTAGGTAAAATGGCACTCGGATGCCACCCAAGCCGAGCGAGTACTCAAGTACTAGGATATCGGCTATAGCCCTAGTCATCAGTGATGGCTGCTTTGGTTTGAAGGTGACACTTTCAACTGTTTAAAAAAGAGGATAGGATATACCAGCAAGGAAGCATCTCACAAATCTAAGCGATATTCTGAACATTCATTGAATTTGTGTGGAGGAAAAAGAAGAAGACCAGAGATGGGGGAATTAGGGAAGTTTAAAGGGAGGATGGGCGGATCTTTTTGATTTCTTCCCCTACACTCTACACTAAGGAAACTCCCAGCCCCCACTGTTTCGTATTACATCATTTTTTCCTCATGAATTTGCCCTACAGTCTTTGAAAAGCAGCGGCCTTGTAAGACAGAGATGAGTGCTGCTGTATCTTGGCATTCCATGCCAGGTTGTCTCGCTGTAATTGTTTGTAACGTCATGCATGATTTTTGAAAAGGTTAGTGGACTCCCACTCTCAGCATGTGTGTGTGTTGTGAGCTTGGCTGCAGGGTACAGTCTTAGTGTGCCTTGCTCTTGTCGGTGTAAGAACAGATGCTGGAGGCGAAGCCCCGGGCTGCCCTCAGGGCTTCATACACTCTGGAGATACACACACCTGACATGCACACACACACACACACACACACACACATACACAGACACATATATATTATACACAAACACACAGGCAAGCCAACACAAATCTTGTTAATGCGTGTATTTACATAGGACCTTCTAATCAATGTCATGCAGAGTAATACCAATTCTTTTAGACAGGCACACACTTTTGTATGCCTATTGTGCAGACACATACACATGGACAAACCCATACACACACTGGTTTATGACCTCTTCTCCGCTCTTTCAATCTTAAGAAAACTGCACTTAACCTGCTCGGGTATGAATGCAGCAGAAGTGTAGAAAGGTAGCTGTTAGCTCTACCTAAACACTTATTACCTGGCATTGTAGGTTCAATCTAATTACCTGATGGAGTTGCCTACATGGATTTCTCCTCCATCTGTCAGTGCACTGAGAGCAAGCCACTCATTATCACAGCCAGACTGGCTGTAGCTGGAGGTTGTGTTTTACTTTCAACACCCCGAGGTGTCATTATGGCTGTCAGGCAGTCAAGTGGGTGACACACATGCATATAGTCTATGAACACACATTCCTAAGTGCGCTGCGCCTAAGTATGCAGGTATGCAAAGCCAAGCCGATTTACATGCAGATCTCTTTCTGTACTCATAGTATGTGACTGACCTTAACTTTTCCAGGCTTTGAACAGTAATTTATTCATAGACATCATGTCTCTCAGTCCTGTGTTAGCACCACTGCAAAAAAGAAAAAAACAAAGTACCAGTTCACTAAATATATAGAGTTAATATTGGGTGAAATTCATTTGATGGGGAAAAAATGGACAAAGGACCATCACAACATGAAAATAAATGAAAATTACACGGAGTGAAAACTAAAAATACAACATACTGTATTGTTTCCGCTCTTATTCTTTAGAAATGTTTACATGAATAATCTAAGACCACACGCCTCTTTCTCTCAAAAGCCTATACATTTGTTAAAGTCCATGTGAATATTTCTCTTTTGTCAAGATAATTCGTCCACCTGACAGGTGTGGCAAATCAAGCTGCTGATTACATAGCATGATTATTGCCCAGCTGTGTCTCAGGAGGGTCACAATAAAATGTCAGTTTAAAATGTGTGGTTTTATTTTGAAATAAATATTTAGCATTTTAATGTGAATTGGTTTATAGTGTGTGTGTGTGTGTGTGTGTGTGTGTCATCCAAGGATTTTGTGACGTTAAGGTAAATGTTAGTGTGATTGACATGAGCCATCAACACACCAGTGCTTAATCTGATTAAGTCTAATGACAGTTTCGTCATCATCTGCTCAGCACCATCTTTTATCACTCTTAAATCAAACTGTGTGACATTAGCCGATCAGCGTAACTGTGTGCACTCTGTCTCAGGAACCAGATCAGATAAGATTGTTCATGCTACCAGTTGTACGGTCAGGTTTTGTTCTGGAAGTGTGACCGTCACACTACAGCAAAGGAATGCACGAGTAACATCTGTATCAAAAGTAGCCTGCGTTAGTGCAACAAATGTTTACGTTTTGCAGTGTAACTTTCTCCCAATCCAGACTTCCTCTGTATCTTATTCAAGTCATACATTCCTTTGTTCTCACTGGTTTCTATTATCCTACAATAATCATCCCCTGATTAGTGCTACTGATTGAAATGGGTAAAATTCTAGAGTAAAAAAGGGTTTACTTTGTGAAAAGAGGAAATAAGAAAAGAAAAGGGAAGAGGAGAGGAGTACAAATGAAAGGAGAAAAGGGGAGATAGGGGGTGGGAGAGGTGAGGCGATGGCAGGAATGACGGCAGTGTGCGGCGGAGGCATATGTCACATCCTATCAAGCGACAGGACGAATGAAAGCTACAGTATTGCCTCTGCCGTGTTAGGAAACCGCGAACACACCAGTGCACACGCATACACAGACACATGCTCGCACACACAAACACGGTGCCGGCCCAGCCAAGCTTATCTGGCTCTCCACGGCTGCGCGGCCTCCATGCAGAGCAGCCGTAGCTGTCGGAAGAGGCCGGGATCATTTTGGACAGTATCATTAAATGCCATGTCATCACCCGTTATGGAGTAGTGCTTTCACTCCCTGCTTCTCCCCTGGGATGGCGAAGCCCATCTGATAGGTATGAAGAAGTGTGTGTTTGCATGCATGTCAGCGCAAGTCTGGGTTGCCCTATGTGTTTGTGTCTCGGGCAAAAGGTTTGATGGAGGCAGGCAGAGACAGAGGCAGAGGGTACGTTGTCGGCTGTGGAAATGGGATGGACGGGGTTGAGAGACGGAATTGGCATTAAATTTCCGACGCGGCACAAGGATTGACTTTGACTGGAGCGCAAGGGGGCTGTTAGCTTATCTTTAAGGCCGTGTTTGTCACAGCGCTGAGGGCAGCTCCGCTAGACAGGCCAGGAGAGAGGGAGGGAGAGCCGAGCCGAGCCGAGCGTGGGCTGAACGATATGGATAGGTGAAGGCTCCCGGTGGGACTTGCTGCCTGAGCCGGCGAGCTGCGCTGGGGAACGAGAGGAGGAGAGCGGCTAAATTGAAGGTTTATTTATCCAATTCGCTGTCAAGGTCGGCTTGTCGGTGAGCTGTCCTGTGTGTGTTCACAAAATGCCAAAATCTCGATGAATTGTTTAAAAAAAGAGAGGGAGAGCACACATCGAGGAGGGGGAGAATCAATGACCTTTGGTTGCGTCAAGCTTCATGCTGCCAGCAGCTCTTAAGGCTGTCCTTACCGGCCATTATGGTTGCCTTTTAAAAACAAGGCAGGGAAGAGAGGAGCTGTCGGGAGAGAGTAGTCTAACATTGACACAAACACATACACCAAAAACACATTCACCAGCAACACTCAAGATTCTCTCTCTCTCTCTCACACACACACACACACACACACACACACACTACTTGCATGTTCTATCTGAGCTGCAATCCCTTCGGATTGATACACATCTTACAACTGAAACACTCTCAGTTTAATAACATAAAATCACTGTACCATTGTGTCATCTCACAACAATGGCCTGAGACCATTTGCACGTTGTTTGCATTTGCTGCACACAACAGCCGCGGATGATGTAGTGTCCATCAGAAAGACAAGCGCTTAGCTCTTAGCTGATTTTACATGATTGGATGGTGTAACAGTTCCAGAAGTGAACCCAACTGCTGCTCATCAGTGATAATCAGTTTATCCTTTTTCATCTCAATGAATAAGATTGCGGGCGCCGGGGCTGATGGGCCATCCTGGTTCAGCATGACTACCCCTGGAAATGCAGGTTGAATAGGAAAAAAGGGCTTTTGATGTAGTGCATTAATCAGTTTGGCTTCAACTTGAGGTGCGGCTGCTGCTCCCGCTACTGCTGCTACAGTGCTAATCTTTAGAGGGACCCCCTCGTCAAAGTTTTGGAAGGCCTCTGTCAACGTGAAAAGAACATGACCTTGAAGATCGTATCAGCATGTTTGGTGGTGCATACACAGCCAAAGAAAGGGTTCAGTGGCCCATCAGAGAACAGAGAGCAAGAAAATATGAGAAAAGACAGGGAGAGGAAAGGAAATTGTAATTCACTCAGAGCACTGTTTGTTTGAAAGAGCAGTTTGCTGACACTCAAGACTGAACAGTTTAATGCCACGGAGGGAACGAGGAAATGAAGATGAAAATGACTTCTGTGCGCAGAATGATTTGTTTCCTTGATTGTTTTTTTCATTGAGACCTAATTTGATAAAAAAAACCCATGGAGCTCCTTTTGTGCAAAGACAACAACTTGAGAACAATATAAAAAAGGTGAACTTTATGTTTACTTGAAAAATGAATTAAGACTGGATCTGATTGGCCCATACTGGCTGAATGTGTTGGACGACCACACGTGACTGGTTTATTTTGATAAAGCATTCTTTGATACATTTTGTTTTTTGTTTTAACGTCTACAACCACATTTTATGGTTACGATATGGGGAGCTCCATCTTCTGTGCTTACTCTCTCTCTCTCTCTCCATGTGTGTGTGTGTGTGTGTGTGTGTTTATTGAGTCTTATGAAGAGCTGATAGTGATGTGATGGTAGTCATCAGTCACCTCCTACACCCTGTCTACGAGTCTGTGGACTGGCTGCTCACTGTCTGCTCTGTCACACTCAAATGCGCAGAGACACACAGACACAGTTACCAAATCTGCCCACTGACACCATCATCTACAACCACTGCATTGTCCTGGAACTCCATTCAAAATTCATTTCCAATGAATTTTATCACTGTTCATCCAGTTTTTCTTTTATCTCTTAAAGGTTCAGTGTGTAATAATTGGCTAGGTTTATTGGCAAAATCTAAATATACCCATGAATATATTTGTATAAGTGTATAATCGCTATAAAATAACATTTGTTTGGTTTTTGTAGCCATATAGTTATTCTTTTATATATACATATAGCAAGGGTCTTGCTTCAGAAAGTGTCGCCATCTTGCGCAGCCATGTTTGTACGGCAGCCCGAGCGGAAAACCCAGCCAGCCAGACAGACAGCACGTTTCAAGAGTTTCCCGTGCATAAATAAAAGGACAGAAGAAGGAAAACAGCAGACTTATAGTGAAAATGATTTAGATCTTCACCTCATCGCTCTATGCTCCTGAAATACTCCCAGTCATGGTAAACAAGTTTTTTTGCCCTTGGAGGCCACCGTCACTTTGCTGTGTGAGCAAAGCGAGTGAGCGCTGCAATCTAGATTCTGAACGCTAGATATCACAGTTTTACCCCCATATTACACACTGGACCTTTCAGTGTTAGTTGATGTTTCGAGTCACTTTGGGGGAGTAGAAAAAAAGATGTGAACGCAACACCACAGTAAAATTGCCTTGTGAAGTTTCTTAAACAACAACTTTGGCCAAATGTAGGCTATATCAAACACTCTCACAGCACTGTGCTTGTTTTGATTTCACCCTGCTCCTGAGGTAAATGCTGCATGTTGGGCTTTTAAGTGGCTAAATGCCCCACCGTGACCTCATTCATTTTGAATATCAAAATACTCTTTAGCATTGCATCAATATTGTAAAATACGTATGTGGGGAAGCATTTTGAATTGTGCATTTTGATCAACAATCAGCATGTGACATACAGTATGGGTCTATTAATGGCTCAGAGGAAGTGCAACAAGCTGAGGACACATCTGCTGGACATACAGGAAAGCAGACTGTTTTAATCTAGCCAAGAAAATGCACATTTTTACTTGTACTATATTGTTAACTTAGACAATTAAAAAAAAAAGCAGCATATTTGTCAGGGATATACCAATCGGTTGATTCTGACAGGAAGCTCATGATTTTATTATAGTACTTTTTGCACTTTTTTATATTGATGACCCCCTAAAACAACGGTGCATTTCTTTGTTGTAAATCATAGTGCATTTCATGTTTGTGGAATGATCCTAATTCCAAATCCCATTTTCCATAATATAATACCAGCCAGAGTCCGACAAAGACACATCTAGTCACAGTGTGTATCCCCTCGGCATTAGAGATTAAGCTGCATTAACACAATGTTCCTACAGTCTCAGTGGTACATGGTCTGATTACTTAAAGTGCAATCCTGGTTTCTTTTCAGTTTGTCACAGAAAAAATATCTGGATGTAATGGTCATTTTTTTCCTCTTGAACTGCATGCATTTCCCTCAAGCATACTGTGATTATAATTTTTATTTCTCCCGTAGCATTTTCTCTTTTTCTCTGACAGAGTTAAGGAGAGCTCATACAATATCTCCACTGAAATTTTTCCTGGGATAAATATCCCAGGGCAGCAACAACCTCCGCCTTTTCCTGAACTCCTCCTATCTGCAATTTGAGCAGCCAACGCAGCATGTTGAAAAGATGTTGAAAAAAGAAAAAATTAATGGCATTTGCTTCCATGAGCCATGTGCGTCCCCAAAGCGATTCTGTGATCGAGATCCGTGTCACATTCTTGCCGTCTGCACCGCTGGAATGTAATGCGGCACACAGGTCCCAGGCCCTGGTGTGATAAACAAGTGTGAAGCCGAGGGTAGAGAGTGCGATGTGGACAACTGGAAAGAACTGTGAAATGCAAAGTAAAGGCCAAGTGGAAGAAGTGTCTTTTCCTCTCCTTCCTTCCAGAACACACACCTGCAGCAAAACAGACTTCGATGTCACCTTCGATGGCATCTGACAAACACACTGAAAATCCCAATGCAGCACTTGGGTGTGGTTTTATTGTCATTCAATTTTTTTTTAATTTTTATGATGGACAGAAAACATCCAGAAGACCTAGACCTCACCTTTGGGAAGACAATGTTAAATAACAGAAGCTATGGTCACAGCTACAAAAATAAGACTTAAGTTCTCTCAAATGAAAACCGTCCTTTAATTCATTTTCTCATCAAATTATGTGTGCATAGTTGCATACATGACACACTGACCTAAGCATTGTGGTATTTTGTTGACTCTTTGCCATCCAATATTTCCTTATCCAATCATCAGAGACTCCTATGACTGGTTCTTCAGAGGAAAAGCATCACATATTTGCTCAATGGGTTCACTTACTGTACCTACGTAAACCTGCCACATGTAGAATGTGTGAAAACTAGTTTATTTTGAGAAGCTCGTGTATGTGTGTGGGGTTCGGCTTTGGATGGGCTGCTTTTTTTTTTTTTCTTGCAACGGTTCACATTTATCTTCAATATATGAGTATATGAATCCACATGTTTGTTCATGTTGTGTGTGAGTATACATGTGGTACGTGGGTAGATGCATAGTGTATGTTTGTGAGCACATTTGTTTGTGTGGGTGTCTGTACAGCACATGTGTGTAACACCATGTGTGTGTAAAAGCCTATAAAATGTGTTTGAAAACTTGGATCCGTCAAAGTTTGATGTGGATCCAGGTCTGATTTGGTGCTGGGAGATTTTGGCATTGTATGAAAGGAAAACACAGTAGATGAAGTGAGTGGTTTTCTGTGCTTCAACCTGCTACTTTGAGAAGACAGAGACAAGACATGAAAGACAAAGAAGGGGAGAAGAGAGAACAATAGCAAAGATTAATTACATAAATGATCACAATATAGGCAAGCAATCACTGCTGGAAATACAGTAAGTTAAAGGAAAAATGATAGTTGGCAATGATTTGGAGGCTCTGTCTGTATGGCAGCTGAGTGGCGGTCAAGGATTATTTTAACACTCAGGTTACACAGATTTGTACTTTTTTCAATATAAAGAGATGCATGTTTTTTTTTTCTTAAAGCAAAACAGCTTAAGGCGAGACACGGCAGGCAAAAACATCGTTTTTTCATGCACTTATCAATTTTGAGATTTGGGGCTATTTTGCTTCCATAACATGTCTTCTTTCAGACTAATACAAAAAAATAGTCTAAAATACACATTATGGGTGTTTATTTTACTTCACTTTGACTGGTGTCGCCTGTAGATTTCTCCTAAATTCACCAGAACTGAGCGTTCTATCGCGGAGCGAGCCGCGTCTGTTCAGACTCCTGTCATATCAGGTATCGCCGTGAAGCTCTCTCTCTATCTCTCTCTATCTCTCCCTCTCTCTCTCCTGCACTAATGTGTCGGTTCCAAAAATGGTCATTTCCTTTGTACCAGCGACGAATCGTAAAGGTACGAGGGAGGGTCTCATTGGCTGGTGTCGTTTTCCGACAGCGTGATTCGTTTAGAAGCATCACGTGATGCGCTCTGAACAGCGGAGGGACTTTTAAAAACGGGGAAAGGAAATCGATTTAAATCCTCACATAAAATAAAACAGCAACTCTCACTTGCTAGACAACAAAAGACACAGCACAGAAACTCACCGAGCCATAAGATCCCTTTACAAAGTGCGTCATCGCGGAAGCTGTCACCCGTAAAAAAAACGAGTGTTTGCCGCCGGAGACCAGCGCGATATACAGCGGTGGCTTTTTTTTTTTTTTTTTTTTTTTACACATCAGACGTCTGAATGAACTGATCGGAGATTTAATATGTCCCTGCGCTGTTACAGGGCTTAAAATGAACATCGATCCTCAGAATCACGTGTTGTGCAGTAGTTTACTTCTCAGTGACAGAGGTGAAACGGATGTGACACTGACATGGGCCAGAGATGATTTTTAGCCAGACAGAGAGAAACTGAAAACATTGGTTGTCATATTACAGATGAGCCCAACTAGGCTACACCTAAAGTGTTTCTTTTCTTTTTTTTTCTCTGACCTACTGGCCCACACACCTTAAAATTCACAGTGGCCAGACACTCTTGTTTCCAGTAACAATGGGCTCTATGCACAGCTCCACTGCTTTCTAAATTCAAGGCAACTCTTTTATTTACTGACAAACTGATTAATCCAGGTGTGTCTGAGTAGTCACAATGGTCAGACACACCTGGATTAATCAGTTTGTCCAATAATGTAATACAGGAAATAAAGGAGCTGCCTGAAGTTCAGGAAGTAGAGCTGTGCATAGAGCCAATTTGTGGAATTTTTGCAATAGAATCTTTAAAGGCCGTTTTCTCAAAATGAGCTTTTTCTTATACTCTGGACCCGAAATCTCCAGTTCAGCAGCACTTACAGACACCAAACCTTCCAGTTGTATTCCCGCCTATATTCTGAAGGTTTTTACAGAGGGGATTGTTGATATATCATTCACAGCCTCATTTATACAACAATTTATACCTAAAAACAGGGCGAAATTTGATTTTTTAGGGCTGGTGACAGTATTTTCTCATTTACAAAGTGATAAAAAGAGATATCCAAAATCCCCTCTGTAAAAACTTTTGACTTTAATATGTCAACAAAATAAAACAAGAATTTTGAAAGTGGCTTTATCCAATCTTCAGATTTCGGGTCTGGAAATGTACACAAATTCACGCATATTTAATTATATAATGTCTAATTTCCATATGTAAGCATAATATTTAAGAAAACATGTAATACAAAAAATAATTGTCTCAATCTAAGTAATAAACATTGAAAGTTTCATGGCAATAGCTGTTAGTTAAATTTTTTACCCTATTCACCTGGGGTGTCTCGCCTTAATGGACACAAACTTAAAGCAGAAGTAAGTGATATATTTGTGTTAATATAAGTCTTAAATAGTTATATCTTCCGACAGCAATCACTTACATAGAGTGTTTGGACTGAAACACGGGTCGGTCAGTCACTCTGCTCTGCTCTGAGCCGAAGAGAAAACATTTATCGTATCCTACAGTTTTTATCCAATGAGGAGAGAGAACGGCATGCAGGGCTGTGTGTGCAGCCAAGGAACGCCGTGAATGTGGCGACGTAGGGACGAGGACTGTTATGGTGCGTTCAAGGAAACTCTTATTTTTCCGACCGTGAAGTTGTACCAGTTCGATCTGGTACGAGTTCACCGGTCGGAAGTTACGAGTGGCCGTTATAGTGACTTTCACCGGTAAAACAGGTCGGAAAAACACGAGTGGGTTGCCTGGAACGCTACAAAGTCGTAAGTTGTGACTTGAAGCTGTAATTTACGATTTCAAAAGCCTGCCTGGAATGCAGCATTAGCGAAAACGACCGGACCACTTACTTCTGCTTTAATGGATGTGTAAAACAAAGTGAGATCCAGCAGTATGCAGCCTGCAATACATGCCAAATCTGTTTTAAGATTAAATTTGCAATCTTTATCAATTGCAGAAAAAATGATCCTCTGAGACACTTGCATAGAAACAAATCAAGTCCAACAGGGTCAGAAGGGAAAGGAGAAACTGACAAACATGATGTTTTTCTCAGCCTTTAAAAAACAAACAAACAAAAAAAAGCACTAAAACACGTAGCAGTAGCCAAACGAGGTCCTAAATGGAGTACAACTATAAGATACAATTGAATCTTTTTACCACATCTCCACTTTCAAAGTTTGGTGCTGATTGACGGTTGTTAATGTCGCTCTTACGTAAAGCCCCCAAGCCACTCAGAGTCTTATTGTAGACTGGATTAAGACTTGAGACATCATCCTCTTCTGCCACAGCCAAAATCCTCTCCAAATATAAATGGTGACAAGCTTGAATGTACCAAAATAACAATCACATTTCTTCAATCAATATGACTAATTAAGGGCTCCTAGCAACTGATATCACAGCCTCTGTGAGGGCTGAAAATGAACCTGACTGATAAACTGTTATCACAGGTTGGCTGTCTTTAAAATAGAGTTGTCACGATACCAAAATGAGTAACCACGGTACTATACCAGACAAAGTATCACGGTTCCGGGTAATATCACGATACTGCAACCTTTTTTTATTATTATTATTTTTATGAACTGCAATGTATTTGTACAAGTTATAAATACTTATTAAGTACTTATAATGTTGTTTGGTGCATGATAAACATAATACTGGTGAAGTAGGAATTAGACTGAAACAAATATTTTTAAATAAGCAATAAAAAACAAATAAATGAAGTTAGAATTTATATGGTTGAAAATAAATAACCATTCAGTCTCTTGCACATTCATTTATGTTTAATAATCAACTTAGGAGAAAAACAAATCCACTGTCTTTTAAAAAAATATATTTGACAATAATGCTTCTTCTTCAACATAATAAACCATAGAGGACAAAATACAATGAACAGGAACTGATTCCCTGTGAAAACTATATTTTTATGCATTTTCTAGGTGCTTTATACTTGGACATCCTTTAACTATTTATTCCTCAGCCTGTACACGGAGCATATAGCCTGATATTAGCCAATGAGAAAATAAACAGAGCTAAATTAATTAAGTGCCACTGACGACGACACCGCGGCAGACCCGCCGCTCGGGCCCGGTGCTTCTGCCATGGTGAGTGTGTTGTCTCGTGCCGTGCACGCGTCTGGGCGAGACACAACTTTAGCCCGTTGTTTGTTTTGAAGCGAATTTCTATCGAAGCGGAGCTGTCTCAGCTGTCTTCATGGAGTCCGTTCTTGCCGGCATAAACACACGAACAGCCAATCAGATAACGGGCGGACCCAGCGTGCGGAAACAGCCTATCATATCCCCGGACATCACCAGTAACAGGCAAACAGCCAATCATTCAGCAGCTGTGTAGTTAGGTTGCAGTGGGTGCATGTGGGTTTTGTTTACAAGGGAGTAGCATGCAGTGAGAAGCCGGGAGGAGAAGAGAGGAGAGGCGGCCGCTATGTAGCGGAAACTGGTACCGTAGTAGTAATCCACGGTAGTACCGTCGTGTAGAATTTCTAGTATAGTAGGAACCGTTACGTTCTGGCACCGCGGGGTACCGTGGCCACCGTGGGTATCGTGCAACTCTACTTTAAACAAGTACCTGCATCAGTGTTTTGTCTTACGCATTATGATTTTCTTGCTTTTGTTTTGTGTTTTTTTTATATATGTAATTTCATTTGTTTTCGAACATCTAACCACTGACACAGGAATGAATGATTATTAACCCAGTACTCTCTTTTGTACTCATATATTGTACTATCAGAATGACTTTGAGTCTCTGCAAGTGGCTCCATGCAAACGTTAAAGGGCTTAGACCTCTGTTTCCTGCCTCGGCAGACCTGAAATTAAAGAGATGACTGCTAATTCTAGTATTATTTGGTATATAATTCACAGCCAGTCTAGAAGAAACATTGTAAGTTCAACATCAGATTTCTGTCACAAGCTGTTTCCAGTGATGGAAAGCATTTTTTTGTTGTTGTTGTTATTAAACGTAGGGTTGGAGATCCTATTCTGGGGCTTTTTTTTTTTTTTTTTTACAAAATTGTTTGAAATCCTCTTCACACTCTGATTGCAAGCAATTAATTAAATGCTTTTTCATGAAAATGAAAAAACTCTGTCACCTGTGGAATGGACAATCCTGTAAAAACAGCATCCAATCATTGTGAATGCAACGTTTAACTCAATGGGATCATGATTAAGCTGCCATCTCTGTCCCTCCCTCCCTCCTCTGCGCGTACTGCTCTTTGTACACTAATCGCATACGCAATCAGAGTCTTCAACGAGTTACGACCACAGAAAAGAAAACAGTAACCCAATGTACCACACTGAAGTCCGGTAGGTGGTAACCTCTAAACTTGATGCTGGGTGGGTTATTATGATGTTGGGTGTTTTCTTTCATGTGAATGAGCCATGAGAAAAAGCTAGCGGACAGTTAGCGATGCTGAGCAGTGACATGTGGAAGGTGGCGTTGCTCACATTAAGATTACATTCGGTCACGCCGCGAGTGCGACACCCTCACGGCTTCACCTTGATGTGAACCCAACACTGAACAGTCGTTGCGTTCCTGCGCTCTGGAGGTGTGGCTTCAGAGAGAAGTCTGAGGAAAGGGGCCTGGACTTTTGATGTGTGTATTTTCAAAATAGAACTGTTTTTCCAGGATCTCCAACCCTACCTTTAACTTAACTTAGCATGCTAACCTGCAGGTCCCGACCTGGTCAGATTGTCTCATTATTTTATAGTAGACTACTACATCACTGTAGTTTTCACAATGTTCAGGATATACAGAGTGGTGCAGGAATTTTGAAAATAGTTTACATTGTAGTGTTCTTGTTCCCTTGTCCCAAGTTTTTTTCAACTAGTTTTTGGTAATGTGCTTGTGGCTAACACAAGCTCAAGACAGCTGCAGGTTTTATTCTAGGATATAAAATAAGTCAGCGAATGTTTCAGTCATGATTTCTTTATACTGTATCACTTGAAAAAAGGTGTTTACTAAGAAAAGGTAAGTGAATCTAAGTGAGTGTAGTTGGAAACATTAAAGTCATTTAATTTATCATCATTAACTTTTTACTTCTGGTGATTGTATTTAGGCTTCAAAACTCATTAAAGGTATGTTCATCAGTGAGGATTATTTTGCTGAGCAAAATGTGCAAGTATCATAACATAACTCTATTTTAATCTCTTGGCTGAAACCCTGAAACTGCTAGCTGCAAAAGCTACACAACAAACATTAACATTGACTATTTCATTATCAAATTGCTCTTTTAATGAAATGGACAAAAGACAGGCGATTGCTTTAAGACTGCAATGGTAGCTCTGCTTACTCTAAAATGTCAAAAAATAAATTATCAAATATGTACCATTGTATTTACTTGTCTAAAAATGACTGAAAATGCCTTAGAACGCATTCTGAGTTTGTGCAGAATCAGATAATTACCGCAGGTCGACAGACGTGATTTTCATCTCAAACATTTTTGTCTTAGTGCATTTAACCTGTTGAAGCTCATGTCTATGGACTTAAATGGGGTGGCATAAAATAGTTTTTTTCACTGCAGCAAATGTCATTGGATAAATGCTGCAATTGCGCCTCTCCCACGGACTCTCAGCTTCTCTGGAAGTGAATGGAGCAGTGGGCAGGCCTGAACCCTGGGTTAATGCATGGTGATTGAAGGATCTGTCTAAAGGCTGAATCCCTTTTTGATTGACAGCGATTTTGAAATATACACTGGCACCGGAGCATTTTCAAGTTCAATCCCATTGCGGATTTTGCAAGTGAAGTCAAGGGACAAACTGCACCGCATTTCAATGTAGCCCATTTACATTGTACATATCATCCACTGTAAATAAAACACAATTATACAGTAGCATTTCCTTGTTTCAGTTTATCATTTCTGACATTTCCTTGTTCAAGTTTAATATAGTTTTGTTAGCTTGTTCATTTATTCATACTGCCACAGACCACTTTCTTGAAAAGGAACGTAGGGCAGAGGTTACATAAAGAAATTGACAAATTTTATGATGTAGGCTTAAAATGAGCTTCCCTTCTTTGAAAGACCAACAACCAAGTGTGGTTCTGAATATATAAAGAAAATTCACATGATGCAGGTACAGCATGTACCTTCACTACAAGTAAGTGGGATTTTGGATGCCAGAAATCACTTTCCAAAATAGGCCACTGGGTTATTTACACATTATGATAGTTTAATTTTCTCATAGTAGCTGAGTTCACTTTCTTTTATTCAGATATGCTGTGATGATTGAAGTGAGCGAGATAATAAGACTGCATACTATAGAGAAGTGTGTTAGTATGTTCTCTACAAGAAAAATAAAGGCAGAGACAGGGCAAACAAAATAAAAGTGTGACTTCTTGTTTCCCCCACAATTATCTGCACCACATCTTCCCTACAACCAAACTGCTCTTCACTGAGGGAGACTTTTATAAATGTTTAATGTCATCGGGTAAAAAAAACCCAACGCTTTGAAAATCTGCTGCTCTTTTAATTTCCTTTCCTTTCGTCTTTTTTCTTCGCTAGCTCACCCTATGCTAATGCCTCTGAATGTCTTACAGCGTGTCCTGAAGGGAGCGGAGCCAATTGTGCGTTTGTGATATTGTGCTTTTGCTAATGTGCCAATGCTAATTGTGCTAATGGTAGCTCTTCCCCCCATTGCTCTATTTCAGCCTTTTTTCTTTGATTTATTCTTGCATCACACATTCAGATCATGTCAGTTAACACTGTCTGTTCAAGTCATTGTCAGTGTTTGACACTATTTATTCGCAGCTAGCTGATCAAGCCTAGAAAATGATGGATAATAATGTATTCTGTTTTTGACCAGTTTATACCATAGCGAAAAGCAGAGATGAAGAGGCTAAAAGTGAGAGACACTTAATCCTTGCTACAGAGAAAATTAGACAGTGAAGATCCAAAGAGAGAACAGGGAAATGAGAGAGACCACAAAAGAATGAGACAAAACAACTTCCCACCGAGCCACAGAGGTTACCAATTATCAAACTGTGAAACCTGTGCCAGAATGTGTGAATTGCATCCGTGTTATAATAGCACATGTTGTCATATTGCAAGAAGTTGATCCCTCGCAAGTTTGGCCTCTCTGTAGGCCACATTGTGTGCACATCTGCAGGTTTATTCTGGTGCCCAGTGAGTGTTGGTTCAGTGCTGGAGTGATGGTGAAACCTGGAGGAGGAGAGGTGACTTTAATCCTCAACTTTCCACCCCCAAGGTAAGACTGAGAGGATGAAAGGAGCATTTAGCCAGGCCCCTGTGTGTGTTGTCTGGGGCTTGTGTGTGTGTGTGTGTGTGTGTGTGTGTGTGTGTGTGTGTGTGTGTGTGTGTGTGTGTGTGTGTGTGTGTGTGTGTGTGTGTGTGTGTGTGTGTGTGTGTGTGTGTGTGTAGGGATCTCGCATCTGTGTAAGTCTTGGGTTTGGCCATAGAGAATGAATGGTCTTAGTGCCGCGGCCGGACAGAAAAATCAATGCTTCATATGAGGAGGCTGCGGGGGTTAGGCCTCCGTGTTCATGTCAACAAGGCTATTGGTTTTCTTAATACTCCAAAGTTGGCGTTTCCCCGCTTCGGGAGGGCCAGTGAGGTGACTTGTGTGGTCAAAGCTTAACAAAGGGATCCTGCCTTCTAGCCTTTGCTGTAGTCCTTGGCTGAGGGAAGCCGAGCCAGGATTAATTACCAACCGTGCCGGCTGGATATTAGTTGTTGTTTTCTCCCACTGTCACATGGCACCACTGGACCGATGCTATTGGAAGGAGGCTTGTGTGCTCCAGAGCAGTGGGCTAATACTGTTAGATGGAGTAACACAGTTAGAGGTAATAGTGGTGCGATGGTGGTGTGGCAATCACGCTGGCCCTCAGAATGGCTTTCACAGAATAATCAATGACCATAATACTCTTCAGTATATGATTATTTTAAAAGGCAGACAACCAATCATTTTATCGAAAAGAAACCAGTTCACATTTAAAGTAAAATACAAAAAGTGATTATTTATTAATCTTTGGATGATTTTCTCCATCAATAGATAAATCGATTGGCTTGTAAAACTAACTTGTTGGGCAGTCAGTCAACATAAAATTAGTCAAAGATGCAAAATTTCACATCTGATAAACTGAAACCATCAAGTGTTAAACAAGCAAACTATTGATTACTGATACAGTTGCAAACAGATTATCTGTTGAACCGTTAAACCGACTGACCACTGTTCTTTATATAATAATGATAAGTGGAGGAAAGTAACAAAATATATAAATACTGTACTAGTGCATATTATTTGCATTTGGATGTTACTTTTTATGTCCACTCAAATATCATACTTTATACTTCCCAGCATTGCTTTATTTTTATTATTAATAGTTTACAAACAAAAGCTATAGTGTGCTGTTTCACTGTAAATTAAATAGATGCAGCATGCTCCATATCAATGAGATATGACATTAAAATACTGACAATAAACAGTATTTTAATGTAACAGTGATTCCAGTGTTAGAAACATGGTTTACAAATTAGTCTCGAAGTCTGCTGAACAGCAGGTAAAGACAGTCAGAATAATATTTCCCTGCTTCTTTTATTATCTAATTCAAACCTCTATTCCTCTTAACTTCTTTTAGTTATTTCTTCCCACACACACACACACACACAGGGAGAGAGAGGCAGAGAGAGCGAGAGAGAGAGAGTCCAGTCGTTAGCGACACTGTGCTACAGACAGCAAACCTATGGGGAGGGGTCTGCGGGTCGGCAAAGGCAGGGCCGACCCAGCCGTTGAGCATTGCTCACCCAGAGCAATCGGATGAAAACGCAGTGCAGATGTAATTTGTTTTCAATGGCTGTTTCAAAAGAATAATTGTGGTGACACTGGCCGGTCGATAATATGGATTTTTGTTTTCGAGTGTGGTGTGTGTGTGGCGCTAAGAGAGGGCAGGAAATACAACGCTGCAGACCCAAATACAATAAAAATGGATTGTGTGTGTGTGTATGTATGTGTGTTTGTAGGGGTATTTGCAGGTCTGGTAACCATCACTGGGCCCTGGACATCATTGGAGGGATTACTAAATGTGTCCTGTGGGCGAGCTATAGGCTGGTGTTCTCCCTCTCTCTCTCTCTCTCTCTCTCTCTCTCTCTCTCTCTCTCTTTGCCTACCTTTCTCTCCTTCTTTTGTTTTAGGAAAAAACTAACCAAAAAAAAAAAAAACAGTGACTTGCCTTGAATAAACTCACTTAAGATGAAACACAGCTCCTGGAGGCCTGAGTAAAACTCTGGACATAAAAATCTGATGGGGCAGGACATGTGTGTGTGTGTGTGTGTGTGAGAGAGAGAGACAGAAAATACAACAAACCACATCAATTAAATTTGACTTCCATTTTCAAAATACTATCACCATTATTTACTGTTTCAGAAATGCATCTTTTAGTCCATTTTTTTTTAGATTAAAGAACACATTGATTTTATTTTACAAATAATTTGTGTGTGTATATATATATATGATGATGTAAAAATCATAAACTTTGTGTTTCTTAGCTGCTTTCCTTGCTACTTTTTCACTGTAACCTTATAGGATGGGTTGCATCACTACTTCATGCTGTTTATATTTCCAAGCACTGCAGTAATGATATACTACATGTATACCAATGCATTCAAACACATTGCAGCACATAAACAGACTCGCCTAAATATACAATTACATATGTTATCTTTAAAATGTGTTTTAATTTGACTAGGAGAATATTTATGCTGCAGTAATAAAGTCAGAAATCTCAGTGTACACGTCTTTGAGTATATAGTTTGCCCTGTATATCATTACTACAGTTCCTGGACACATTGTAAAACGCTTCTTTCCTTCATGACATGGTTCCTTATGATTGCCTCTCATAATAATGCGCTCTTTCCTCTGGTTAGTTAGTGCACTTTCTAACTTCTCAATGGGCTAATTTGTCGCTCGTCCCCTACTTTGCCTTTGTCCTCCCCCCTCCCCTCCTCCTCCTCGGGCTCATCTCGATATGGCCTCTCTGTTGCCAGATAATGGCCACTTTGACCATTTGCCAAATCAGACACTGTTTTGCTGGGAGATGGAGTCGGGGCAATTCTAATTCGTCAGAGGAGCTGGAGGTGTGTGAATGTGTGTGTGTGTGTGGGAGTGTGGACACGGCCGGGTTCATCGAAGGGGTGGGATTGTGTGACATTAAATGAGTGAAGGTAGATTTAGATGGCACACTTGGGCTTGGTGGAGAGGGACATACAGTAAAAGACATTATTCCTCTGTCATCCAAGCCCTCGCTGACACTCTCTACCCCCCCTCCCTCCCTCTCTCACTTCTTTCTCTCTGTCTTTCTGCACTATTCCCTTGCCGCGGGTGGTCACCAGAGACCAGACTGGGGCTGATTTATACTCCCGCTCTCCTGTCCTCTGCCTGACTGCCTCTGAAATGGAGAAATTTCCTTCCTCCCTCTCTCTCTCCACAGCAGCAGCAGCAGCAGCAGGCAGGGAAATGAGAATAGGAGGGCTAACATTAGAACGTCTACCTCCCTAATACACTGTCCTACTCTGTCTACTCCCACATTCCCACCCGTGGGCTGCCTCTAGCCAACTAGGTCTTCCTCTCAGGCCATCTGTAATATTTGTGAGCACTTTTGAGCTGTAGAGAGTGAAATCTATGTAAACTTTATCTGTTGTGGTATTAACTTTGACTAAACCACTTCCTTTGATGACACTGTGGAATATATTTAACCACTTTCACAGATTAATTTCCTTATGACTTGAATACCAAGGCATTTCTAAATTTCTACACCAGCTGCAATGCATAAGTGAAGACACCAACTGCCCAGTGTGATGAAGAATAAATACTTTTGATAAGATATTATAATTTATTTTTTACATTAATATTTTAGATAATGAAGGTTAATTGTGTTACCGCTACAATCATTAAAGCATTTTCAATTGACTCCACAAAGGCGATTATCACTCACTTTTTTGTGATAAGTGCTGCCTTCATGTTTTACAGTGAGGCAACACAGAACACTTTGTTACCAGCGCTGAACCACTTGCAGAAATGTCTCACTTAATCCAGAGTGGGGGTTGGAAAAGATGGTCAGATTTACATAAAAAACAAGACTCTCAACTTCTTTGACTCTGAAATGACTCTTGAAGTTTGAATTTATATAAATGTTGACATTTACTACATACTAATTAAGTGTTGAGACCTAAAAGTACATTGTGTGGCTGAAAAAGTTTCCAAAAACTGCAGGTCTCTGAATTACTTCAAAAGTGAATCAATCTTCATGGACACTCATGTTAAAATTTCCAAATTTTGGTCAACCACTGCATTCCAAGGCTTGTTATTTCTGTATAGGAGACTGTTGCTATGTATTAAAGACAGTCGGCCAGGCTACTACTTCAGATAAATAAATAAAAAAGAGAGAGGAGAGATTGAAACCCTTCATTCATGACTAATGGCTGGCAATTCCCAGGAGAAGGCAACAGATCGCTCTCATAAAGCATTGTGTGGTAATTAAGGCGACTTTTAATCATACAAATTTTGTTCACAGTTTTGCCACAGCACAAGAAAAACACAGACATTACTTTTAACAACACCAAAGAAGTCCCTGTCTCATTTCACTTGGTGACATCCAGTTTAATGTGAATTATACAGTAAATAAAAGTTTTCATTGACTCACCGCTGATCAGCTGTTGCTAGGGCGCAGATTTAGACTTGTTTAACGGCTGCAAGCATTTTTTGCAGGCAATTTATAAATCAATAAGATCACATTTTAACCCCAAATTTGTTCCAAATTATTTATTTCACTAGCAAGTAGCCGTGTAATAAGCGGGATCGAGAAATAAACCCTGACAGGATGGATAGAACCCCAATGCAAAGCGGGAAGGGTCTATCCATCCTGAACAACTGTTCACTCTACATTATCCCTTACATATAACTTGTCCGTTTATATTTTATCAAGACCCATTTTTTAATGATCTAATTAGGCTCTGCCAAGCTGGCGACAGCAGGGCAGCCCGCTCTGAGCTCCAAAACTTTTCTTTGGGATCCTACATCAAAGAACCTATATATCTCTCTTTTTTCTTTTTGTTTTACAGTCTCTGGTTATCAAATACCAAAATAGGTGGATAATCACAATTCTCACAATTTTACCCCAGTGGAGTGTAGGGATGGGTACCTTTCGCATTTGAATCGATACAGTATCGATACTCGGTACCTGGGAACCGATATCGGTACCAATCGGTACTTGTTGTCGGTACTTTTTGTGTGTGTGTTAATTTAAAAAAAAATTAAAATTAAAATGTCTAAAATTTTAATATTTACCTCTTAACAACATCACAACTCCACAGCCTTTAAGAGTATTTTATGTTTTAGGGATGGGCAATGATTTTCATATAAAGGAATAGTCATTCAATGAAAAAAAAAAAAAGTTTGAGAGAATCATCTCTCATAAACTTTTTTTTTTTTAAATGTCCGTTTTTACTGTGGGAAAAGGAGAAACATGGAGAGACTCCTACAGCCATCAGAAAGCTCTGTGTGAAACTTTGTCAAATAAAAAAACAACTGAAACTGCAGTGCAAACTCTGCAACATGTGGACTTCACGTTTTGACGAGAGGAGTGGGAGACTTCATCCTCGTTTAGATGTGCTCTCATTACGTGACGAGGACTTGAACGGCGCCGCTGTGATGAGAAGCGGGACTCGGGAGTCGGGACCGGACCGCTTCGGTACGGATTGTCACAACAGTCCGTTCTTCACGTTAAATGACGGACGGCTGTTTTTCAGGTAGTGATTTAAAACGACAGGCAGGAGCTACCGCTTCTCCGCGTCTCATTTCAGAGAGAGAGAGAGAGAGAGAGAGGGAGAGAGAGAAGGGGGGCGGACGCGAGTGTGCGGGGCTCATGCAGACTGCAGAGGTGCACTCTTGCTGACGCACGACGAAGGTGCGTTCAGGTACCGAAATGTGGTACCGATTGACTTTATGTGAATCGATACTCGGTACTTTGGTGGGAATTCGGTCGGTACCAAAAAAGTACCGAATTTCGGTACCCATCCCTAGTGGAGTGGGTGTCCATAGTGGGAGCTGACCACGACAGAGTGGAGCAAGTTGGAGCTGGGTTGAGTCCCTGAGATTTTATTGTAAAGCATGTTTATGCAAGATTATTCACACCTCATTTTAAACATGTAGATTCCAAGAGCTTCATTCAGCGAGCAAAAAGCAAAGACTTTCACCTGATGATGCCTCAGCTGCTTCTCAAAGCAGTGAGCTCGAGCAGCATGGTGACTCTCCTTACACCAGCCAGCATTAGGCTAACCGCAGGTGGAATTAACTGATTCTAGAGATGCTGACAGGTGAGAGGTGCTCAACCATGACTGGCAAAAGATTTCTCCAGTGGCCAGTGTGGGAGAAGTATTGAAGTGGGCTTCTGTTCAGTATATGCAAACAAATATATGCAAATTGTGTTTCCTCTAGGGCACAAACACCCATGCATGTTTCTGTATGTTTGATACAGAAACATGCATAATACAAAAGAGCGTTTTCCTGCTCTACATTGTTGATGTTCGATGATAAATCCTGGAGATGAGTGGGCTGTCTCTGAAATGTTGTACAGTACCATGCCCTTCATGCCAAACACACACATGCAGTGCGTTGCCCAACCCCTCGCTCTGCTGGTTGTTTTCCTCGGACACTGCTCACGGGTAAGACACTGGCACACACACATTATTGATTTTCATTTAGATAACTTAATGTTCACAGACAATTCACAGCCCCTCCATCATGGACACCCCAGCCCCATCTTAGATGTACGAGCTCGCCTCACTGTAATCTGCCACCATATCTCTTCTCTCACACTCTCCTTCTCTTTGTGTGTGTGTGTTTTTTTTTCTCGTAGATTCATTTTTCCTAAACTTAACCAATTCCGAATAAGTGGGATATAAATGGGGAGTGGATGTTGCATCGATCAATCACACAAACACACACGCACACACAAGTGGCGCAAACACATTTCCCACCAGCGGCTTTCCTCTTCCGCCTCCAACATCCCATTACCTCTGGGTAGTTGGCCAGTCAAACAGGAATAAAAATTGCACCCCAAACATCATACGTTAGGGCTGATTTGTCGAGTGGGAAGCCTGACAATTCCCAGAGACTTACACAACCCACACCGGTGCTGGAAATCAGGTCTGTTATGGCGGCCGCACGTCTATAAAGATTGTTCATTTGGTGGAAAACAGCTACCTGGGCAGGGACAAAGAGAGTGATGCAGAAAACGCTGTAAATACACAGGGAGATATATGGGCCCTGCTGACCCAGCCCGGGACTGCACAGCTGTGGGCATGAATCCTAGGAAATAGTCTCAGTGAAGGGTCTTTATGAGGTATGGAGGGGTTATTCTTGTTAAATAAAAGTGCAACTTGCCATGAACAAACATTATTTCAGTAAGCAAATAAAAGCAGTCAGGACTAAAATCAGGGAAACCACATGAATCTCAATTAACAAGCAGAACTGAAATGAAAGTAGCTGTGATGCTTCTTCGTGATTCCACAGGAGGAAACTGGGAAACTGGCTGCTAACTTTAACATTTTAGAAAAAAAAAAAATTCAAGAATCACATTAAAACAGTTTGTCTTTATTTCAGGGTGGAGCCAGGAGGTGATTCGCCTCGCTAAGTATAAAGAGAGATTGCCTGAGGTATGAGCTAGCCTGGCCATGTCCAAAATATTAACATACCTATTACAACCTCATAATCTCAGCTATACTCAGACAGAAAATTTGAAAAATAAATGGTTTGGGGCCGGGAAAGGGGTTACATGACACGACTGTTCTTTTCAGCAGACTGAACTTAGCCCTTACAGTAATAAGCGAGTAGTGACTTTTTCTACTCTTGTGGCTCCTTAGTATAAAAATGTAATTACAAGTTGTTAGATCTTAAACTTACATTTTCAGCATTTAAATGACAAGTAAAGTGAAAATCATGCTGTATTTAAAGCAGATATCAGTGGAATGTTTTTGTTAATATAAGTCCTAAATAGTCCTATTTTCCGTCAGCAATCACTTACATGAAGTATTTCAGCCTAAACACGAGTCTCTCCGTCACTCTGCTCTGCTGTAACCCGAGGAGAAAATTTTCCTTGTGGGATACAAGTGTTATCCAATGAGGGGAGAGAACGGCATGAAGGGCTGTGTGTGCAGCCAAGGGATGCGCGTGAATGTGGTGACGTAGCACAAGGACCAATTGATGCCTGACAAGGGCGGGGGCTGCTAACTCATGGTGCGTTCAAGGAAACTCGTACTTTGTGTTTTTCCTTCCTGTGAAGTCATACCAGTTCGATCTGGTACGAGTTCACGGGTTGGAAGTTACGAGTGGCCGTTATAGGGAACTTTCACAGACAACAGGACGGTAAAAACACGAGCTACGGGTTACCTGGAACGCTACCAAGTTGTAGTTGTGACTTGAAGCTGTAACTTACGGTTTCAAAAGCCTGCCTTGAACACAGCATTAGCCGAAACGGCCGTGCCGATGATATCTGCTTTAAAGCAA
>NC_140909.1:25235750-25249903 GCF_045865225.1 Trachurus japonicus
GCTAGTGACTCCTGAGAGACAATTTTTACTCTGTGTTTACTTTGTTACAAAAATATTTAATTTATATATAACTTATTATTTTACAGCTCAAATGACAGAGTAATGAGGTGTTCTTCAGTTTCATGTTTAGATTTTTTGGTTGTCATTTTCAGAATTCATGAGTTGAGTTGATTGAATGTGCATTCATTAATTTAAGTTAATTAATACTGCCAGCATATTTGCAGATCCTTAAAATTCCTAAGAAACTTCATGTGAAAAAAAGAAATATAATGTTGGCTGTAATATACTTTTTCTATATACCGTATTTCCTCTAATAGAGGCCGAGGCCTTTATTTACTTTAGCTGCCCAGGGGAACCGGCCTGTATTGGAGACCGGCTTATATTTGAGAGAGGCTATTATTTCTTCCTCTGTTTCATGCTGGTGCTCAAATTTGACAGTTACCGTGCTCAGTTTTCATTCTGCCTACAATTAATTATATTTTTTTACACATTACTGTAGCAGGTACCGCAACAGCAGCGATCAGCTGGACAGGATTAGGCTAATAAACGCTGGAGCACAAGTGACCAGTTTTGTCACAGATCGGGTAGCGTCGCAAATCGGGTAGTGACACGCCATGCTGCTAAAGCTCTCTTCGGTCGAGTTGTCAGTGACTGTTTCCTTGAAGCGTGGGTTCATGTGGCACTTCAGATCTAGCTACTGCCATCTGCTGGCACTTGTGGGTTACTGCATCCGTGTTTGGCCGCCTGAGACCAGTGCATCCACATGACTGAAATTCAGTTTTTTCTGTTGTTTGTTTTTTTCCCATTGACCCGGCCTGTATTTGGGGCCGGCCTTTATTTGTTCGTGTAAACCACGCCCCCGGCCATTATAACAGACCCGGCTATTAAATAGATACCGGCTACTATTAGAGGAAATACGGTATGTACCTCAGAGCACTAGTGGAACAAATCAAAATCGGGTTGAGGGGCGGGGCATATGATTGGGCCCATTAAACCCAATCAGAGTTCTCAACAGGCCACACCGGTGGTCAGGTTCGGGCCGGTATGTACAGTCCGATTTGGTATTTCAATCAAGTTTCATCACATCATTACCATCATGTCACCATCCCTATTATTATCAAATGTGCCTGTATTAAAACACAATAATGAGACATCAGGCAAGAGTTTTTTACTGAGTTCGGGCAAAAAAATTAATGCTAGTGAGTTTGGCTGCCTCAGGTCCGGGTTTCAACACGTGCGGCTCGGGTTTTAATTTTCAGGCCCATTGAGAACTCTTTTGGGGATTGTACAAAGATCTCTCCCTGGTAGACCTACTAACTTTTCGAATAATTTCCAATGACAATGCAGTTTTACTTTTAAAAAAAGCTAGCAGTATAATTGAATTTAATCTCTCTGCTTACTCTTGATTCACTGATAGAACTTCAGGTTACACTGGTTCACTAACTGTGACTTAACTAAATTCCCTTCCCCTACCATAACCCCCCTCCCCTCTGCCTTTTTTTCAGCCTGTTTCTTTCATCTTTCTCCCAGCTGTCCCCTGAGGTGAAGGACGGCTGCACATGAAAGAATGAAAGAAGACGAGTCACTCTGAGGACAGCTCCTGCTGCGCTCAGGCCACTGCACCACACACTGCCTGACTGGCCCCTACTTTGTAAACACACACACACACACACACACACACACACACACACACACACACACACTGCTCCATCTTTTCACCTTATGTTCCATCACCCCTCATTGCCATCATCTCTGGGGGACGTTAAGGGACTTAAATTGGCGACAGAGGGAGATTAGGGGTGACAGTGAAGACCATCAAGGAAGTTGAGGCACCAACTGAAACCAAGAAATATCATGGACACAGGAAGTGGACATGAGTTTTTGACACAACAAGCCCTGGCACTTTGACATGTATTAAAAGATCTGGACTGGACATATCAAAACAGAGGAAACTTAGAAGGCAGAGCAGTTCAACTGAGGTGACATGAACAGGGCATTTCCTCTGGATGGCAGGTTAAGATTAAAAAGACTAAAGATAACTAAGGAGGAACGAACATCACCTGGGGACTTACACCCCAGGATATGAAAAGCAGAAAAATAAACCAGTGTAATGTAACCAGTGTGGGATTTCTCATAGAGCGATTTTTTGCTCTGTCGCTCGGAGCCCATTGACTTAACTCTTTGAGTGCCAGACCTTTTATAAAATGGTCAGTGCCATGTGCCAGCGTTTCGGGGCATTTTGAGTAATATTTTAAGACCAAGAGAATATTTTGTATTATGACTCTGAAAACACAAAATAGCTCAAAGGAAAGAGGAGACTCTCTATTTAACTAGGGAAAAAACCATTTGTTTGTACCTTGTTCCATTCTTAATTTATCTTAAGTTGAATAGAGCCTGGTTGCACCAAAAAGACCACTTTTTTTCTAGAAAGCTGAGAAAAATGCATTTTTGTGAAAGAGAGTCTCTCAAGAAAAATAGTGATTTATCCGTTTTAATTTTGGCTTCAAAAACATCTGAAAATTTCATTTCACATGTTTTTTCATTGTACAAAAAAAAAAAAAAAACTAAAATACAACAAGTAGGAGTCTTACTCTGCAGAGTGATGCCTGCTCTCCTACTCCTCCTGCAGTTGCTGCCCCCTCACCCTCTCCTAACCCCCCCCCCTCCTTCTCCTCCTGCTGCTTCCCCTCGTCTCTGAAGTAGGGAGGGAGACGTCGTGGCGTCTTCAGCCTCTGTGCTGGATGCGGCTGCGGCAGCGACGCACCGCGCTGATCTCTCGGTTCGTCGTCACGTCGGTTAGACAGCAACTGGTGAAACTGACTCCGCGATCCGCCTCCGCTTTCGCTTCGGCATTTCGGTGCTGATCATCTAGATGAGTTTACCTTTCCTGCCTCCTCTGATCACTTCATGCTGGAGCTATGCTAATAGCATCCGTGGCTAAGCTTTCCTCCAGCTCCACGTTACACTTGTTCCAGGCTCTGCCCGTCGTTTTCCTCTAGAAATAGAAACTTTTCCCAACTTTTTTATCTCTGTACCGATCGCACTCGTCTTCTCCTTCCTCTTCACTTCTTGCTCTGATCTACAGTCTTCTTCGTTCTACACATCCCAGAAGCCCCAAAATTACTCACAGTGTGCGCAACAGCGTCCCCATTTACCAGCCGCAGAAAACGGCATTTGACGTATATATACGTCAATGGCACTCAAGCGTTGGATTTTGATTGACGTATATACGTCAATGGCACTCAATGAGTTAATATGTAAACTCGCCACCAGCAACAAAAATAAAAGGTCCGGTGTGAACACACTTTAAAAAATAATTTTATTAACTAACAGAATTAATCTAAAAGGGCGGCGGCAACAATAATAAACTCTAATAACTACAGTATAACAGAAAACTAAAATCCCTGGGCTGTGGTCTCAGTGGGAGGCAAACTACTGGTAAAGTGCCCCATCTTCCCAGTCAGGGGTGCAACATTACAAAAACTACAAAAAAACAAAACAAAAACAAAAAACATGCACTAAAGGTGCCCCAGTGTCTACTTGCATGCAACAGGAGTGAGCTCACTGCGATTCAAAGAAAAACAAAGGAAAACAAAAAGTTAACAAAAACCAGTTGATAATTCATCTCAAATCAATCTACAAACTCAAAACAGGCAATCAAAGAGAAATGTACTTAAACTAAACTTAATAAATTCAGCAAATCAAAACTACAGAAAACAAACAAAAATGGCTAAAATAAAGCAAAACCACTCAACAAACCAAAGAGTGTGAATAAGGCCAAAACTGATGAAAAAGCAGGTCCAAAAAGAAAGCAAATAGCCAAATAAAGGTAGACCGAACAAAAACAAAACAAACAGCGGCAGGAAGCCTAAAACACAAAGAGGCACAAGTTAGTGGGCAAAACACAAGAAACAAAACAAAATCAAACCCAGAGAGAAAATAGGGACCTGCTCCCCACCAAGGACAAGGACCAGCAAGAGGCTGAAGGAGCCATTTTGAGGCGTTTTATACAGACCAGGGGGAGGAGCGAAGGGGGTTTGCTACCTGGTTGCGTTCAAAGCCCTTAACTGTGGTTCATTACACATAGTTCAGTCAGGAAGACTATGGGCCTGTCCCAATATGCACACTCGATCACACTTACATGCTTGGGTACTTGGCGTGTGCGTTCATGGGCTTAGTGTTAGTGCACAAGTGCGTCCCATTTCTCCAATGACCAAAAGTGCAGCGTGCTTGATTTGCATTTTACCCACACTTACTACCACACTAACTTTAACAACGTTATCAGGCAGGTGGACAAACGTCCTCTTTTGCCCGGACACGTCCACTTTTCACGTCCTGGCCGGCGTGTCCGCGACGCGTCCGTTTTTTTTTTTTTTTAATGAAATCATGAATATGTCCGGTGTTGATTGGTTTTCATGGGACCGCGGACCCTGACAGATGCGGTCCGACACCCGGACCCGGCGCGTTAATTCTCGGTACCGGCCTGTAGGAGTAGGAGCCCATACAGATCCATGCAGAGGAGCTCAGAGGAACAGACAAGCAGCCTCCTGCTGCAGCACAGTGAAGGTGTGTGTGTGTGTGTGTGTGTGTGTGTGTGTGTCTGTCTGTCTGTCTGTCTGTCTGTCTGTGAGAGCGAGAACCTACAGTAAAATACCCCCCCTCCCTCCCCAGATAGGAAAGACTGTAAAGAGTAAAGTAAACAGTGAAAAGTCTGTGCGCGCTCCCGTGCCGGTGGCTTCCCTGGTTGCTGTAGTTACGCGCAGCGGCCGTCGCGTCACTGGCCGTTCTCATTAATCCTGCCCTATGATCCTTTAAGACCACATTGGAACGGTATCTGGCCAAGTATAAATCCCACAATGCACCAGCTGGTGAAGTCTGGCGTCACCAGGAGCCACAAGCCACGTTTGGGAAATACCATTGAATAAATTTCAATAAAATGAATTTGACTTTCTACCTCATAATTATGACTTTTTAATCTCATATTTTGTATTCTTATATCTCATATTTTTCAATTTCAGTTTTGTTCTCTTTAGGCTACGTTTACTTTTACATCTGATCATTTTGACTTGTTATCATATAATATTGAACTTTCTCTATTGATTATAACTTATGTGAATATTTTTCATCATGCTTCGTGTTTCTCTTTTTTTCTTATTTCTTAAATTTTTT
This sequence comes from Trachurus japonicus, assembly GCF_045865225.1. NCBI lineage: Eukaryota > Metazoa > Chordata > Actinopteri > Carangiformes > Carangidae > Trachurus > Trachurus japonicus. Next base: position 25,240,920 of record NC_140909.1, read on the forward strand.
ACTTATGGAGTTGGGCTTACACAATTATGATTTGAATCTTGCTCATAGCAACACTTTTGGAGTAGGCTGCATGAACCTCTGATCTGGCAGCACTATTTATTAAAACTTTTGCTGTGCACTGTTGTGCTAGTGTGCACAATGGCACTCATATGACAGACTGCACTTGTCAAGTATGTCCCAATTGCTTCTAAATATCCCTGTGTGCTTGGCCACTTACGGTAATACATGATTGCACACTATATGTAAATGTACGTTCCACCAGCAAAACGTCACCAAAGTGTGTGTGTAACCAAGCCTAGTGTGGAGAAATGGGACAGGGTCTATCTCTTCGAGCATGCTCACTGGGTCACCAATCAATTTTCCCGCTACCCTCTCACTTCACCTCTCCTTACTTGATTTCATCCAATCACCCTTCTCTCTTTCATCAATCAGTCATTAGCTGTCAAATTTAAAAGTGTCCCCTCTCTCTGCTCTCATCCAACTTTCACTTCAGCCGAGAATTCTCACAACCCACCTCCACCCCTTCACCTCCCCAGTCAAGATACAGACCATCTGCATCTTAACCAGTTGCTGTTGGCTTTTCTAAGGGTAACAGGTAGATCACAGACAGAGCCAGCCCAAGGCATAAGCAAACTAAGCACCTGCTTAGGGCACCATGGCCCCCAAGAGCAATAAACTTTCTGTAACTAACTTCTGTTGATCCCTTGAGAAATCCTGTGTATTTACAAAAACCCTTAATTGTTGTGGTTGCACTTGAAGTTGTTGTTTCGCATTGGTGTTGCAATCTGTTTAAAACCAATAAGAAATGATGACATGTTTACAGCAAATGCATTGGCTATTGGTTTATTTTGTTACTTTTAGTAGGCCCATATGACATTTAGTACTAGGCCTATATCACTTCAAATATTAAGTGTAAATCAACCCCAGGCTGCACTTTTGGCTGAATTTGATATCATTTCAGATTAAAAACCATAGATGACTAAAAACTGAGAGAGAACTGCATTGATGCGGCCGTGAGACGATGTACACACTCGTTTTTCCTTGTGTTTACGTTTTTACTTCCTACATCCGGTTCGAGATTTTCAAAATAAAAGCGCCGGAAATACATATAAAAATAGAAAAACAGTAAATTAACATTTCAATGTCATTTTGAGTGTCTTTTAAACATATTAAACATATTAAACACATTCAGGGCAGAACAAGGATGATGATCCATACGGACAGATTAGAAAATGTTAAATTAGTTTGTAGTAGCTAGGTGTGTAAATGATAAATAATCAGTATTATTGGCAATAACGGAGGGCCCCTTAGGGCCCCATGGAGGCTTGGGCCGGCCCTGATCACAGATAAACACGGCTGTCGGGTATTTAGAAAAAAGAAAAGAAAAGGAAAACAGTGACTACGTGGCAGCCGCCGGCCGTCCTGGACTACTGGCCGGTCTTCTCCAGAGCACACAGATGTCCAGTCCGCCCCTGGTAAAGCTACACTCACGCTTCGGCATTTTGTGAGCAGCTGAGCCCATCGCAGAGCTGCACATACAGAGGCAGCCTCTTGGGAATAACGTCAGAGACGCAACAAAATACCGGAGTATTCTGTGCAAAGCGCCAGTCAAGTTATGTTTTAATGATCCCATGAAAAACATTGAATTTATAAAACCCGCCCGGACGCCCCGGACAGGAAAATAAAAACATTGGTATGGTATGAAAACATCATGGCTAGAATTGCAAAAATAACTCCTTTTTATTTACGATTAGTTGATCTTTGATGTCAAGATTAAAATAATGACAGAATGGATAACTTATTTAAATATAGATCAAAAAACATAAACTGCTACTTTAACATTGGCATCAAACAATGTATAAAATACCGATTTTTCTTGATCAGTCCATCAAAACCAAAATCACAAGACACATGCATAAAATTAGTTAAAAGGGAATTGAATGACATTGACAATATCAGTGTTATGTCCGTGCCTTTCAAAGATTCTCACTTTCTGTTCCAAACGCTGTCTGGTGTCAGCTCCAGGGGTGCCGAGGACAACTTGTTTAATCTCAAGGAAGAGGGACCTGGATAAGCTTTTAGCTCCAGTGTAACATAGTCTAAACAATGTCTGTGTGTGTGTAAATTGTGTGTGACCGTAGTATCCACTGTCATTTCGTTCTTCTCACACTGACTTCATATACTGTACATACACTGATGGGCTTTCACACCCTGGTAGAGTTGCTGGTGTTAACATGCTTCAGCTGACACTGTATGTGAGAGAGGGAAAGATGGATAGAGTGAGAGAAAAATCATGTTGTGGTTGATGTGCTGGGAACAGGCTCATTGTTTGTAGAAAGTGCTCTTGCTTATGACAAAGTTGCATAAGAGGGGAGAGGCTGTCTCATCCAATCATTGTGTATAATTGTTTACTGTTGTATGTGCAGGCCTACTCGCACTGTTATTGTGATGAAGAATCCACCGGCTTTCAGCCCAACAGAAGCCATCATGTCGGGTCCAAACTAGCCTCAGTCAGTCTCTCTTAAAAGACAAAGCATGTTGCTAGAGTTTATTTTTCATAGTCTCAGATGAGCTGATTGGTCATTTACTGTGATAATTTCAAGCTGGTCACCCAAAAAGGTTTTGTAGATATCAATCAGCTGCATTTTGAAATCGTTGTTTGTCAAACCCTAATGACAATGCTTGACCTGTCTTGCATCACTAAAAACCTAACAAATGAATTACATTCTGCTAAGAGTTTTTTTTTAAAGAGAAAAGTACCAATGTATTAACACTGATCATTTTAATATCTGTCTGCAGCTATATGCAGGGACCAAGTCACTTTAGAATCAACAAAATATGGAATTTGCTCATGGGCAGCTGAACTGGAACTATCTTTACTTTTCTTTTTTACCTTCATAAAGGTCTACAACAAAGGTCAGGATCTGTGGGAGAGCTGTGCCCCTGGGGCTGGTATACATTATGCTTTCAGTCCAGGTAGAATCAGCTTCCTTTTCAATTTGTTGACACTATGTGAACCCAGTACTTTGATCAGTGATGTAGGTACTTATTTTAACCCGAGAAACTAATAAATCAGTTCACATGAAATGACTCCCTTGCTGTCCAAGAGCTGGATACTTTTTCAGGGTTTGGAGATCAAGTTCGGGTCGGCTCAGCAGTTGAAGCAAATAAAAGCCCAGGCTTCTATTTAAGAATTTACGCGACATCAAGTGCCATATACTGATATAAGCCCAAGCTTCTTTTTTTGGCTGGGTAAGTGCACTTCATTTTAACTGCTAAATTATATCATTTATATTTTGTAGTTTGTTATGTAAAATCTGAATCTGCATGTAGCTGTCAAATAAATGTACTGTTGCAAAAATTCAACATTTCCTTCCGGAAAGTCATTTATTATGTCAGTTGTTAAAGCAAATTGAAAGAGTGGTTGATTTCAAGAATGTAACTCAGGCATGCTCCAAAGTCTACAGTAACTCTGTCAGGCTACTTGGCACCACTGACGCTGATCCAGATGACACTGATATTACACATAATTTACTTTGCTGGAAACTCCACCTTTCATTGGACTGAGTTTTTATTTTCTCAGATAAGTAATTTGAGTGTTGTCTAATTGCAACACTAGGTGAATCAAAATTGACTCTGAATGGGAAATTGTGATTTCAGTAGTAGTAAAATACTTCCTACTGAGACTACCCTGTTCCATTAAATCTATCATTTTTACAGCTGGCAAAGAACTGTGGTCGTCTGCACACAAAGTTAGGATAATATATTTCCCCTTCTCTGTGTTGAGACTGCTGACACACACACACACACACACACACAAAGACAAAGAACTTGGGAGGGAGAGGAGCAGGATAGCTAAGCCTTAGCATTCCCTGCACGGCACAATTAAGACTGAGCACTAACAGACACTCCCAGTTTAACCACATTACTCTTAAAAAATGTTACACAAACCAGAGACATCTCTGACAGCGCAACATTATCCCCCCAGTTACAATTAATTACCCACATGTCCTCCCCATGCATCCCATTTACATATCTTAACAAAGGCAGGGGGACCTGCCAGGAGGGGAAATACAGGTTAGTTAGGCATGCCAGGGAGCATGCTGATGTGTCTCTATGTGCACGCGTGTGTTTATGTGTGTGTATGTCAGACTCATACTGTGATGTGACTGATAAAAAAAACAAATTAATGCAGATCAGCTGCTGATACCTGGCTAAGACAAATTACTATAGAAAATCTGTTCCCTTGCAAACTTCACATGTCTCTCCACTTCCATTTCACCATTTTTTTTTACAGATATCATATAAACAACAGACTTGTTTTTTCTTCTTTTCTGCTGTTATGTCTTGTTTTACATCATGTTTGTTTATGCACACGTGCAACTTACTGTGTTTTCAAATATGGGTAGACATTTGAGTGCTGGTGCAGACAGACTTTGAAAATCTTTTTTTTTCTTCTTCTCTTTTTCTTCTCCATTATTTTTACCTCTTGTTCCCCTCTGTCTCTCATTTATAATGGGGAGAGGGAGGCTGGAGATAAAAGAGGCGAGCAGGGAGATAGAGTGAGCGGTCACACTCTGTGATGCTATCTGCTACCCACAACGCATTGCAAGTGGACGCCTGACATGTTCTATACATCTTTCCACTCTGGCGCTCATTAAACAAATGCCCGTTGATATATAGCTCTCAAGAAATGAATTTTTACCTCTGTGGGCTGGGGCCCTGCTCTCTCTCAGTCCTAGCATCCTCTGTGATCTCTTGGGCCCATAGAAAAACACACACACACACACACACACAACCACCAACACCTACACACACAGACTGTGCATGCACACAGACACACATGTAATCCAAAAACAGAGATAACAAATATGGCCATGAACACACTCACCATGTGCACACTTGTTATTTTCTCCCATTGGGCAGCTGGGGCTGTGTTTGCTGTTATCACCTGAGTATGACCAGTTACTCATAGGAGGACTGGCTGCATGCACTGTAAAACAATGAAGCAGATATGATTACTCTGATATGCAGTATATATATGTAATGACTCAAAGTACATCCCATTTGCTACAACCAAAGTCCTCCCCATTCGATGTCTGATTGTACTGCTTTCCTATGATATTGATAAGGAACAGATAGATTTCAGATTCATTTATTATGCTTGTTATCTCTTGTACTTTTATTCCTACTAGAGATGTGTTGGAGGCTGAACTCAGTGAAACTCGGTTTTCCCACCTTTTTATATGCAGGAGGGGAGTTTACAGGCCTTTGTAGGCCGGCATAAATCATCATGACCTGGATCTATGGTACACATCACATAAAGTAGTACTAGCTCTGTGAAGATAAATTATTTATATTTATATTTAGACAAACAAGTATAATTTAATCTTTATGTGAAAGCAAACTTTTGCTGTGTGTAGTTATGTGTTTATGAACTTTTTAGTTTACACCGTTTTCTTACGTCTTGGTTGCACAATCTCCTAGAACCCAAACTTGTGAATTTTAGAGCCATAAGTGGGCCAGTACTGATTGATTGACACTTGATTGACAGTTTTCTTTAGCAAAAAAGAAAAACAAATTTTGTCTTCAAATTTTGGTTATTAAATGTTCTTAAAGGCTTATATTCTCTTCTACTTGTTATTTCTTGTCTTTATAAAGCTGGATTATACCTGTAGTGAGTCAATGAAAACACACAACCAGATACTACCAGTAGTTATTGCTTTTTGGTCACACATTGTTGTCCCTCACCAAAAAATAGCTCACTGTAATCATATATTTTTTGTGTGTAGATAGTAGGGCTGTCAAAGTTAATTAAGCAATATATCACGACAGGCCGTGGTATATGGTCATTATACCACGGCTAAGGGGCGTTGTTCGGCCCGACGCGAAGCAGAGGGACGACAACTTTTATAAAACGGTTACGAATAAAGGCAATATAAAAGAGGGATACGCAATCAATTTCATGTAGTTTTATTCAACCAGAAATACATATTATCCAATAAAATAGCCTCACTGTGAAGTCAACTACTTTAGTCCGTTTTTTAACATCGTAAAAACATCAGCTGTCTTTGGCTACGGACTGCAACAGTCCGTTGTCATGGATACATGACAACAACTTCCATTCATACCAGTCATACGTGCCTGACGCGGAGTGATAGCCTATGCTGTGATAAGGTTTTAGAATAGTAGATTGGTTAACAACCAATCAGATTGCGGGATTTCACCTTTCCGTTTTATAATTGCGATTAATCTGGAAACAATAACGCTTATAAAAATAAAATAATGCACACAATTAATCACGTCAAGAATGAAGGTTGAGTTGTGTCATGACGTCGACTAGTCGCTGATCACGTGATTTTGGCACTACAAGAGGAGAGCGCTTGAAACAGCTGTGAGGGTGAGGGTGTCCAAAGTGAGGACGTGGATGATCGTGAGGGAGAGCCAATAGTGGTGCAATTGATCCGTGATTGTTCTCCACTGATCGGCATGCAAGTGTTCCATGGATCTGCTCGTATAGGCAGCTTTTATGCGCGCACAACAACAACAACCAGGAACGAAAAACAAAAACTGAAACTGTGACTGAGCAGGACCGTGATGGTGATTGGGCTTGCAGACCCTTACCTGTGTCTCGTCTTCCTCCATAATTATTTAACGGACAGTATAGGCTACAGTAGGCCTATTTTCTTTTGCACTTATAGGAGTGTATGTTACAAAAAACAAACAAAAAAAACTGATTTACAACTTGTTGTTTATATACCTGCTGTTCTGTGTACTAATTTCTGTGCATGAGCTGTCAGTGAATACAGATTGTTGCAAAGCATTTCTCTCCACCTCTGATTTTATTTATGACGGGAAGAATATGAATGACGTCATCAGTGACTACTCGATGTCGACTCGAAGTCATGCAACCCTTAGTTCACACCAAGGTTATTATCGTTTACAAAAACAAAAAATAAACAAATGACGAAAACTAGAATTGAAAAAAAAAATCATTTTTGTTAACTGAAAAAAAAAAAAAAACTGTAAAAGAAAAAACGATAACTACAGTAACTGAAACTGTATTGTGTGTTTACAAAACTAACTATAACGTATTGAGATTGAAAGATAAAATTCCCTTTTCTTGAGCTTAGAATTATAGGGTTCTATCTCCGTTTTGGGTAGTTCCGAGATATTGAGCATCAAAGTTCCAACTCGGCTTGTGTTTTGGTTGATAGAACCTTTTTATTTTATGAATAACTAATTTAAAAAATGTTGAAAATTTAAAAATAACACCACACAGGCATTAACAGACCACTAATGGATGATATTATGCAAAAAACTCAATTTTGAAAAAAATGGAGATAGAACCTTATAATTCTAAGCTCACGCTTTGTCAATTTCGGATTGATATGAAATCGATTTATTTCCCACAAGCAATTTTACGTGAGCTGGTGGCACCATACGGCACCTCACGGTCCGTCACCTCTCGTCAGTTCTCTTTTACAGTAGAGTCGCACTCTGGCAAAATGGCGACAAAATTTGGGATAAATCCTACAGGATTTTTTTGAATACAATGGCAAGAAAGATAAAAGCAAGTGCCTTGTGGAAACAGGTGATAAAATCTGTGGAATATTTCTCAAAGTACACACACACACACACACACACACACGAACAAGCTGCTGAAATATTGAAACTTTGTTGCCATGATGCCAGCGTGAAGGAAAGATATACCATACATACAGTATATATGTCATTCAGATATTTCTTAGAAAACGGTTGACATTAGAGTGGATCCCATAAGGTTAGCCTATATGTCAAAAATGTTGTGACAATTGTGAAAAATGGTAACAAGTTTTCAACTCAACATGTGAAATAAGGGTTTCTCTGTTTGTTGTGTTTGAACAACTGGATGTTTCATATTGAACCAGTTATTTGGCCACCAAAGAACCAATTTTGGACAGAAGGCACTGTAAGGTTAACACAGAAAAGCTAAGCACATCAGCATCAAGCTGAAGTGGAGATGTACATTATCAGTTTGTCTGGCTCTGTGCACTACCAGATTAATGTGCACTTTAAGTGTCCAAAACATTCCTGTGTTCACTTTATGATGTTAAATACAATCCAACATGCAAGGTACTGTATTGTTAATCTACTGCACTGATCTTTTGTTGAGTTATATTGCATGGTACTTACTCTTTTTTAATCCTACCTGACGAATAACCCAAAGTATTAAAATAAAAACTAAACTAAAACTAGGCATTTAGAAAAAAAAAAGGAAAACTAACAAAAAATAGCAAACCTGCTGTAGAAACTAATTAAAACTAACTGAATTAGAGGGGGAAAAAGTCAGAACCAAATAAAACTAAACTATAATGAAAAATCCAAAAATATTATAACCTTTGTTCACACTGACCCGAACGCACCACACTAAGGCCCAAAGTTCAACTGGGCCAATCTACTGTAAACACTGCCTTGTTAAAACACCCAAAATTCAAAAAGTGGATGGAGAAAGGGACAAAGGTCTGTTTGCACTTTTCTTCTAAAAGAGGTACTTTTTAAATAAATTTTATTCTGAGATTTCTATTTTGTTCTCTTTAAAGGGATAGTAGCATTTTTTTTTAAGTGGGGTTGTATGATCTACAAATAGCCCCTAAGTACTTTAATTGCAGTAGAAGACTCTCTACGCTCCTCCCGTTAGCAACGCCAGCCCATAGCCCTGCCCAGAGATTTACAACATACATTGTTGTGAATGGACCCAAAGAAACTGCCTTTTTTCGTGGCCTAAAGGAGGTTTTACCTGAAAAAAAAAAACACAGTTCCATTGTTCGCTATAATATAATTTTTTCCAGCCCCTCAAAGTGCAGGAAAAACGCAGTTTTTATTTGGACCTAACCAACTCACGTATCCCTCCGGCCCAGGGTTTGCGCCCGTCGATCAGCAGTTGGTTAGCTCCAAATAAAAACTGTGTTTTTCCTGCACTTTGAGGGGCTGGAAAAAATTAT
>NC_140909.1:25250003-25366426 GCF_045865225.1 Trachurus japonicus
TTTACAGTCCCCTAATTACTGTGTATTTACTGTGTAATTACAAGGTAAAAGTAAGAAATTACAAGGTAACTAAAACTGTAAAAAATGATGTAACTACAGAATAAATACTAACTAATTGCCTTGAAATATCTCAACTATTACTAAAGAACAACACTGCATTAATGGGTAATTACTACCGGCATTATGAAGGTAACTACAGTCAAATAATATCACAATTACTATGTAAATGGAGAGAAATTGCAACTCATTTACCTGGTACTATAATCCAATATCTCACCTGTCCATCTAGTTACTAAGTTATTGGGCTGTTTTGGCTGGTAATAACTTTGCTCTTTTGCCTGATTTTATTTAGTACTTACCTGGTAAATATGCCATCAGGGTCCTCTTGTTAATTAGACTTTCTGTAGTGTTACCAGGTAAACATGTGTACTTACCAAGTAAATAAGATGAAAGTGTGCCGTAAAAGAAAGCGTGGCTTCTTTCCACAGTATTACCAGTTTCTTACTATGTAATTAAACCAAGACTTCAGTTTTACATATTTCCCGTTCTCAACATTACCATGTATTTTCTGTAGTGTTACTAGGTAAAACATGTCTATTCACCAAGTAAAATAAGATGAAAAGTGTGCTGTAAAATAAAGCGTGGCTTCTTTCCACAGTATTAACCAATTTCTTACTATGTAATTAATCCAAGACTGTTCAGTTTTACATATATTCGTTTCTCAACATTACCATGTATTTTCTCTAGTGTTACCACGTAAAACACATCTATTTACCAATTAAATAAGATGAAAGTGTGCTGTAAAAGAAAGCGTGGCTTCTTTCCACAGTATTACCAACTTCTTACTATGTAATTAAACCAAGACTGTTCAGTTTTACATATATTCGTTTCTCAACATTACCTTGTATTTTCTCTAGTGTTACCAGGTAAAACACATCTATTTACCAAGTAAATAAGATGAAAGTGTGCTGTAAAAGAAAGCGTGGCTTCTTTCCACAGTATTACCAATTTCTTACTATGTAATTAAACCAAGACTGTTCAGATTTACATATTGTCCATTCTCAAAATTACCATATATTTTCTGTAGTGTAACTATGTAAAACACGTCTATTTACCAGGTAAATAAGATGAAAGTGTGCTGTAAAAGAAAGCGTGGCTTCTTTCCACAGTATTACCAATTTCTTACTATGTAATTTAACCAAGACTGTTCAGATTTACATATATACGTTTCTCAACATTACCATGTATTTTATGTAGTGTTACCAGGTAAAACACGTCTATTTACCAAGTAAATAAGATGAAAGTGTGCTGTAAAAGAAAGCGTGGCTTCTTTCCACAGTATTACCAATTTCTTACTATGTAATTTAACCAAGACTGTTCAGATTTACATATATACGTTTCTCAACATTACCATGTATTTTCTCTAGTGTTACCAGGTAAAACACGTCTATTTACCAGGTAAATAAGATGAAAGTGTGCTGTAAAAGAAAGCGTGGCTTCTTTCCACAGTATTACCAATTTCTTACAAGGTTAATTTAACCAAGACTGTTCAGATTTACATATATACGTTTCTCAACATTACCATGTATTTTCTCTAGTTTTACCAGGTAAAACACGTCCATTTAACCAGGTAAATAAGATGAAAGTGTGCTGTAAAAGAAAGCGTGGCTTCTTTCCACAGTATTACCAATTTCTTACTATGTAATTTAACCAAGACTGTTCAGATTTACATATATACGTTTCTCAACATTACCATGTATTTTATGTAGTGTTAACCAGGTAAAACACGTCTATTTACCAGGTAAATAAGATGAAAGTGTGCTGTAAAAGAAAAGCGTGGCTTCTTTCCACAGTATTACCCAATTTCTTACTATGTAATTTAACCAAGACTGTTCAGTTTTACATATATTCGTTTCTCAACATTACCATATATTTTCTGTAGTGTTACCAGGTAAAACATAACTATTTACCAAGTAAATAAGATGAAAGTGTGCTGTAAAAGAAAGCGTGGGTTCTTTCCACAGTATTACCAGTTTCTTACTATGTAATTAAACCAAGACTGTTCAGTTTTTACATATATTCCTTTCTCAACATTACCATGTATTTTCTGTAGTGTTACTAGGTAAAAGACGTCTATTTACCAAGTAAATAAGATGAAAGTGTGCTGTAAAAGAAAGCGTGTCTTCTTTCCACAGTATTACCCATTTCTTACTATGTTAATTAAACCAACACTTTTCAGTTTTTACATGTTGTCTGTTCTTAATATTACCATGTATTTTCTGTAGTGTTACCAGGTAAAAACACATCTATTTACCAAGTAAATAAGATTGAAAAGTGTGCTGTAAAAGAAAGTGTGGCTTCTTTCCACTGTATTACCAGTTTCTTACTATGTAATCTAATGCTTTGGAATGACACGCAGGTGATTCCGATTCTTAAGATTCAGAATCGATTTTTTCCGATTTGATCCGATTCAATCTGATCAGATTCGATTCGATCCGATATCAATTTGGGTTAGTGTCATTAAAACAGTTTTTTTGAGCTGTTACCTCATTGTCTAGTTTATGCAACATATTATACTAGTATTAAATTAATGAAGTAGCCTTTTGGTAGTTAATGATGGCTATAAGACTGGGGAAAATGGCAAGGACCAATCCCAGAATGTGCAAACATGCTGTAGGGCAGAAGTACTGAACAGATCCAGGGCACCTGGAGCAATGGCTTGCTATTGGGACAGTAACCTGGTGCATTATAAAAAATACGACATGAAGAATTCACCCAAAAGCTGTTGCTGTTGAATACAAAAGTATTGTAATTTTGTCATGGCCATTTGGCCCACAAACAGCTATGAACGTGAACAACTAAAGATAGTGAAGTGTAGGGTCACACACACAGTAAACTATACTGCATGTTGTGCAAGCTTCAGTCCAAATAGCAGCATCAGTGTGAAAAGCAGCATGACTGACGAGCGGTCGGTGACGTGGAGCAGTGCGGGTGCGGGTGTGGGTCTCTGACTGCAGCAGGGACCGTGACACTGTGAGACTGGCCGCCTGTGAGTGCTTTGGGACGGGGACGGGGACGGGGACCGGGGCGGGGCTCACGGCGGCACCCACACCTCGTTGAAGACGGTGCTTGGACGTGCTTTCACATCGGAGTCCTACAAACGAGAGACGTCTTAAAACAACACCGGAAAAAGTCGCTAGATTTGGCGCTAGTCGCTATTGACAAAAAAGAGGAAGTCACCAAGTTGGGTAGGATGAGAGAGTGGGGGCAGGTGTGAGGAGGAACGAGCCTGTGGGTGAACTATCCCTTTAAGATGGGAATCGATTAAATCCTGTAACAGGCCCGTATGTCCTTCAACATGCGCCCCAGTACACCCCGTCCGGTAGTCTTTGGCCAAACCAGTGGTTCCACTCAATGAAGCGCAAGTTCATTTTCAAGGATTTTTCAGTCAAGTTTCCCCTATATCTGTACACATCCTCCTTATAGGTCCTCCACGCCCTCTCAATATGTTGTGTATGCGCACCTGTGTCTGGGTGCACATAATGCCGATGGTGATTGACTTGGTAGTGAATATAGCCATTTTGGCTGTAATCTGTTATAAGCCCTCCAGGAATCGCTGATGACCTTACTTCCAGGTCGGACATATTTGTTGATAATAGGAAGAAGTCGCTCCCTTGATCGTTGTTCAACCAATTTCAGGATGGGCCGGCGGCGAGACCTCTTCACCTCCATCATGCCGAATACCCACGAGCGTCTCCTCCAGGTAGGACCTCTTCGACCACGTCCATACTTAACAAACAAAACGATAAACATTACATTTGTCACTTGTTTGTCACTTTAATCTATCTGATGTAGCTATGTGTGGAAGCTAATTGCGGGCAGAAGTATTTTGATACACAGCCGGTCATAGCCTCATTATAAGTAAATATTATCAAGATAATGACTTTACCAATCAGCAGCAGAAAGCAGCCATGTACAGGAAAGAGGAACTGTCATTTGGAGCTATTTAAAACTTTGAGCTATGGGATTTTGAAACAACAACTTTCGGTGACATGAAGATGAGCCATTTCTAATGCTATAATTGCTATACCTTTCTTTTGTGCGAAATTTACTTTCGTCGATTGCAACAAATGCTCTTCTCCCCTCCAATGCGCATTTGTCTTCTCCTCTCGAGTCTTTTAATTCCTGCAATGCACACACGCCTCAGCTTTGTTGTGACCCTTGTGAGGCTCTTGCTGCTTCCACAAATGCCATCCTCAATCATGTCCACTTGCCTCCTTCGCAAACCTTGTGACAAGCTGAGAAAATACACATACAGATACAGAAATATGTCAATTGTCAGTATGATTTTAATGCAGCCTGATTTTACAACTACAATATTTAGGCACAGTAGAAATATTACAGGGGTCTGGATTGATTCCCACTGAATTTTCCCTTTAAAAGATATTCATATTTGAAAATATAGAAATATAAAGTATGAGGATCTAACCTGTGCATAATTGCCATCCATGACCCTAACGGGATGTGAGATCTGGAAAATATTGATCCCTCTCTGATTGACCTTGTAATGCCCCTCCCACGATGGGTTGCTCTTCTACAGATCCTGCAAAATATGAAATCATCAACAGTATAAATATCCAATACATATCAAGGCCATTTAGGATACATTATATTGCCAAAGGTTATGAGCCACCTGCCTTCCCACACATATGAACAAGCACTAAGGCTCATGTAGATGCAGGATTACAGTGTGTGTCTGTATGTGCGTGTCTGTGTGTGTCAGCGCTACACACACAGACACAGCGTTGGAGCGGTAATGTAACAAAAACTTGCAGATCACCTGAGTGACGTGAACTCCACTCGTAGTTACTGTGAGTCAGAGCAATAAAACAGTGAGGTTGCTAATGAATATTTAGCTGTTTGCTATGCTTTGAGACTTTGAGACTGACTGTGAGAGAGCAGAGCGGAGGTTAGCGCGTCGCTGTCTGGCAACCTCAAGTCTGGAGGGTGAAAACGCGCTGCTGTGTTTTGAATTTAAATTGCAGCAACAATTTTGGCCACATTCTTACATATTGCTCCTTTAAGATATGTCAAGAATGGAACAAGGTAAAAACAAATTATTTTTTTCCCTAGTTAAATAGAGAGTCTCCTCTTTCCTTTGAGCTGTTTGGTGTTTTCAGAGTCATAGTACTAAATATTCTGTGGGTCTTGAAATATTACTCAAAATGCCCCGAAACACTGGCACCAGGCACTGACCATTTTATAAAAGGGCTGGCACTCAATGTGTTAATGGGAATTTTTGACCATTCTTCAATAATGGCAGCCACGATTCTGTCAGTCTGCCCCAGGGCAGCTGTGGCTACACACGTAGTTTACCGCCACCGGTGTGAATGTGGTATGAATGAATAATGGTTACTGTACGCGCTTTGGGTATTGGGTAACGATAGAAAAGCGCTATATAAATGTAATCCTTTATTATTATTATTTTTATGTTGGTAGCATAAATTGTCCAGAATTGTCCAATATGTGGCATTTAGTTCTTAATACTACATTTTGTTTAATATATGGGGACAAATAAATAAATAAAGCTGTTGCTGTTGAAGTACATAGTTGGAGATGGCCCGTTCATGTTCCAACATGACTGTGCGCCACTGCACAAATCTCAAGGAAAATACCATTTTAGTGTTTGATAACAAATAACATAATGACACAACATGGAACAAGTAGCATTTTGTTCCCCACTATTACAGTGTACATTTTCACTGGAAATAAGATCACTATTACAGAAGATCCAAAACAAATTCCTTACCACCTGTATCCATCCTTAGTTGTGTTGGTTTTTTTAAATTTCATGTGGTTCTTGCACACTGGGCATCGCTTTTTTCTTGCTAACAGTTTCTCACTTTGAAGCCATCTTATTAAGCGCCTGCCCCCTTGCGCCGTCTTCAACAGCATAACTCTTGTCAGCGTCATGTTACTAGGGAAGAAAATAAGATGACATGTTAGAATAACTTCCTATATTTTGTTGTCAATACTGAGAGGTTTTATCCTAGACATGTTTACATTAAAGGAAACTGTGCTCTTTCTTCCAGACCTATATCTATAATAACTACAAATATCTTAGCCTAAGCAAAGTGCATCACCCCATAACCTGTGATGTTGCATTATACGGCTAATATATAATATGCCTAATAAAAGACAGAGAATATCAAAAACTTCACAAAACACTTAGTTGTTGCCTGATGCTGCCATCATTCACTGACTAGTCACACAACACATGCCATCCTTGATGCAGGTCCCCCCCCCCCCCCCCCCCCCCCCCCCCCCCCCGTTCTATATATTTACCAATTTTTAGCTCATTTTTTCAGATAGTACCAAGTTTTATACATCATATGATTTGTTGTGCTCGTTGCTGCCTCTTGGCCAGGTCGCTTTTGAAAAAGAGATTCTACATCTCAATAAGGTTTACCTGGTTAAAAAAAGGTTAAATAAATAAAAAAAATGAATATCTCCCTTATTTAACCAGGGAATTTTCTTTTTTTCAATGTGAAGTTGTACTTAGGTGTTTTGAAGGTACATGTGAAGTTTTGTGCAAATACACTTTTCCTTCTGTGAGTTACAGCTAATTGATCATGACCATAGAGGCGGAATTTACACTTTGTCAACATTTATCAATGTGTAATGATGACTTTAGCTTTCATAGAAGAATTATATTGGGAAAATAGCCAATCTGTTGACCAGAAAAAATATTTGTTTTATGCCTTCCAATGTGAACTTTCTAAAGACAATGATTGATCATAGTGATGATAGTAATAATAAAACAAATGACAAACAAGTATCAAAATGCTTCACAATAGCAACAATAATATAACAATAAAAGATGAAATAGTAATGATAACAATGATGATAAAAGGAAGAGAGGCAGTCAACTGACGTCTGCTCCCGTGCCACGTGATTACACGCACCCTATGGTCCCTTGTTGTCATAGAGGCACCATTCAATGACCCTCGGAAAGCAGAGAATCTCACGATACGATGCTGTTTACAGCTCGTCTCTATCATAAACGGTTATAATGTTTTGTAAAACATGTGCAAGCGTTGCATCGATGCAACGGCTCATCTTTATGGTTAACATTAGCGTTAACAAACTAACAAGCTGCCTACACTCTTCATATGTATTGGAATTCTGCTTTGGAATATTGTATTTAGGGCTTTTTTGGTCGTCATTTTCATTTGTCGCTCCACTGTGACTCTCTCTCTCCCTCTTCTCCCTCATCGGTAACGTTAGCGTCTCTCTGTCACTCTTCTCCTATGTACCGAGCCCCTCCCGCATTAGCCTACTTTGTCACCTGACTGCAGCTGGATGTCTCTCCTCTATGTGGAGCAAAGATAATGTGTTGTGTCAGACCGCAGTGAAGTTAATTTTAAGTTGGATATTTGACAGACATTCGCTCCTTCTCAATACATTAAAAATTCATAGAAAATATAAGATGAAAATATAACTCCCAGGTCATGTGACCTGTTGACTCAAAATCAACACAGGACAGAAGATCTAAGCCCCCTCTATGACACACACCAGTTTTTATTGCATTTAAACACATTTACTATTTTATATGAATTTTTAATATATTTTACACTGTAAATATGAGCGTTAGAGCTCTATAACTCCCAGGTCATGTGACCTTGACTCAAAATCAACACAGGATGGTAGAGCTAAGCCTCCTCTATGACACACACCTGTTTTTATTGCATTTAAACACATGTAATATTTTATATGAATTTTTAATGTATTGAGAAGGAGCGAATGTCTGTCAAATATCCAACTTAAAACTAACTTCACTGTTTGTGTCAGACTTTTCTCCAAGCTACGTTAACATTACATCTGACCAGCTATTATCAATCGGTCCGGGTTACGTTACAAGGCTGATAAACGTTACCCATATTTGTATTTTCAATCATAGCTTAGCTGTCCAAAAACACATCTCTAACATCATCATCAAAGCCAACATGCTGCGCAGTGCGCACATTACACTATAACGTTACCAACAAAGAATAAATATTGAGGAAAGACTGTCTGATAGTTATCCAAATGTGTTTGCAGATGTCAGAGAACGTACCTGCAATCACTGAGAAAAGTGTCCTTTTTCAAGTGAAGCAACAGTTGAAAGTCCGGGCGCTATTATTTGAATTTCCCCCGCGGAAACTAGAGGAGAAAAAAAAGAAACAGGAGGGACCATCACCGACTCCGCGCGTGAACTGAGCTCCGCGCGTGAACCGGCGTGAACTGAGCTCCGCGCGTGAAGTAGACCAGAGACGACGGAGGAGAGCAGCAGGTCGAATCTGTCTGAACTAAACTATAGCACACTCAACTTCTACTTCGTTGTAATTAACAGGTTGTCTTTGGTTTGACTATTTGTTCCTAGTGGATTAGATATGGCACCAACAAGAAAAACTGGCAGAACCAACCTTCAGAGTAAAAAAAAAAAACATGCAAAACCTACCCACTGACGTGATCCCGAGCGATGGTGAAGGTAAGGTTAATGTGGTTTAGCCATTTTATTTTAGGCATGAAATTAACCTTTGCCTGCTCTGTCGCTAGTCACTCTGGCTCGGTTGAGAACGGCCTGGGTGACCAAACGTCCTCGGCGGCGACGGTGGGGGGGGGGGTTTCGTGAAAATGCCCGGTTTGTGTGTGTGTGTGCGTGTGAAAAGCCTAGGGCAGAGGCTGAGAGGGCAGTTTTATTTGTATTGCACCATTCAAAGTGCAGTGGGCAAGAGAGCATCTCATGCTCTCTTCAGACTAACGGGGGGGGGGGGGGGGGGGGACACAACATTTTTTATGACATAAAAAGGGACAAAAGAGGATGTTTGGTCACCCTACTGCTTTGTGTATTTGTGTCCATTCTTTGTGGAAATTTTTTAAGGTCATTCATGAATTCAGGTGATTATTAGCAGGAAATTAGTTCCATTTTCTGAGTAACTGTCATGAAATGGAAAAGTTGACTATAGAAATCCTTAAATTATCTAGACAATGATTGTACCATATTTGCATTTTGAATGGAATTATGGTTCAACGACCAATTTACAGTCTTATAAATTGCAGATAGCTTAAAACTTCAGCCTGCCTGTCACCTGTTTGTGAAGTTGCTGATTGTAACAAACATAACCAAATGGGAGTAAAGACAAACTGTAATGATTATATTTCTGTTTTTCATTTTTTGTAGTTGTGGAGGTCCAATCAGGCACATCCAATGCCGATACATCCAGAGGAGACATAAATCTCCTTAGAGAAGAATTTCGTCTTCTCAAAGAAGAAAATAGGATTATTAAAGAAGAAAACAGGATTCTTAAAGAAGAACGCGACTTTCTCAAAATGAAAGCCAGTGAGCACGCCAACTCTTCTACCAAAAAGGGTATACAAAGATATGATTGTCATAACCTTTCCTGTGATGATATTTAGTGGCCCTTTCTTTTATTCATTTTTAAATCTGCTGTACTGCTACACTTTTAGGGTTGAAGAAAAGGGCTCCTGTCATGATGGACTCATCTGACTCTGACGAGGATAGTACCTTGTCGGACACCGATGAGGAGGTCAAAACAGAAAACTAAAAAGCATCGTTTGGACGAAGATCCAAAAGCTTCGTTTGGACGAAGAGGTAACTTGCATGTGCCATCACACATCACACTTAATAAAACGTTGACATAGTACATTATGGTAATCCAAATAACTTTTAGGTACAGTCATGCACAGGATGCAAGATCACCACCTCTCCTAAAATTTTGAGAGATGAAAATCTCAGTATCAATACTAGGGATGGGCATTTGAAGAAATATTTTTGATGGATCATGGGGAAAATTAACAATCAATTATCAATAAGTGTTAATATTCTAAAAACCAAATGTGCTATGGCATGCATGTTCACGTACATGTGCAGACTTCGACTAGTGGTTTATGGGAGGACATGTGCCAGTAAAGCAGGGCAGTCCCCGTGAAGAAGGTCAGACGACAATGTACACGTCTGTGTACTTGTGCTTCGCCTGTAAGGACAGTGCCAGTAATATATTAAAAAAAAGGACGGTGCTACACTCTCCACCTGGCTCACCTGCAGCTGAGCTGTCAGAGTAGCTCTGCCTGTCCCTCTCTCTTCAGCATGGTGTTTGGCTGCACTTGAACAAAAAAATCACAAGCACTTTCAAAATGTGATGCGTGTGTGTGTTTTATTGTTATTTCGGTGTAACAGACCGTTGTCAACACACCACTAAGGACACCACTCTGATCAGAGGAGCACAGAAAAGAGAAACTATGCAAGACATACCTTGTGTTTCACTTTTACCTTCACTAAAGGGATAGTTCACCCAAAATTGAAATTTCACTCATTATCTTCTCACCCTCGTGTCGACTAAGGGCTGGGAGAAGTTTCAGAGTCCTCCGTGGCTTCTCTGAGTTACAGGGGGTCTCGGCGTAGCAGTGCATGTCCATATGACGGTTGCAAATGAATACCAATTGTCTTCATAACAAAAAGACACACCAAAAAATATCCAAATACCTCAATGCTGCTCGTATGTAATGTCCGTCTTGTATTAAAGCCCCGAAATGCGAAATTCTCCTGAAAAAAATTTAATAAGTCTATATTTCAAGCTTGTTTTCGTAGTGGAAGCTCTTCTTCCCGGTTCGTCCAATACTGACGAACCGGGAAGAAGAGCTTCCACTACGAAACAAGCTTGAAATATAGACTTATTTAAAGCAGAAGTAAGCGGAATGTTTGTGTTAATATAAGTCTTAAATAGTTATATCTTCCGACAGCAATTACTTATATAGAGTGTTTGGTCTGAAACACAGGTCTGTCAGTCACTCTGCTCTGCTGTAAGCTGAGGAGAAAACTTTCCTTGTATCCTACAACCTTTATCCAATGAGGAGAGAGAACGGCATGAAGGGCTGTGTGTGTAGCCAAGGGATGCGCGTGAATGTGGTGACGTAGGGACGAGGACCAATAGATCTATGACGAGGGCGGGGACTGCTAACTCCATCGGCTGACAAAAAGTTAGCCAAAATGACTTTTTGTTCCGAAGACAATTGGTATCAGTTTGCAACTGTTATATGGACATGCACTGCTACGTCGAGACCCCCTGTAACTCAGAGAAGCCACGGATAACTCTGCAACTTCTCCCAGCCCTTAGTCGACACGAGGGTGAGTAGATAATGAGTAAAATTTCAATTTTGGGTGAACTATCCCTTTAAATAGCTTAGGACTAATTGTGATGTCAGATAAATGACTTGTGACTTAGTACAGGGAGAGTGGAGGCTCCTTCCACATTGTGACTGAAAACCAAACCTGCTGATCAGAGCCTCGACACGGTGTCATAGTCTAAGTGGCACTGCGAGTCAGCGTCACACATGCGCCCCGTAAACTGTAATCTCTTGTTTATGACTACACAAATACACACATCGTAACATGTTACATGTAGGCAATATGATAATCCATCGATCCACTGATTGAGGCTTTGTTGAAAACCAATGCACATGGTCACCGGGAGGAGGCTTTGACAGCGGACAAGTGACCGGACTTGCAGATCCACTAAAGGATGAAATTTACAAGTTGTATTTTTAATATACTATGTTTCAAATTAATTATTTCACTCGTAAACCGTGTAATAATAAGCAAGATAATATAGAGTTAGTTGGTTGTTATGGAGAAATAAACCTGGGGTTCAGAGGGACCTCTGCCCTCTACATTATTCTGTACATAATAAATTGATAAAAATTTAACATCATCGATAAAATTCTTAACAATCAATGATCAATCATCAATTAATCATGCCCATCCCTAATAGATACTTTATTTTTTTTTACCATGTCAGAGCCACAGAAACATGCATTCACAGCAAGGTGTTTGTTTTTTTAAAGGTACATTGTGTAAGAATTACTCCCATCTAGCATTGCGGTTGTAGATTGCAAGCAACTCAGTCGTATTTTACATGCTGCATTCACGTGAAATCGGTTAGATGGCGGACGGACAACAGCCGCTGCAGGTAACGGCTTAAACAAGCCTTTATGTAAACAAGTGGCCCGTCAGCACGAGGCAAAACAATACACGTGACAATATGTTGTCATGGCGATGTCGTATAATTGACCTGACCCACGTTTTACCGGCTTTCTCTGGACTTCTGTGACTAAAATGACACCTGGTTTGTTACCGACGGCCGTTTTTCCGACTGTACCTGAATGCAGCATTCACGTACAGTCCTCACAGTCCTCGCAGTCCACCTCGACCTGAGCCGACAGCTCCGGTGTCTCCAGTGAGTTCCCGTGGTTTCCTACCGTCACGCTGCCACTGAATGTAAAAACATGGCAACACAACATGGCAGCCACCACCGAGCTTGCCCGCTCCATGTAGATATGAATGATATGAACGGTTAATTCAGAGCTTACCGGAACACTTCAGTTTGTTGATGGGGGCAATTATTGATGAATGAAAAACTTACTTTTTAACAAAATAATCGATTTTCGTGAATAGACAACAGGAGAACTTATACAATGTACCTTTTAAGAAAGACAATATAAAATCTTTCTATCTATCTATCAACAGCACAGGGGGCTTTAACAATGGAATAGAATGTTTCACTTCTGGCACAAAAATTATGTAGCACTGTGTATATGTGTTTTCATACATCTACACCTTACATCTTCACATAGCATAGCTGAAATTTGTCAATGCTTTGCAAGCTACTTACAGTATTCACATGCATGGTAGCTTTGTGTGCGGGGTTGTTGCTGTTGTGGTAAGCAGTGTAATACAATCCACTTATGGCGCTTTTCCACTGGCGCGGCACGGCCCGCTTTTTTTGCTTTTCCACTAGCCCTAGTACCTGGTACCAGGTACCATTTTTAGTACCTCCTCGGCCCTGGTTCCAAGCGAGCCGAAGCAATACTATAACGTGACGTCAGCCAACTGCCTTCCGCTGATTGGGCAGAGCGTCCTCGCTGGAAGTTACTGGAAGAGTCGCGAGCGTTACGTCCGACATGAGAATCAAACCCGGAAATTTCAAAAACAGAGCGGCAGCTGATCTGTATCAAAACTGTTGTTATTCCTTCACCTGAGTCAAATGTGCCGTGATTGCCTCCGCGATCACCCCTGTGCCGCCCCCGCCCCCGCTGAGAAGGTACTAGAGAACTCAGCTGTAGTGGAAAAGCAACTTTACCGAGCCGTGCCGTTCCGTGCTCTGAAAGTGTAGTGGAAAAGCACCATTAGTCACCTCACTTCAGAACCATGAAAGTGTACTTTGTTTTTATTATGAGTCTTGAATATGCATGAATGATTATTAGGAGGTTTGTGTGATTTTTGTGATATTTATGTGATTATTTGCCTCAATTGTGTTTGATATGTCCCGTAGCTTCAAATCCAGATGATGTACTGCATCGATACATGAAGATACTTGCGGAGTTCAAAAGCAACAGAAGTGTTGGACTCGCCTGCCGAAAATTTGGCATCGACCGGAACACCATTGCTCTCACCGCCATCATTGCGGAAATGAAAATTGCAGATCCAGAGAAAATGCCACCCTTTAACGATGGAGACACTCTTGCAGGATATTCGAAAAAGTGCAAAACTGTACTCCATGAAGATGAGGAGCTACAGGAAAAAATAAAGTCCATGAAGAAGATGGCTGACCTGTTGCCCATTGCACACAAGTTCAACAAATAGGTTGGTTAGGTGTAGGGTTTTGGTTTTAACAGTTCAGACTGAGCTCATATTCCATTTAGTTGTCCTTTGTGACACTATTTTGCATTTTCTATTTTGATTATTACTTTCATTGGTACTTTTTTGGTTTGTGTTAATACATTGAAGTTTTTGATGTAATTGCTTGGTAAGAAGACTTTGCAGCAGTTTGTTGTATTCCTTTTGAAAATAGGCATGCTTTAACCTGGTAACATTGCAGGAAATAAAAGTTTAGAACGAACAATATGTAAAACTGAATAGTCTTGGTTTAATTACATAGTAAGAAACGGGTAATACTGTGGTAAGAAACCACACTTTCTTTTACAGCACACTTTCATCTTATTTACTTGGTAAATAGACATGTTTTACCTGGTAACACTACAGAAAATACATGGTAATGTTGAGAACAAACAATATGTAAAACTGAACAGTCTTGGTTTAATTACATAGTAAGAAATTGGTAATACTGTGGAAAGAAGCCACACTTTCTTTTACAGCACACTTTCATCTTATTTACTTGGTAAATAGATGTGTTTTACCTGGTAACACTACAGAAAATACACGGCAATGTTGAGAACGGACAACATGTATAACTGAAAAGTGTTGGTTTAATTGCATAGTAAGAAACGTGTAATACTACGGAAAGAAACCACGCTTTCTTTTACAGCGCACTTTCATCTTATTTAATTGGTAAATATACATGTTTCACCTGGTAACACTACAGAAAATACATGGTAATGTTGAGAAACGAATATATGTAAAACTGAACAGTCTTGGATTAATTACATAGTAAGAAACTGGTAATACTGTGGAAAGAAGCCACACTTTCTTTTACAGCACACTTTCATCTTATTTACCTGGTAAATAGACGTGTTTTACCTGGTAACACTAGAGAAAATACATGGTAATGTTGAGAAACAAATATATGTAAATCTGAACAGTCTTGGATTAATTACATAGTAAGAAACTGGTAATACTGTGGAAAGAAGCCACACTTTCTTTTACAGCACATTTTCATCTTATTTTCTTGGTAAATAGATGTGTTTTACCTGGTAACACTACAGGAAGTACATGGTAATGTTGAGAATGGACAACATGTAAAACTGAAAAGTGTTGGTTTAATTACATAGTAAGAAACGGGTAATACTGTGGAAAGAAGCCACACTTTCTTTTACAGCACACTTTCATTTTATTTAATTGGTAAATAGATGTGTTTTACCTGGTAACACTAGAGAAAATACATGGTAATGTTGAGAAACGAATATATGTAAAACTGAACAGTCTTGGATTAATTACATAGTAAGAAACTGGTAATACAGTGGGAAGAAGCCACACTTTCTTTTACAGCACACTTTCATCTTATTTACTTTGTAAATAGACGTGTTTTACCTGGTAACACTAGAGTAAATACATGGTAATGTTGAGAAACGTATATATGTAAATCTGAACAGTCTTGGTTTAATTACATAGTAAGAAATTGGTAATACTGTGGAAAGAAGCCACGCTTTCTTTTACAGCACACTTTCATCTTATTTACTTGGTAAATAGATGTGTTTTACCTGGTAACACTAGAGAAAATACAAGGTAATGTTGAGAAACGAATATATGTAAAACTGAACAGTCTTGGTTTAATTACATAGTAAGAAGTTGGTAATACTGTGGAAAGAAGCCACGCTTTCTTTTACAGCACACTGTCATCTTATTTACTTTGTAAATAGACGTGTTTTACCTGGTAACACTAGAGTAAATACATGGTAATGTTGAGAAACGTATATATGTAAATCTGAACAGTCTTGGTTTAATTACATAGTAAGAAATTGGTAATACTGTGGAAAGAAGCCACGCTTTCTTTTACAGCACACTTTCATCTTATTTACTTGGTAAATAGATGTGTTTTACCTGGTAACACTAGAGAAAATACAAGGTAATGTTGAGAAACGAATATATGTAAAACTGAACAGTCTTGGTTTAATTACATAGTAAGAAGTTGGTAATACTGTGGAAAGAAGCCACGCTTTCTTTTACAGCACACTTTCATCTTATTTAATTGGTAAATAGATGTGTTTTACGTGGTAACACTAGAGAAAATACATGGTAATGTTGAGAAACGAATATATGTAAAACTGAACAGTCTTGGATTAATTACATAGTAAGAAATTGGTAATACTGTGGAAAGAAGCCACGCTTTATTTTACAGCACACTTTCATCTTATTTACTTGGTAAATAGACATGTTTTACCTAGTAACACTACAGAAAATACATGGTAATGTTGAGAACGGAAAATATGTAAAACTGAAGTCTTGGTTTAATTACATAGTAAGAAACGGGTAATACTGTGGAAAGAAGCCACGCTTTCTTTTACGGCACACTTTCATCTTATTTACTTGGTAAGTACACATGTTTTACCTGGTAACACTACAGAAAGTCTAATTAACAAGAGGACCCTGATGGCATATTTACCAGGTAAGTACTAAATAAAATCAGGCAAAAGAGCAAAGTTATTACCAGCCAAAACAGCCCAATAACTTAGTAACTAGATGGACAGGTGAGATATTGGATTATAGTACCAGGTAAATGAGTTGCAATTTCTCTCCATTTACATAGTAATTGTGATATTATTTGACTGTAGTTACCTTCATAATGCCGGTAGTAATTACCCATTAATGCAGTGTTGTTCTTTAGTAATAGTTGAGATATTTCAAGGCAATTAGTTAGTATTTATTCTGTAGTTACATCATTTTTACAGTTTTAGTTACCTTGTAATTTCTTACTTTTACCTTGTAATTACACAGTAAATACACAGTAATTAGGGGACTGTAAAAGAAAGGGTTACCAAATTATATTATAGCGAACAATGGAACTGTGTATTTTTTTTCACGTGAAACCTCTTTTAGGCTGCGAAAATAGGCCGTTTCTTTGGGTCCATTCACAACAATGTATGTTGTAAATCTCCGGGCAGGGCTATGGGCTGGCGTTGCTAATGGGAGGAGTGCAGAGAGTCTTCTACTGCAATTAAAGTAGGCTACTTAGGGGCTATTTGTAGATCATACAACCCCACTTTAAAAAAATGCTACTATCCCTTTAACTTGAAATGCAGGTCTCAAATTCATTTGCCTGGGACCACTTTTAATTATGGTAAAGTAGCCATTTGTTTACTATACAAGTGCTATACACATGCAATATGCTAGAAGTTTGAAAATTGACAATTATTAAAATACATTCTTGATTTCATTTAATGGATATAGGGGTACTGTATAAGACACAATTTGGACTTTATGAGGTTCAGACCTTTTGTTCAGACGGAGGTTTAGTAACTGGACCACAATGAACCTCAACTTGCCTTGATACTCAATGGACAAAGAACGTAATACTTTTGTAATAAAAGCCATCATTTCATACCAGTAACCACCAAATAGTTACCTGTAAATTTGTGTTTCATTTCTCCACTGATGCATTTAAAAGGAAGTCACATCTTGAGGACAACGTTCAGGTTCAGTTCAAATTTTATCATTGGGCTGCACAGAGTGAGAAGTTCAGACATATGCAGATAATGCTGTAATTTATGCCCATGCTTAAACCAGTGAATGAGCTGATACAAAACTTAAGGAAGAAAGGTACATGCACAAAAAAAGCTTTTGGTTCCCAACAGTTTGAAGTTGACTAGTCCCCCATGTTGAATATTGGTGTTATCAATTCTACCTTATAATTCAAAAGTGAAATACAATCAATAATGTGAATAACCATATATAACCTGGTGTGTTTCATTCAAGAATCTGTCCAACAATCAAAAGGGAAACCTATGCTGTTTGTGTATATATAGCCTCTCAGGTTAAAGCCCAACTCTTACTGTCTCAGCTTGATATTAAACAATACCAAGGCTCCCTCATCACTTGGTTTAACAACATAATTACATGATCTGTTCTGAGACGGGACTGTGTGATCCTCCTCCAGTTCAGTTCCTTCAGCCAGCCGTGTTTTTCTTCACCTTCACTCAACAGGCCTGGTTTTTCACCAGTCAGGTATAAACAATTTATATGAATATTTCAATTTGCATACTGCACTACTCATTTCACTGTTTTTATGTCTTGTGCACTGCTGTTACCAGAGGGGATGATCTTGCATGGTATGAGTAGGTCTCTATATATGTATACATGGAATCTTTAATTATTAATATTTTTTCATCAGCAATCTGATAACTTCTCATTTAACTGTCTTCCAACTCTGTTTTGCCTGTTCCTTGTTTATAACTGCATATTTTATCATTTTAACATATTGATTATTCTATTTTATTTATAACTATGTTAACTGTTGTGCTGTAGATCAGAAAAAGTAGTTGGTTGCTTCCTGTGTTTTGTCACTTCAGGCTGCTTCCATTGCTCTATGTACTAATATGGTTGTTGTTGTATCATTGTCCCAGTGTTTCGCTGCTCCAGTTCTTCATGGCCTGTGATGATGTTTTGATAATTCTCTTTGTTGTTGTTGTAGCTGTAGACATAATTGCATTGATGGTTCTTAAAAGACTGCAGTTCAAATTTAGCTGGCTGGCTAACACTGGCACATTTACAGTAGTATTGATTGAAAAATAAATCTAGAAAGTATTGTTATTCTATAATTAAGAAATTAACTGGTCCTTCAATGTAATGTTTTGATGTAAAAATGTCCATTCCTTCCCCTGAATATGGAAAGGATTAATGCAATGTTAATTTGTTCCTTTGAACAAAATACATTTAAAATGTACATCCAGCAAACCGAAAAAGTTAAATGGAATTCAAAATATTATTTTCAGTATTGACAGAAATTCACTTTTTTCTATAGCAGAGAGCAGAGAGTTAGTGGGCATGCCTGGCCTTGTTTGCCCTTGCATGCATTTTGTTCAGTGACTGGTTGCTCTCATTAAAGCTTGCTAATGCGCTTGTAAAACAGTCAGCAGAAACAATAGATCACTGCATGTGGCCGAGACAAGGTGTGTGTGGAGGGAGGAGGGGCGAAGGAAGGGGGGTTGAGGTGGCGTGCATGGAAAAAAAAGGGGGGGGGTTCTAGGAGAGGCAGAGCAAAAGTGTGAGCGGAGAAAGAGGGATGGGGTGAGAGAGACAGGCTGCAGAAAGAAAGAGGGCATGTGAGAGAGTGAGGGAGAGAGAGAGAGGTAGTCCTGGGTGGAGGTGGATGCTGGTCAGTGGAGATGTCGGTGGCCCATTAATCTTGGCCTCTTCCTGCCTAGTTATTGTGTATTTCTTTTGGCCAGAGATTGATTGTAGCAGGGGAAGATGAATTTGCCCATGGACCTTCTTTTCTTTCTCCCACTCTTTTGTTTTTTTTCTAACTCCTGATGCTCGGCCAAGGTGATAATGCTCTCTATCTCTTTCCCTTCTGGGTCCCCTCCTCTTTCTGTGCTCTCCACCCTCTCCTCCCCTGTGTTTTTCCCTTTCATTTATTTTAGATTACAATCACCATCTATTGCAGGTTGCAGAAAACACGTTTGTATGGCAGAAAGAAATGGAGATCAAGGGTCTGGACGTCAGTGCCCAGGGGCTGGTGAGTTGAGGATGAGCGCTGACCCAGCTGGACCTAAATGTTAAGGCAGGGCCAACTCCAAGCACAAATATAACACATCCCCCTCGGTTTATGCCTCTCCTAATCCCTTTATTTTACAATCATGCAGGTTAAGCAGGACAAGAAATTATGTTCATAAACAAAACTCATTTGTGGGTGTGTGGGCATTTTCATGAGCCTGTCGACCAGTGTGCCTGACAGGCTGTTTAGGACATAAATCATACATGCCCTACACACAGCATCATAACCATGTCAGCAGCGTACACTCCTGCAATACTATACAAGATCGTATTTTGTTATATTTACCTGTTCAAGTGGTTAAAAATCTATAAATTGAAGCTTTAAATATTCAACAGGTTTATGAGATGGAAGAGAACGTAAATTATCTCGATTGCTGTCATTCCAACAAAAGAGCTGACTTGAAAATACTTGCAAAGTGTAACGTTAAAGGAGTAACAGTAGGAATTCAAACTTCCTTCATTTTTAATCAAACAATCATATTACACTACAATTCTGATTGTTTTTCCCTCTTATAAGCATAGTCAGTCTCTTTGCACATACTTTAGGTTGCGCAGACACACTCTTACATACTCGACTCTTTCACATATGCTCTCAGGATCATTAATGCATTGCCTATGGCCATTCTTCTCACATGTATCATTACAGTGTACCCCAGGCACGCACACACAGCAAGTGACAAAAATGCTACAGTGGCTTCAGAAAGCATGGACTTCTTGCACATGATGTCATCGATTTGATAATGACTCAATGCAATTACACTGAATTATCTATGAAGGGGTTCTTAGATTTTCTTTGCAAATATACTAGAAATTCAAATATCTTGCATTTGTGGAAACAATTCAGATCCTTAATACAGTACTTCAGTACAGGAGTGTACCCATATAAGTCTCAGAGATTGTCTGATTCTTCCTGGCAGATCCTCCCAAACTCCATCTGATTGGATGAGCAGCATCCGGGAGGCCTGAACTGCTCTCTTCAGGGCTCTTGACCAGTATTTAAAGGAATTTATTTATTTATTATCTGGTCTTAAAGCAGAAGTAAGAGGAATTTTTCTGTTAATATAAGTCTTAAATAGTTATATCTTCCGACGGCAATCACTTACATAGAGTATTTGGTCTGAAACACGAAACCACTGTATTATTCCTCTTACACCATTGCCACTCACAATCAGCACAGCATGAACAACATTTATTTCTCACATGCCCTCCTATTTTGGGGGCAGTATATGTGAAATAGTCATGGTGCGTTTGAGTGTAAGTATGGCCTTAATGAGGTCATTTATGGTCCAAACAGCCTGTGATACCTCTGTGCTACTGTGCAGTCATGCATGTGGTAGTGCACTGCTGTATTAGTGCCAGATCTGCAGCAGTGTATTCCCTGGTCTGAATCCTACTTAACCCTCTGACTTTAGCATGGCCAGGCATATGCTACAGACCACAGGGATGTCGCCTTGGCACACACACACACACACAAAACCTCACACAAATAGATCACAGGAATCTGCCTTTTATTTAAAAGTTGATCCCTTCATGTTCCCATGAACAAGCATGGCTTGCTTGTGTGTTACATGTATGAATTACAAGATCCAATAAGACTAACAACTCTTCAACATTTCAAAAACAAGTCAACAGTTTTGAATGTAGAGCTGATGATGGATTCAAATGAATAAATTAGTCATTTATTACTGAATTAATTAAATATTAAAGAAATAGTGAAATGTAAAATTGCTGTTGTATCACAATTTGATTTTATAGCTTGGAAAAACAGACTACCCGAATACTTTCCAGTATATCATTATGCAGCATGTTGCAAACCAACAAATCCCCTAACCTAAAAACTCAAAAGGTTGCTTGTTCCCACTCTCTGACATGACCCATAGTAGCATACCGTTTGAAGGGTCCAGGGTGCCATTCTGAAAGGCCGCCATTCCGAACGTTTACTTTCATGTTTCGGAATGCCGGCCCTTGACTATTTTTTGAAAAGGAGTGCGCCATCAAAAGGATTAATGCCCTGTACACACTGTGCGATTTTGGCCGTCGCAGACGAAAGACGGCCGATCGTAGGAGAATCGTGGCGAAATCTTTGGTCGTAGCTCTAAATCGGCCGTCTTACGTCGCACTGTGAGACAGGTTCTACGATGGCCGTTGTCAGCGTCTTGCGACCAAAGACGACCTGCGATTAAATTCTGACAGTGTCAGAAAACTGCTACGACCTACGTCTACTAATCAGCTGATGGACGTCTATCAGTGGCGCAGGTGACAGGGACGAGCACTGATTTTCGAGTAAATAGTCATTAAATTAAAAAACGAATAGTTTATCTTGTCATGACTGGAGAGGTATTCCTTTTTACTGTCGCAGAAAGAGGAGGAACATGGACAGACTCATACAGCCATCAGAAAAGTTGTGTGTGAAACTCTGTCCAAAAAAAACAAAAAACCCATGTGCGGACTATGATGAGAAGCGGTCGCCTACCGGAGAATATTGACGTGTTTACGCCGGGAGAGGTGACTTCGTCCTCGTTTAGATGTGCTCTCATTACGTGACGGTACTGCTGTGATGTTCTCTGGTACCAATACAGGCCGTGATTTCATTTTAAAATAACGGACAAGTGGCGGTACTGCTCCACTGGTGCCGGTGACTTGTGTCTGTGTGTGAAGAGGGAGAGGGGGGGGGGGGGGCGACCTGCGATTCAGTAGAACGATCATCGTACAGTCTGCACACGTCGTACCAAGTACCAACTTGACGTCGTACCAAAGATTGTAAATTCCACGTCGCATAGTGTGTCATGCAACAGTCTTATAAGACTGCTAAAATCGCACAGTGTATAGAGGGCATAAGGCACCTGGCACTTAGCACATCAACTGTTATGGTAGTACAGTGGTTAGAGTATCTGCCTCCCACGTGGGAGGTCAGGGTTTGACTCCCGCAGAAGCTACATTTTAGCAGAGACTTTCTTGGCCTCTACCTGATCATTTCACTAAACTTGACCAACTCCTTTCTACATTGCCTAAACCCAACCAAAGCACATAGCAAGGACATTTATTTTTCAGCAGGTGCGCCGCGGCTGCATCAGGCTCGCGCCTGGGTGAAATTTCGAAGGGGGGAGGGTGGTCTATGTGCCGCGGGCGATCACAGAAACACGAGAGAATCCGGTCAATTTTCAAAATAAAACACATTCTGAATGACGGCCCTTCGGTGATTTTCTAAATGACGGACTGTCGGAATGGCGGTCCTTCGGAATGGGGGTCGCCCCCCCCCCCCGTTTGAAACCAGCATGGCCCACTGTCATAACATGATTATTGTGGAATGGTCACAGTTTGGTTAGGTTTAGTAAAACCACTCGGCTCAGTGGGTGGCCATGCCTCCTTGCCGGCAGCAAAGAGGGGCTACAGTGCGTAGCCGCCTCAACATTCCAATAGCCACCATGCTAGGTGGCTGATAATAACCATCGCACGCAGAATCTTGGGATACTGTTGCATGTGTTGGGGTGACTTTTTAACATCCGTCTGGGGACTACTACTACTTGGCTAATTCTGGCGCATTTACAGTTGATGTTATTAATGTGCACTGTCCTTGTTTTCAAATAAACGCATTATTATACAGGAGGCCACGAGGAATAACTGCGTTGGGTCCTCCTATAGGCAAGAGAAGATTTGTCGGCCGCATTTGGAGGTGCCTTCAAATTAGAACAGGCTTTGCCCCAACTCTGTGACGTAACGGGCCTTCAAAATGCACCCTAGTTCCGAAGGATGCAGCCCCTGAATTACAACTAATGTTTAGGAGTTAATGGGCCGCTGTCATGGTTACAACAATAAACACACAATTGTGGGTGTGGGAGTTTTTCCATAATCTCATTTCCAAATCCCATTTTGAATGTGATTTGTTTTGATGAAGCGCTTAGTTATTCATATTGAAAAGTGCAATACTAAGAAACTACAATTATCATTATACTATTGTTTAAAATAATAAGTAATCAAATAATTAATGCACTTTACACTTTATTGCAACTTTACCACTGTAAAAACTATACCACCTATCTCCCTCCTTTGTGCCTGTCATGATTACTATGGCCATTAGGGGTCATCTAACAATAAAATGTGTACATGCGTGGTGATACACAACTTGTATGAACAATGAGGGTGATTTTTAATTTTTAATTAATAAATTCATTTATTTATTTTTTACAGGGAACAGTTCATTAGCTCCTCAACCATTCAATGACCTCTTGTTCCCATCATGTACATCGTGTTATTTTTGTTTGGGGTCATTGTGATTTGGATTTCAAAGTGCACTGAAAATCATCAAGCTACAAGCTTGAGTTTAATTGAGTTAGTGAGTTACAGTACGAAGGTCTGAACAATAAATGGACCCCCCCCCTCAAAATGCCTACAACACATTCATAATGAAACACACACTGACACAGACCCACAAAACTTTGAAAGTCACAAAAGCAGGGAGGAGGTACACACGCTTTTCACACCGTCCCTATTTTTCCTCTCCTGACATTATTTTGAGTGTGTGTGTGTGTGTGTGTGTGTGTGTGTGTGTGTGTGTGTGTGTGTGTGTGTGTGTGTGTGCGGTGTTGACCTTTCTGCAACGTTGCCCCGTATTCACTGGTTGTCAGCACAGTCTCTGTCCCAGCCCATCCGTCTCTGCCACCAGTCAGTCCTCCAACCAATCCTCCACCGTCCCATTAACACACACACACGCACACATGCACATTCACACTCTTATATGTACAGCACACATGTTTATGTGTACACAAGTAAAACTTGCACACATACTCACACAAACATGCACACTCATGCAAACACACACATATTCAGCCACACACACACACACACGCACGCACACACACACACACACACACACACACACACACACACACACACACACACACACACACACACACACACACAAGCAATCCTCCATTGTCCCATTAGCCCGGGATGAGGTGCTCTGCTCTGCTTTGAGCCTCAGCTCAGCCTGGCTTGCCTGGGGGATCATTAAAGCCTCGTCACGCACGCACGCACGCACGCACGCACACACACACACACACACACACACACACACATATGCCAGGGCTGTGGTAACGGGCTGGAGGAGTCCAGGTGGTCTGTTGTTATTTATAACAAAGGAAACAACACAGCAGAACCAGCTGACATCAGGCCCATACGGACTTGGGACGGGGAGAATGTGTGAGGGTATATGAGCATTTTTTTCTACACATTCCTCAATTTGTGAGTGTGTGTATGTCTGCATTATGTGTGTGTGTGCATGTTTGTGTGAGACAATGAGAGATAGAGAGAGATCACTGAAGGACAGCCCAAAGTGTCTGTCCACCCAAAACCCCCACTCCCCACCCCTAGACAGTGGTCTACTAGGACCACTGGACCAGATGTTGGCTCCAGAGCAACAATAAGATTGATTGGTTTAATTGCCGGCACTTTGCTCTCTGGCGTCTGAATACCTAATGTCAACTTTTAAAGGATGTTTGCTCTCACTGCCCCCCCCGTGGCTGAAAAATGTGTCACGTTTTCTGAGTTGAGTGTGTGCATGTGTGTATGTACAGTTCACTGTAACATATGTTCAACATCTCCCTGTGAAAACATGGAGTCATTTAATGTCTTTCATAACTAACCGTTTGTGTTGTGCGCTGTCAGCTTCTCCATTGCTACTTTTTTAAAACTCTCCCTCCCTTTTTGCCTCCCCACCTCTTAGTCTTGTCTCTGCGTCAAACCACTTGACATAAAATATGTCCTCTGCAGACACAAGTCTGCAGTGTGTGGGGTCAACAGATGACGGCACCACTGATACGATGTCCCTAACATCTACATCAGAGGATGTAGATGTAAACCTCCTGAGACAGGGGAGACACAAGTATTCAAAAAGCAAATAGCAAGTCTGCATGATTTATTAAGACAAATATACTTTAACATTCTCATGAGAAGTCTAACTTTGGACACGTATTTAATCAATTTCAAATCAGTAAATATGTTCTTTGAGTATTTGTTCAATGCTGCTGGTATGAGTTAGAGTTTTATACTTTCAACTTGTTCTACTGTATATCACCTTCTCCCTATAGGTTTTATTTTCTTTCTTACATAGTTTCATACAAGGCTGTCTGGACAGGAATTGTACAGTCTATGGACTTTTGCAACTTCCAAATTAATCCTCTTTAATTTTTTCAACCCTTCATCCAGACGACTGTTTTAGAGTTGATTTCTGTCCATATTATAGCAACTGAAAAACCGACTACTCACGTACATTGGACATTGAACAGCTGCTAGCAAAGACAACAAGATCAGTAACACTTGGTTATCAAATTTTTGCCAACAAGACCCAGTTAGACAGCAACCAGTGTTTGCGTCACTGTTTCTGTTCTCCATTTCTAAAACTTGAAAGTAGTTTACCGACTCTATCTTGAAAATCACAAGAAACCACAGAAAAAATGCTGTTAATATGTAGTTTCTCCCTTTCTCTTTCTTACATGGTCCCACAGATTATGTATATTTACAGCCATGGGAAGCAACAGCAGGACAAGTAACTGAACAAAGTAATCTCCCTTTCAGTTGATCTCCTCTCCTCTGTTCTATCACAGTGCAGCACAGACACAAAGGTAGACTTTCAGTGACAATCAGCTTGTTGGTGTATGCGTCAGTATCGTTTATGTGGGTATATGCATAAAAATGGCAGGTCAAATTTGGTACGTCAAATAATAACAGTAAGTTTCTGCATTGATGGAAAAATAAGCCACATACTCCTTGATATTTGAAGGCAAGAGTTACCAGCTATTGCTCTGATGTCAATCACCCACGTCATTTAAAGCTGTACAGAAAAGAAAATTGAATTTGAGCCCACTGTGGGTCCTAACATTAGTGTAATAACTCATCTATCAGACGATGTAGCCCAAACTTTGTGCAAAATTCTATTTTCGAGTAAATCCGGGATGAAAGTGTGGTATTTTCTTTCCGCATTGGATAGTGCAGGCGCACGGATTATTCGTCAGCCTGCTCACAATTCATCAGCCACTGATAATGGATCCGTCATCCGTCAATCAAACGTCTGAGACAACACACACACACGGAGCTCGGTATCGCCCCAAACATTGAATATCCCACCCGCTTGATAATGACCAATCAAATTTGTTTTCCTTACTCGGGTAAACTCGTGCTGCAACTTGTGACAACTTGGCGCAACAAACAGGACAAACAGCCATTTCTGAACACCTTTAATGAAAACAACACCAAAAATAGAAACATTGCAGGTCCTCATTAGCAAAATTGTGTTTGTTCCTATATAAAGACTGACCTGTTGTTATTATGTTCCCTGCCCTGCCCTGCCCTGTTCCTGCTGACTATTTTTCCTGTCCTGTCCCAGTCATGAGCTGAATGGTGAAATTAAGTCCCATCCTGTGGGACTCCCACAGGAATCCAATGACCCACAGGATTCCCAAAGTATTGTCAGCCTTTACAGTAACATACACACTCATCAAGTGCATACCAGGCAGACCATCAGTGAATGGTCAATTGGCCAATGCATACACATAATGCATCATCACAAATTCTTATTACCTGTATTAGATATATACTTGTGCAATATTTATTTGGAGGTTTTGATTTCTCATGATGCCACACTGTAATAACTCTCCCTTTATATCACCAGTTAAGTCACACTTAGTCACACTTGGAAATGCAGGTTTTCTGCCACCGCCACTCAGACTAGTTCCAGGTAACATATCTGTTCATCCAGAGTCATATACAATATCAACCATTTGTGTGAAATGCTGTGTGAAGTCTAGAATATTAGCCTCCTTGACCTGTAACCTTTGAACATCAAAGTATAATCGGATTATCCTTGACTCTTTGAATGTATGTGCACATTTGGAAAGTTCAGTCAAGGTGTTAATGAGTTAAAATGTCCACAAGAATAGGACAGACCAAAGGCATAACCAACAAAATATATTTAAAAGTGTAGTCAAAATTCACATAGGCCATCCTGTATATTAAAACATTTGCTTACATCAGTTCTCTTAGTCACAAGTAGGATAATTGATTGGAATTATCCGGACCGTCCCTCAACTGTAATCAGTAAGGGCACAGCTTTGTTTGAATTTGTGTGCATATGGGCTTCTGCGTCTCTCTCTCTCTGTCTCTGTGTGTGTAGGTGTGCGTGCATGCGTGTGTGCATATCATGTGCATGTGTGTGCTGGCAGGAAAGGGTAGGCCAAGGATGGGAGGTGCTTGTCAAGGCCAAAAGCATAGGTTCCTGCACCACCGCTCCACCCACCTACACAGTCACACACCTAAACACACGGCTTTACCTTCATCTCTCCTCCCCATATCATGTACCTCTCCACATCTGTCACCATGGCAAGAGAAAGAGGGAGGGAGGGACCGAGCAATGGAAAGAGAGGAGGGAGGCGCACAGCAGACAATTAATTGTAAGGCCGAGTGGAGAGGCAGAAAGACTGAGAGATGGCGAGAGAGAGAGACTGAGAGAAAGACAAAGGTAGAGAGAGAATAATAAAGTGTCCCCAGTAGGCATTAATCTCCCTCACACTGCAGGCATGTCAGTGGAGGCTAGCTGGTGACTAATGCCACGTTTTGCATACAGTGGTCACAGACAAGAGCTTCCTCACCAGGCTGCATCACATGGAGAGTTTAACTGCTGCTGTAGCTGAGGACAGGCAGACACGTTTTAAGTGTCAACTCCTCTCGGGGGAAAAAAAAGGCGCAGTTAGTGCACCCTTGTATGTGATACTACTTGAATCTATTAATACAGTAGTTATTCAAGCACACTATTCTGACTATAATTACACTTTTTGGGTTGATTTTGTACTGTCTCCTCTTTATTTTTATACAACTAATTTGCAAATTAGCAAATACATTGTGAAGGTATGGTAATTGTGCCCTTTCTATTAACATAGCGGGAAGTGTTACTAATTTATGAATCTGGTAAGTTGCATACCACATGTAATAAGGTTTCAAACATAAGGTTAAAGATTGTTTTTGGGGCTTAATACAGAAAAACAAAGTTTACAATGCCAAAGTCACATGTTATTTAGGCTAAGTTAATCTCTCCTGAACCAAAGAGCTTTTGTTCTCGAAACCACAAATGGATCATGGTTTAACTGTTGTGTTAAAAAAAAAAAACTTCCTGGCAACAACTTCTCATTATAGTTGGCAACCGTTTTGTCATAGTATATGGAGACGGTTTGCAGCATACCTTTACACTGTGTAGGTGCCCTCTTATAAATAATTATGTAATCAAATGACTGACAAAATTATGTGAAATAATCACCACTCCCCTCTGCCTTATGTGTTTCAACAACAGATGGCTTCTCTTGAGCAAAGAAAGCTGCTACGGTATAACCCATTACTATTTACAACAACAGACACACTTAGAACATAATGGACTTTACTTGAACATAACAGAACATTTTGCACCTAAAGAACAAGTTCTTTCTTTCACTTAAGAGTTAGAAACCGGAATCAGAGCCAATGATTGTGAATATTAGATTTACGAAGCCAGAAACATCGTTCCAAATGAGGCATAATGCTGCTAATTAACTGCTGGATTATCAACTATTTGCAAATATGTTGTGTCCGACTCTGACATAACTAAAAAGATCACATGGCCAAGTCACGGCCAGAGAGATGTGCTCGTTCCAATAAGGGAAACGCTGTGTGTAATAGATTATAAGATCATCACTTGTCTCTCTGTGAAATAGATTGGTGTGGATGGAGCTACAAATATAACACATTTTTTTAGGTTCAGATTTTTTCTCTTTTTTCCCCCCACACACCTCATTTCATTTTCACCTCCTTCAGTGACTCATACCAGGGACTTCAACTTTTATACAGAGCACCAAAAGGTTGTGAACTTTATAACTCGCCTGCTGCCAAAACAGACCAAGAAATTTCCTCTGCTCAGCTCAGAGTGACTTTATGAAACGCTGTTTTCGTTGGCAGAGCAAACATGGGGGAGAGGAAATGAAACTAGAGACACTTGATCCTCTCATATGCCCTCTAACACACCTACACACACACACAGTGTTGTTGAGCTGATGGTAACTTGCTATAACATTAAACGTTCACTTCATGCAAGCACAGCAACACACTGCCTTGCGTGTGTGTGTGAGTGTGTTATGACTGCGGTGTATGTAGATGCGCTTCTGTGGTTTTGCGTGTATGCATTGCCAATTGATTTCCCCAGCTGATCAATAGCATTTTAGCCCCTTAACTACCCCCTATACCAACACAGTGCAAAGGTGTGTGTGTGTGTGTGTGTGTGTGTGTACTTGTATGTACTCCATTTTCCATCTTTCCTCAGAAATGCAATGTATAAATCAGCATACACAGGGGGACAGAGAGTGAGAGGGGGGAAAAAATCGAAAGAGAGATCGTAGAAGGAGAGAGATTCACAAACAGATGATAACTCTACATCTCTTTAATGATCGAGAGCTGTGCCCGCCAGGCCAAAGTTATCCTCCACGCTGAAAGAGCAACTACAGATGTGTCTCCAGGTAGAGGAGGCCAATTAGCAATGTGTGGTAGTATTTACATTTTGGGCTATCTATCATGCTAATCGGCGGGTCGATTTATCAGCTGGATTGTGATTAATGCAAGGTTAGGGCGGCGGGTGTCCTGTGGCTGAGAGCGGATGGAAAACAACAATAACAAGTGGAAAGGAAGGGATTCTTCTCCCTTTGCTCGGTAGGAGAGGACAAGAGTGGGAGGAAGGTGAAATCTATCTCATATTACTTAGTGTCCTCCATTTCTAATCAATCGAAATTTGCAAGCGCAGAGAGAAAGAAGGGGGGAGGTGGAGTGGTAGTGGATGGAAGATGCTGTTAGTTTTATGAAGTTTTTTTTTTCTTTTTCTCCTTTTTCTTTTGGGTTGGGTGAATGGTGGGAAAGCAATATCCTCTAGGCCTTTTAATCATGTAATGACGGACCTAGGACCTGTCTCCGTATGTGTGTGTGTGTCTGAACTGTGGCCCCATTGATCAAAGCCAGTGCTGGTGTGATGGGATAGAGGGACAGGGCTGGTCGCGGACACAGCAGCTCCTCGGCTCCCTTCCGTCCTCCCCAGCACCGCTCAGGCCGGCATGGGGCCATTTGTCAAAGTTTTATCTGATTCCAGAGGTATTGGATCTATCAGTCATCGTGTATGAGAGAGGAGATTGACCTCCTCTATGGGCATTTTTCTAAATTAGACCCAGCTGATATTGAAGCGACATAGCCCGCCATTATAGGTGACAAAAGCACTGTAAAAGCAGCCTCATTAATACCGTAACGCTGTAATTTGATTGCAAGTAAGGTTTGGGAGAGGGGTGGGGGCAGGTAGGATTTTGAGTTGTGTAAGATGTTAGAGGTGTCCCTGGAGTATAAATGGTTTTTCCCCTCTCTCTGGGTTTTAGATTGCCTTCCAGACTGACAAAGCACCTGCCAGACATTCATCAACGATCCCATCCATCTGTCCATCAGGTCGGCGGTCCACTTGGTCGTCAACAGGTAATGCCTGGCAGCCTGGCTGGCTGCCTGATAATGAAAGATAAGAAAACATCACACAGTCTGTCACCAAGTGTTAAGGCCCATATGTATCCCACTTAAGACAAAACATGCATCTCATGCATTGCTTTCTCTTGCATCCAATCCCTTTCTTTTTCACTTTCCCTCTCTCCCATGTCCTTGTTTGACCTGATTCATAATCATTTATCATTTCAGAGGAGTAAAGTCAGAGATCAATGTTGTTTGTAATTTTCTAATCTCATTTCAAGAAAAATAGAAGAATCAGTGCGTGTTTTATTTTATTTTATTTTATTTTTTCTCAGCCAATGCTGTGGTGGTCAGACTAACAAGCAACCATTTGGGCACGTTCCAACTAAATTGCCCTGACTATGTTTAGTTTTCTGGGAGACAGCACTGGTTAATTGCCACTTAATTAGCTGTTTTACCCAGAATGCTTTGACCCTCTTGGGACAGGTCTCTCATTAGAGGCAAAGCATCTGAACTCATCGCAGATTCCAAAAACATACTGCGCCGAAAAACACAATTATCATTATTTAGATGCTTTCGTTTAGGAATAGGTGTTGTTTGGCTTCTTTATTGCACATCTTAACAGCTAATACACCAAGGACTCACTAGTGGTGACATTGGCTTTCAACTTTTAGAGTTTACTTTCTGCCTCACAGATGTGGGCCGAGGATGGTTATTTATGATGTTTCTATACTATTTTTTTTATTTCAATTATTCCAAGTGAGACTCCCTCTGTAGCCACCATGTTCTCAATCATGTGAATCCAGCTTTGAGAGGATTTCTGATGTGATTTTCAGGACAGCTCATTAGAGCTGTCAATAAATGACAGCGAAAGAGTCCAGAGCAAGCAGGAAAAAACAAAGCATGTCTGTTTATCCTTGAATGTGAAAGACTGTGAGTTGATGTCATGGTGGTTGTGTTTGCGATTATTGGTGATGCTCTGATGCCCCAAAGGACCCCCTTCGGTAA
The DNA here is from genome assembly GCF_045865225.1 of Trachurus japonicus. NCBI lineage: Eukaryota > Metazoa > Chordata > Actinopteri > Carangiformes > Carangidae > Trachurus > Trachurus japonicus. Next base: position 25,281,805 of record NC_140909.1, read on the forward strand.
CTGTTCAAGCCCAGTGAGCAACCATTGCTCTGGCTCAGAACCCTCCTGGCAACATCAATATACCCAAAAGTTTCTCCAACAAGCCTGAGCACAGATGCCCACTATTACACTTTGCTATCAATAAGACCTGCAACCACAAGACATTAAAGATTGAGCTCTGCTGGCAGGAAGACAAGCTGTTTCCTCTGTAAACTTTCCTCCTGCGTTATCAGTCACACTTCAAACTGGCAAGTCAGACACCCCAGATCTGAAAACTTACAGTCAAAGCTTTTAATTCTGCTCGGTTCGATGCCCCTCTCTCTCTCTCCCTGTCTGCCAGTGAATCTGTTTCCACTGACTAAGAGCAAAAAGGCAGAGACGTGCGGCTTCCACCATACAGATATTGGCAGAGTGTCATCGGAATGAATGAACCGCTCTTGCATCGCAACTGCCAACTTGTCAGCCGCGAGCTGGGATGCATGACTGACACCCCCTGATTGGTCGATTTAATATAGAGAGAGTCGGAGGGAAGTAGACGGGTGCCTGCCTTCCTTGAGCTCTGCTACAGCGGGAGATGGAGGGAGAGGTGTAAGTCCATTTGTTGAAGACATGAAGCGCTAACTCTCTAGGTAAGGGCCTGTACGCCTTGTTAGAGAGAGCGAGGGGGATTTTTCTTTTTCATGCAAGGGGAAGGGGGGAGTGCAGACTGGGGCGGGGAGGTATAGGAGTTAGCATGTAGTTTGTTATCGCTTCATGTTTCTGCCAAATCAACTCAGACAGCCATCAAACGGTCTGGCAGGTCAAGAATACCCAGCGGCCGAAGGTGGGGCTCACAAATGGAGAGATGTAGCCGACGAGGCTATCATCGCTATCAGTGTAACCCACCACTTGGACACAATGATGCATGTATGTCATCATTACACAGAAACTACTGTCTTAAGTCAGTGTCTGAAATCTGATATTCTCCTACATATTTACATTGTTTTATTAGCTTCATAATGACTTTTCTTCATTTTATGAGAATATTTTATCAACATGATTAAAAGGGAATCTGTCCTCACTCATGTCTAATTGACCATAAACATCATAATGTAGGATGCAGTAGGGTTCAAAACATGCAAGCCAAGGTAACTGTTGATTCTTAAACGCTCATGGCTGCATAGATGGAGATAACCATTCACAATCATTTTCACAAGTGTGAACAGTTGTCTGCATCTACTGTATATGTATCAGATCTTAATCCAGATTATGTCTCACCCCCAAGGACGGCCCGGCCTGGCAACCCTGGACAGGATACTGGTGATGGATGGATGCATGAACATACAGCAGTGGACTTCAAACAACAAGGACATAAAGCTATTGTCAAAAAAAGTAGCCTACATTATTTTCATGTAAAGAGAGAAGTAAAACATGAATGTCAAAGCTCTTGGTTGGCTTGAACTCCAACGCCTTTGGAATAAACTGGAACGAGAACTGCATGTGAACCAGAACAGGTTCTAAGATCTTCTGAAAGCAGGCTGTTGTAGCAGCCCTTTAACGCCTATGCTTTAATATTAAGGACAAATGTAGTACAACACAAATGGGAGTTATATTCGGGGGAGTCCACATGCTTTTGGCCATTTCATGGTCATGTAATTCCAGAATAATCAAATTTTCCTGTTGCAGCAGTCAGATAAATTCTCTTTCTAATGATTGATGCTGGTTGTTGGAGGAGGTATTTTCCTAAACTGTGACTCTCAAGTGTTTTAGAAAAAAATAATTGCTTTCAAAATACCATCAATATGCACTTGTCAAAACTTTAAGTACTGCAGGATGAACACATTATGTCTGCTTCCCTTGAAAGCACACTATCCCCATGTCAGCCATCACTGCACACTGTTATCTTCATTGATTACAAATGATTATTTAATGAACTAATTGATTCCGCATGCACATGTGTCACTTTTACAGCATTGCACACCATATGTTTGTCAACATCATCTTGGATTGTGTTCTAGAGGAAAACTAGTCTTTGTGCTCCAGTGTAAGTCAGTCGCCTGCTTCCTTTTGGCTGTGCGGGACTCTGGTTTACTCAGTTTGAGAAACTGCTGTGCAGCTGGATGGTGACAGGCCAAAGCAGAACACACTCTGTTTCAGCATGTAATTTCATGTTACTGGGAATCTAACATTATTGTTTCTCTCCCCCTCCCCCTTCCCTCCAATTTAGAGACAGATCAATATTCAGCTTTGTTTATCAAAGTGACAGCTCCTGGATATTGCACTTTGCATTTTTATGTTTTCCTTTATAAGCGGGTATTAAAACATAATATATCTGAAGTCTTGGTTTTTATGGGCTGACAAAGGGTAGGGAGGCGCTGTTAATGGTGTAAAACAGTTGAGGAATTGCGACTGCTCCTGTTCATACACTCATAGTTACAAATATCCATCAAACACATCAGCATCAGTGTTTGCCTAATGAAGACTCTCTCTCTGTGCACGTGTTGTCGATGACAGACGGAAACCGCAGCTGAATTCTGGTAGGGGATGTTCATATATAAGGGTGCACATGCGGTGTGACTGTATTTATGTGTGATACATGCTGTTGTGTGTGTTTGTGTGTATGTATGCTTGCGGCTAACTATACATACGGGTATGTCTCCTCTTGATGCTCAAATCATGCATTATTTGCAAACCAACCATAAAGAAATGACAATGGCAAGCCCATGCATACAAATCAGGGCCCATTATCCACCTCAGTCTGTCAGTTAGCATGGCGCATATGAGCAGAGACTTGGCCGAGGGGAGTCATACCCGAGGTCCTGATAAATGCTTTGGCTGATTCCCCCTGTGAGTGATGGAGCACTAACCCTGTTTAGCTTCTTTAATATACTTGTATTAGCATGAATAAATAACGAGTGTGTCCGGATCTTACAAATATTTGATTGTGCCTCCGTAATAGGCTGGTGTCTTCTGTCACATAATGCCACTGCGACTCTCTTGGTGTCGCAGCTGAGGCCGACTGACATCGATCATTATCGCCTGCCCCCTAAATCAATTACAAACCCTCAGAGAGAGTGCCAGAGAGGGGTGAGCGGGTGATGATGATGTTCGTGCGGGTGGGTGCGCCACTCCAGCTGTGCCAAGCTGGCTTGTCTTTTGTGCCCGCTTTTAGAACAAAAAAGGCTCTGATGTGTCACAATGGGTGTTGCAACTCCACGTGTACGGGTGGGGTGGGGTGGGGAGGGGTGGGTAACAAATGCCTCCTGCTCACGAATTCAGCTAAAGCTCGACTTTACGTGAACTCATGTAGCTACTGTACACCTTACAGTACTAATGTTTTCCCTCTGTAGCATAAAAGCAACTGCAGGGCAGCGAAAGTGCCCAGAGCATACTGTAGCCTATGTTAAAAACTGGCTTCAGCACCGTGATTAATATTATGTGATTATAAAATAAAGATGGATGACAGTGCGCCAGGAGGAGTCTCTAGACAGCAAAAAGACAAGGTGCACATCCAAAAGTGAGGAACAGCATTATCTCTTTTTCACCTGTTTTATTACAGAGAAGTGAAAAACTGTAGTTTAGTTTTAGGAAATATGAGAGTCTGGGGGAGTTTATGAGCATTTTCCTCCCACTGAAAGCAAATGGCAGTCACAGTATTTGGCAGGGTGATGTGGAAAATGTGTTGAAATTGCCGAAGACATTAGTGATAGGACCCTGATCTAAAATGACTGTGTTTCCAGATAACTGAGCTTCCACACCCTGTCCTCAGAGTGAGTCCAGACACAATATGAAGGAAGCTCATCTCTTGAGTCATTGATTTTGGATTATGCTAGATCAAAAAGGCCAAATTATATTCACTAGCACTAAGCTGTAGTATCAACGAATGAAAGCACAAACATGCATGGGCCGTAATTCATGTCAGCCTCAGTTCACAAATTTACATACAGGAACTTTATAAATGATTCCCCGTTATCCTGTGATGTGCAGTATACCTTATACAGTGTATGTAAGATTGCATAGCCACAGAAAAGTTAGCTGCTGTAAGCTAAGAACATCTAAATCTTAACATTCGATCTCTGCTTCACTCTCCCTCCCTGACCGGCTGTTCAGACAGATGCCCTGTACACACCTCCCACACATGCAGCATTAAGCCATTTGACCTCTGACCCCTTCTCTGACAGGTTGGTACAGAGATGGACAGATACACTGAGCACTATGTTCATTAGCTGAGGCAGCCACGCCGGAGCCCGCTACAGATTAATAGCAGAGTTTTAGTAGCTATTACTAACGTTGTTTCGGTTTTAAAAGACAGCTGTCCTAACAGACTCTCAAAAGCTAACCGCTCCCCACACACTCTCTGTTGCTGTAGGAGACCATTAGTGTCAACAACAAAGAAAAATAGCAAGGGGAAAAAGAGGAAGTGGGTTGTTAAAAGCTTTCTTAGGACAGATATGCTTTTTTCTTCCTATTCTCAAAACCAAATGTAACAATACTGCCATCACAACTACTGTATCTTACATGCATTCATCCACACATCACACATACACACCACATACAGTTTTGCTGGTGTGACATAAACAATATAGTGACATGAACTATAAATAAAGACAGAGACCCTACAGGCGTCAAAAGTAGCCCTTCTCTGTAGGAACAAAAATAGATCCACTTTTGAAAAATCTTACTTAGTTTAAGTTTCAAAGCTTATTTAGCGTAAGTTTCATCTATATTACGGCAGTTTGTCAGATTCCAGTTTCATGTGGCAGGTCAGTGTGACAGTCTGTTATAAGCACACACATTCAGCGTGGACAAAAAGCTACATTAATGTATGTGCACAAGGCGCAAGTGTGACAGCTGCATACCAAACCTCTTGATCTGAAGAAGCCAATTAAAGGTGTGAATGTAAGCAACCGCATAGGCTACCAACTAATTACACACAATAATGAATGCAAAGGCGGAGACAGTGTTAGTGTGTGTATGTTTTTGTGTGAGGTATATTTTGTGCGTACGGCTGTTCATAGTCTCAGTTCAGTTTGTCGAACTAATGTGAAATTATAAATAAATCAACAAAAAACTCCCAAGTGGGAATAACTTCAACAGCATTCAAAGTTCTTCAAACTGTTAATCAGTGTTGGTTCTTTTATTCATGATTGTTGTTGTACAACCCTAATTGTGTATTTATCATTGCAACCATGACAACAGCGGCCCTCTAACCTTAAGGACATCCTTCTTTCCCTCCCTAAACCTACCCAAGCTGTTTTTCTGGCCGGTTCAGGAAGTGATACTTGGATCAAGAATACTAAAATAATGTGAAAGTGTTTACCAATTTATTACACTTTGAAAGTCCCATCAGTAAGAAGGCAGTTGTACAGTACCTAAAATGTGTTTTTTTTTTTGTGTGTAGGATGTGTTATTTGTTGATTGACAATCAACATACAGTACACAATAAAAAGGGGCCATGCCATACAATAATGGCAGCCATTCATATTGGTTAGTAGTACATATTATTGGTATAGGATTAGTGCTCTGCTGATACATAAGGTCAGGTGTCTGAACCTAATTGTTCCACCTTAAGTGCATGTTTATCATTGATTATTACTATTAATATTAACATTTACATTAGTATATACTGTAGGATGAGACAGTCTGTCACTGGATCATGGCTCTCAGTCATATACATGCTCTGTTAGGTTGGAAGACTTGTTCTACTATTGTCACCACCATCACAACCAAACTTCCCTAACCTTAGCAAACCCACCATGCTAACCATATGGTAACTCAAACAATCACCTTCCTTTAGGACTTGAACCCAGCAGACTTTTAACCACAGTGCTGCCAGATCCACTGTCCTGGAGATAGGGAACATTTTGTTGCACCGCCACCAGCTCAGCTGTACATAGTCTTGACATGTATGTCTCAACTTAAATGCATTTGCACCTTACTCAAAATCAAAAGAGAACTAACAGTTTCCTGGTAGCTGGCTGATGTGAGGCTGTTTGCATTTTGGTTTGTGTGTGTGTGTGTGTGTGTGTGTGTTTTTAAAATCTTTTTTTTTCCAGAGAGCACAGGAAAAAATGGACAGGAAAAGAAGAGAGTGATGCTTCAGCGCAGCCTGAGCCAGACGCGAGCGTGTGCAAGCCAGCCGAGTGTTGAGAATCCCTCTCTTCTCACAGGGCAGAATTGAGACTGACATTTTATATTTTCCATTGAATTACACCTCATCTGAAATTCACTTTGAACAGTTTGAAATCTTAACTTCCTTTTTGGCATGGCATTACATCTGTGGAAAATAAATAAATAAGGGAATAGCAATCATTTTACCCTAACAGTCTTGATCTGTCAATCATCTCCAGTGATCTGAGGACGCAAAAGTGCGCTGAGTGAAGAAAATCAAAATGAAGTAAATAGGTTAAAATGTACATCAGTTATTCATCACAAACTAGTTCAACCAAAGTCATATTTCCTCCCCTTTCTTCCTCATAGCAAAGTGCAAATACTGACACATGTACTTCAAGGCTCCCCACTGCATTTTCAAAGCTGAGATGTAGCAGTATTAAAAATTCATAAGGTCATATTAATTAGAGACCGAATATTTTCTTCCATGAGAGTGATGAAGAAATCAGAAAAAAGAAAAAAAAAAAAAGAGGAGGCCCGGAGGATCATTTTGATTTGGCTGGCCTCAAAATAAATAGAGAAGGTGAAAGGCACAAGGCTAAAACATGTGCTTTGTTCTGAGGCCAGTCTCTTTGTTCATCAAACTCACGACTAATTTGTTCACCCGCCCCCCACCTCACTCACACACACATACACACACAATCCTCAACCATATTTCTCCTTTATTGTATATTCTTTTTTAGTTGAGTGCTGCTGATTTGAAATGCTAATTAAACATATTTTTAATGTATTCACTGGGCTCATCAAGGCAGGCTCATATATCAAAGTGTCCAAAGTTGTATTGATGTTGGATATCAAAGAGGTGATTACTTCGTAACATCCAGAATTTTTAGCTGTTAATTGTCCTCGTCCTGGTCCAAAAGCATTTCTAGACTGATTAAGCAGCGGACGTGTGTGACTATTTTTATGTTTATACCTTATTTATTTATTATTTAGGAACACAAGACCATCAGCTGCTGATAAACAGATAATCCATTTGCCCTTCTTTTTTCCCCTCCCCTTGTATTGTTGTATCAATTTTTATTCCAGTTTTGTCTTTTCATGTTAAAATGTAGGCTTACACATTAGCAAGAGCAACTCGTAAGCCCGTTAACATATGAGCAACTCGCAAACAAACAAGCAAACAAACGTACTATTCCTTCATATCACACACATTTACACAGCATACACCACTTGTCAGCAGGTAAAGAGGATGTGTGTACATGTGAAGTGTGTGTGTGTATATCAAATCCTGCAAACAACAAAAGATGCACTATAAAATACATGAAAGGAAATAATTCATTAACGACCTACTTTACATTTTTTTTTCTCCCATTTTTCACTAATTAGACTCAAAGACAATAAGAATAGCTGCATTTCTATTTCAAACAGCTATCATAATAACAATGCTGATGGTAAAATACTCATAACAATGCTGTGTTCTTGATATCAAAAGGCGCCACGTTGATCGGGGGAAAAAGAACAATGAGCCATCAGAGGATCCTTTCTTTTATTTTCATTTTAATTTTTACGCGTCCTTCCTTTGCCACGGTGGCAATTCCTGCTCTCTCTATTTTTTTCCCTCTCTTTCTCGCTGTGTGTCTGATGTAGCTAATGCCATTAACTCTCCCTGCCACTTTCCAGGTCACTAATTCTTCAGCTCTGAGTTCATTGTGCCCAGACCGCAGTGCTGTCTCCATAACGAGGTTATTTCTGGGTTATTACCTTCGTCTATGATATGGCACCTGATGGGAGGCATGAAATTGATATAAATCAAGAATGCTCTGCAATGAACAAATTGAAATATTTGCTAATTTTTTCCCTCCGCTCTTTCGTTTAAATCTGCACGTTCAGACCAGAAAACAAGCTGAACTCAATACACCATACTTTGTCCACTTCATCTAGATAAATGATGATTCAGCCTGCATTATGATTACATTGCATTACACAGGTATGGTGTCAACAAACAAACTGTGTCCCAGGTGAGGAACTTATAGGGACAAACAGCTTAAGACAAGAGGAAGAGGCATTAGGTCACTTTTAAACACGTGGAGTGTTTTCTCAAGCCTGCACTGTTGAATCTTTGGCTCATTTGGGGGCTGAAGCAACTGAATACTGACATTTTATATGGAGTCACTTTAAGTCTGTTTCTGGCCACCTGGTGAATGTAAATTCCCCATTTGACCAAGAAGCGAGCAGAACTGCAGTCAGGCCATGAGTCTTTAGAGGTTAGAAAGAGAAACCTCATTCTTACAGTAGTTAGTAGTGATGCAAAAACATTGATTGTGGTTTCTCTCAAAGCCAATACCAATGGGTTTTTAGACCTGGTGCTTTAACATTTTGAGGCCAAAAGAAATTTATGAAGTAAGCAAACTACAAACGGATTGGCTGCGACACTACCCTCATACATTAATTGAAAAATAGCCCACACACCATTTTGTGCAAAGTGATAGTAAAGGTTAAAGTGATAGTGTGTGACAGAGTTATACATTGTCTGTGTAATTACCTGCACTAGATTCTTACTATGCATAAGTGCAACTACAGTGCCCACTGCATTACACTCTTTGAGTCAGACAGCAGCTAAGTGTCATGTGTGAGAATATGGTCTTACAGTTGAGGAAACATAATTTCAAATAAAAGGGCTGTTTGATGCCAAGATAAAGTGTTAAAAATATTCAAAACCTAAAGTGCATTTCAAGTGATTTTTCAGTGGTTTCTGAAAAAAGCTAAAGTACAACCTTTTTGGCAAAAAGATTTTGTAGATGTCTGCATCCACAGCAAAAAACACACATAACTTCCTCACACAAATCCCACATCAAACATCCCAAACTGTCACTTTAAGTCATTGTGCGCTGCTATTTTTTTTCTTCTTCTTCTTTTTTTTTTTTTTTACTGCCACAACACTCACCTAAAACCAAAGCCTGCACATGCAGCCTCTGAGTTCCTGCTGTGTTGAGCTTGGTGTTTCCTTCTGAGGAGAACTGAGGTCCTGTACCTCGATGCCAGACAGCAACACTACACCGCTGACAACTGTTTCTAGATTATGGTGTTAGATGGTGTTAGAAAAGATGAACCAAATGAATGACATGTTTTTATTTCCTTCATACTTCACATTACGTAATATGTTCTTTTTCCAGATTAGATATTTAAACTTTTTAAGGTATCATATAGATGAACTTGTATCATGCAGATGAACAAGTCTAACTCTGTAAGATGCTGGTTCAGTCCAGTTTATATATCAACAAAAGATTGTCGCTTTTCTCTTCCTCTCTTTTATAATTTTTTTTTGCCCTTGCAGCCCTATTTTCAATTATCCTGTTGGGTAAAGGCAGAGTCAGATTCCCAGACAATCCCATTTCCAAGAGGCAGGCGAGGCGTGAATGTGAGTGCACGGGAGCAGAAGAGTGGCTGCCAGAGAGAAAGAGGGTGGCATTTGACTCTGCTGAATAAGCCCAAGGTGTGCAGTCTGCCAGGTTAGAGAGGTTATGGATGGGAGGGGAGGGGAGGTGGGGGAGGAGATGTGGGGATGGAGGGGGCTGTGTATGGTGTGGGTGTTAATGAGGGAAGTGAGGTATCAGGTGAAAAAGCAGCGGGTACAGAGGGACAGAAAAAGAGAGAGGGAGGGAGGGAATGAGTGATCTGGGTTTCAGCCTTGCTCATTATGGTCTGTCTCATTGAGAGGTGAAATGAGGCTTGGTGATGGCTTGGTGTGGAAAGTATCGTCCTTGTCGAGGTGGAACATGACAGAAAAGGCAAAAAAACCTTCATCAACTCCATTAACAATACTCAAGCACTCTTCAGTGTTCCTTTGAGTGGCATCCAAATGTCACTGAAGAGGATAATGTAACATTAAAAGAAAATGTCTTTTGTAACCCTCCAGCCGGCACTGAGCATGATCTAGTGAGAGAGAAAGAGAGATAGGGAGAGAGAGAGAGAGAGAAAGAGAGAGAGAGAGAGGGAGTAAGAAAACTACAGCAACTTCCATTTAACAAGAAAATGGTTTGTTAACTTTGCTAATGAAATGCACAATGATCAAAAATTCAGAACCTTGTGTGACCTTTTTAATCAGTCACTAAGTCCCCGTGTGTTAGTGTCAACACAAATGCAGTAACAGTTTAAAGCCAAGTCTGACAGCGTGTATCTCATTTGCAAATAATCAATAATGTTTGTGTTTTTAGTGAATGCTTTTTTTCTGAACCACCTGTGCCATCTGAGGTTGAGGGTCTTAAGAACTAAAAGAAACACCTCCTCTCTCAGACTTCTCTATTGTGCTGTGGGAACAACAGGTCGCTGAGCCGATTTTCTGGGAGATTTATTGCAGGTAATGCAGATCTGAGGCAAACACTCAGAGAAACCAAATCCTGCAAGGTTGGTGGGTACAGGTGGGCGGGGCTGAGGTCATGTTGAGCTGCTTTGCTGTGACATCACATGGTTACAGAATTCCTGATGGCTGCTTTGAAGCCTCGGTTTTTGAATACAGGCTGTGAGCATTTCTCTGTGGAGTGGGGCATTGACATTCTCATTGTAATAATATAGTATATATAATAACTCAGACCTGCTGTTTATTCAAAGAAGAAGAAATGGACATCTACTTTCAGACAGATGTGGATCCTTTGAAACACATGCTTTCTACCCTGTCAGATCATGCTTCTGTGTTCACAGTTTATGTAATAGTGTGTGTTCTTGTCTGCACATCCTTTTAGGGAAACATACCCTGATGCAGTTCTCCCATGAAGTATATCCAGTTTGACCTTAAATACACATGAACGCAGAGTGTGTGCTTGTGTGCTCTCCATCTTTTTCACTTGCATTTGCATTAACAAGCTGTCTCCAAGCTTGTCTTGCAATGGTTTAGAAATTAAGTTAAAGTGTACAAAAAGAAATCTGTGTCTGTTGCAGGAAAGGATTATGAGGAGAAGACATGGCTGGAAACAGCTTGATCCTGAAGTAGCTTTTGGGACAACGGATTGACCAATATATTATATTTGCCGCTTGTTGTGTGTGTTTGTGCTTATGCATATGTAAATGTAAAGGTGTAGGGCACATGTATGTACCTGTGTGTGTCCACACAGTACAGCATGTAAAACTGTGCACTTTTGTACTGGATGTATACTCTTCACCTCATGTGTTGCCTCTATGTGAGTGTGTGCATTTGCCACTTAGTGTGAGTGAGAGCAGAGTGGCGCTGAGATGGCAGCTGGCGAGGCTAATCCCTGTACGTGAGGGACGCGGCCCAGCCCCCGGTGTCACCCAAACCTGCCAGGGCTGACTGAGGTGCATTCAACCCGGCTGCTTAGTGTCAGTCGTCCCCTGTCACTCAGTCCCATAATCACCCACATGACTGACAGACAGGCCTTTCCCTTTGATGGTGCAGGGGATTTTAGAGAAGAGCCACAGAGCTGAAGCGATGATCTGCCACTGTGTGCGTGTGCGAATGTGTGTGTGCGAGCAGGGATGTTTGTGCATGTATGTATGTGTGTGTGGGTGGGTGAATGCCACCAGGAGGGCTGCTTTTTCCATAAGGGTGTAAGATGATGATTCTGATCCAGCTTAATGATGAAGATGATGGTGTTGAAGATGATGATGGTGATGGCGATGATGATGATTACCTTCATGTGGAAAGTGTGCCAGAGATGTGTGATGCCAAGGGATCAGTGGGGCAGCCACTCTGCTAAGGCAAAGCCAGAGGGACCAAAGGAGACAGCGACACAAAGCCAAGGATTTACTCTGTGTGTGTGTGTGTGTTTGTGAGGAGAGAGTGTGCGATAGTTAAACAGTGTCACACACTTTCACACGCTTCACATTTGAAGCGGGAAAATCTGAAATACACATGTAATCTCACGATTATGATAATATGCATCAAGTGTCATCTTAGTTGATATTCTGCATGTGACAGTGAGTCCTTTTTGAGTGTGCCACTATCAACAGCAAGGTTGTTGGTAAAAATCCTGTCAGGCCTCTGACAGTTCTGATTCTTATTGACTCCCAGAATACAGCAATGCATGTGCACATGTGTGGTTGTGGGAGAGAGGGAGAGAGAGAGAGAGAGAAAGAGACATGGGTGAACAGCACTTTCGCGTGTGCATGCTGATGGTTTATTTCATCGTTGTTTGCGGATAGGTTGAGCAGAAGTAATGAGAAACTTTGGATGCATTTCAGCTGTGAACTGATCCATTTTATGCTGGTCCAGCACCGACAGACTGTGATATAGACGGTCACAATTTGAAGTTTTAACTGAGTCCAACCACAAACACAGAAATTAGTTTCTCAGCAGTATCTCTCATTTCACTGATAAATAAAGACAGATGCCCATGAATATGTTAAGAAATCACATCAACTTATTTCTCATTGTTTCGTCATTGAAGGAGCTACTTGTTCATTATTGCTATCAATACATAGCTAGCTTCAGCATTAAAGCTGTTAACCTACTAGTCTAAAAAATACATGTTGAGAGTCCAGCGTCAAACTTCATTCCTTTATTCGTCAAGACATGTTATTGGAAGTGGTGAAAAACAACCTCCTGTTTTGCTTGTATTTCCATCACTTCTTTTCCTCTACCAATATTAGCATGCTAAGCTATCTGGCCCTGCTGGCCTGTCTTGTCCCTTTTCCGATATTATAAGTCATTGTAACTTCCCTGAATAAGATGTGTTGCTGTGCTGTGCACCTGTCCGTCTCTTCCCCTCCTCTGCTCTCAAGGATTGGGCCGTCTGGCTGTTCGTTTGAGCTCCCAAGTGTGCATGAGCCCATGCCCAGAATGCACGCTGGGCGATCCTGCTTTATGGGCCGCGTCGGGTCCAGCCTTCAACACCTGTGGTTCAGGTTTTAATTTTCAGGCCCGTTGTGAACTCTTGCTTATGTGCAAAGAACAGGACCTTAGAGGTGCATGTCAGTGCTACGTTGACACTACGCACTGTGCCGCTGTTGTGGGGTTGTGGTACGTCAACTCTGGCTCTGTGCTGTGATAGGCTAGTAAACACAGGCTTTGGACTGTGTGCTCAACACTGGGTTAAGCATTGCACACCAATCAGAGTAATTTGAGAGCCTACACAACGAGCACCAAAGCATTTGCTTTTGGCGTGAGAACTGTTTGAGTGGTGCGGGAGTGTGAGACAGAACATAAAAGCACATGGCACACACCAAAAGCATGAGAATTGGCAACCCTGATGTATGTATGTATGTAACACTTACACATAGCCAAAAGTAAAAATGTGTGTCCATGTTTGCAGTGCAAAAAAAAAAGTGCTAGCAGCTAATTCCATTGTCTATTCTCCTTTTGTGTCCAACCAGAGAAGCAACAGATGTCCAAACAGGGAATACAAACAGTTCACCAAAAACATAAGACCTCTGCTTTCCTCTGGCCTGCATCCATTGTTTTATAGCTCTTGGCAAAACTCTGCTCCAGTTTCTATTTATCTCTTCTTTTTATTTGCATAGTTTCTTGGCACTAACCTTTTCCTCCAGCTAGTGAGCAGGATATCCAGTCATTCTCAACAAATCAAGTTAAGTAACCAAGCAGTGAACCACTTTGGCCAACAAGTCCAAATTCTTCACAGCTTCTTCACATGTTGTATCCTCTACTAAACAAATGCAGAAGCAGAAACCAGCAATGTACGTAAACTCCAGAAACCATCAACAAGGGTAAGAGGCCCAGAGTTTCTGGGTTGGTCATTGCAATGTAATTACTGAATATAAAATGCTCTTCTTGTTGCTGTGAAACCGTCTATATAACTTTAATTTTGGGTAGGAATAGGAATGTTGATTCCATCAATGACAGAGGCCTGTGAAGTAAGGAGTGAAAGCGAGGTAAAAACTGTCCAGGGTTTAAACAGTTAAACCAAATTTTGATTGCAAGTGTGTTTATTGCTGGTCTGCTATAGACACATAAGCATCTCTTTGTCTGTCTCTGTGTTACATTGTCCAAAGAAGTAATTGCTTAAGGCAAGACACAGTGTGTCGAATGGACGCCCAAATGAAAATATGTTTCTACCTTGTTTTCAATCACAGTCTGAAACACACAATGAACAGTCTGTTAATCCACTGGCTCCACGTTCACGTCTCCAGCTCCCCCCTCTGACAACAAAAAAAACCTCGTAAAATAAACTCTGTTGTTTTCCTTTTACTGATTTCTTCGCTGTGTTTTTTTCTTGACTCTACCTCTTTTATTTCCAATCTTGAACTCATGAGTTTTCTCTGATAGTGATCCTGTTAAATTAAGTGCCTGGGCTTTATCCAGTGCCCTCTCACCGTCACTCCTTTAATTTAGTCATTATAATTAACCATTAACTGGTGTCAGTTTCTGGGCCACTAACAGGCCCACTCAGTTCTGCTTGTCTGCATTATCACAGTTTGGGGGAGAAAGTAAATTATAATGAAGGGCTATATAGTCCAATTACTGATAAAAGCAGCCAAGTGCGCTCCTTGTAATTAGGTGCCAGTATCCCTCCCTCCTTCTCTCTCTCCTTCTCTCCCTTTCTCGGAGTGACACGTCGGAAGGGAATATATGCTTAATAGCTATTTTTATTACCGTTAACCTCTTACTCATGTTCTTAACCCAGCCACTTTCAATCATAAAGACAAGGGGATGCCAAAGAGAGACCTTATCTCACAAACAATTATTCTATGTACGCCGCAAGCCTGTTCAACAAAGGTAACTGATGGGAGGCAAGTTTTAAGAAGTGCAAAGAAAAGGAGGTGCGAGTCCAGAGAAGGAGTGAAGGATTGTAGGACAGCAAGAGGAAACAGGCAGCAATGTATCCTTCTGTTCCCACTCTAATGGGATGGAGCGGAGCTGTCTCTTGTAGCTGGGTCGTGTAGTTCCCCACCAGAGCACTTACAAGTCAGGGCTGGTAATTAAACTGTACGATCAGACCCTTCCTTTTCCTTTTTCCTCCCTCCTATGCACTCCCTTTCTCTCTTTTCTTTTCTCTTTCACTCCACACGCCAGTTCGTTCTCCCGTTTTCCTCCCTCTTGTCAGGTGAGACAACATGCTTTGGAAAAGCATGAATTAAGAGGAGAGATGGGCAGAGACGAAGGAAGGAGGGTCAAATTAAGGGTGCTGGAATGAGGAGGGTTTTTTAAGTTGGAGCGGAGCCACCGGTTCTGAATGCAGCCTTAATTCAAAAGACTGGACACAAGGATTTCTCTTTTTACACACGAATGAGCTGTGTGGGAAGTAACTTAAACTGAAGTCTCTCTAATTTAAACATAATTCCTGTTAACTTAAAGCCATTCATTCACTGGTACAACAGCACACGGCTGGAGATGCAGCTTTAGTGAGAATTCGTGCAATTCATCTTTCTCCATACTGCACACATAATTACTGTAAGAGAGAACTGCCTGAATAATTACAAGTAGACTGAGGTTGATAATTTATATCGCTGGAATTACTAAATTCAAGCAATGCGATATATCCAAGTTTGTGTGTAAAATATTCATCTCTGAAAAAAAGAGAAGATGCACAAGTCATGAGGAAGAGAGAAAAAGTCAGAAAAAAAACAAGATGCCCTAGCTTGTGCTGTGTGAATTTGATGTTTAATGAACTTCATTAATGGTTCAGTGTGTAATAATTGGCAAGGTTTAATGGCAAAATCTGAATATACTACCCATGAATATATTTGTATAAGTGTATAAGCGCTATAAATTAAATTTGTTTGGTTTTCGTAGCCTTATAATGCTTCTTTTATATATATACATAAGGGTCTTGCTTTAGAGAGTGTCACCATCTTGCGCGGAAAATCCAGCCAGCCAGACCGCACGTTTTGCGAGTTTCGCATGCATAAATAAACCAACGAAGAAGAAGGCAGAAGGAAAGAAGAAGGAGTAGGAAACAGCAACATATCGTAAAATGGTTTAGATCTTCACCTCACGCTACATGCTCCTGAAATACTCCCAGTCATCCCAGTCGTGGTAAACACGTTTTTTGGTCCTCCAAGGCCACCGTCACTTTGCTCACGCTTCACTAACGCTTCACACATTATTTTCTTCCTTTTGGTATCAAAGCAATGAAACAGTAGTTTTGAGTGATATCCCACCCACATTTATCTGCACTGTCCTATAGCCTATATTATTTTTCCAGGATTTTTTTTCTTTTCTTTTTTTTTTTTTTTTTACATTTTAGGATGTGTGTGGAGTCTGCATGTTCTCCTTGTGCTTGCATTTGGTGGGTTTCACCTCCACAGTCCAACAATATGCAGGTAAAATGGAATGGAAATTGCCCATAGGTGTGAATATGAATGTGAATGGTTGTTTGTCTCTATCCGTCAGCCCTGTGTACCCTGCCCTCACCCAGTGTCAGCTGGCATTGACTCCAGCCTCTGTTCAATCCCAAACGTAGAGGTACAGAGGTGCTGAATATGCACAGATTAACTGCACATTCAGTAAATTCTGCTGCACGCACTTTCCCTGCACAATTTCCCTTGTAAAACTGGCCTGCTGTGTTTCTTTTAGGAGACTTCAACTCCGTTAGAGCGTAGCCTATATTTTGGTCTGGGTTCCTCTGTCTCGGTTCGGATTTATAGTAGTAATTTCAAAGAAAAAAAGCATCTGTTTGCAATTATCTGTAACATCCCAGAGAGCATTTAACAGATGGCAATCCTCAACATCACCACAAACAAGCGCAGCGTTGCTCATGTTCAGTTTGACAGTGTGAAAATTCAAAGTAAAACAGATTTGAAAACTGCTATCAACTGGTATTTAGCTCCTGATTACTTAAAACAATACAGATTTATGGCCTGCACAGCACTGTACTACTGAAACATCACTTCATGGCTAATTAACATTAATTTATGTCATGTTAGTTTTATGGGCATGAGGTGATTTGATTCAGGCACTTGATGTGATTGATTTAAAAAGTCAACAGCATAAATAAGGTGCTCCTGAACAACTCTATATGCTCTAATGGTGAATGCATTGCCAGGGCTGCGCTGCACCTGTCTGCGTGAACCAAGTTGCATGGAGAGTGCATTTTGTAAAGGCATTGTTTTCAGAGAGTTTGGTGGCGACAGACGATGGATTAAATGATGAATAAGTGATTTATTAGCTGCCGCTGTCACGCTGGTTAGATGGATTACTACAAGCCACCTCTGACCCCACTTACCAGCCCTATGTCTCACCGCAGAGGTGTGTGTGTGTGCGTGTGTGACTGTGTGTTTGCACGTGTGTAGGTGGGAGCGCTGGCCAGCTGTAATCTTGTGACAGGATGAGACTAGTTGATCAATGGCCTAATGAACACTGTATTTCATTGGGCCAATGAAGTGAGTGGTGTTAGCTGGCCACTGTGGCACGGCCAAGGGTTTTGCTCTGCCTGCGAAAACAAACATGCTCGTACTTTGTTAATATGCTGCAGTTTCACAGATGCAGAAAAAATATGAGTAGTCACCAAAAGTTGGGGAGGGAGAGAACTGAAACTGAAATTATTTTTATTTTTTATTGTTTTCAGTTGTATAATAGCCAGAAATTGTTTACATGTATCTCCATTATTAGTGCTTCAAACTATTCTCCATGTCTTACTCTTATTTTCTGAACAGCAGTCTCTTTGATTCTCTTGTCGCTGCTTTCATTAACAGATGTATTATTTGTGTTTCTCTTGATTTGATTTTTGATTTCCTTTGTCCATAAAATATTTTCCAACAAAACAAATTAAAAAGGAAAACAAAAAATTCAGCTTTCTCTGTTGTTACTTTAATTCAACACCTTTTTAATCCAACATGTTTTCATCATGCTTTTTTAAAAATCAGTCATTGATTGGTCCTTTGTCAGTGGTTCTTGCACCCTGTGGCTTTACTTTGAAGATTAATTGTTTCACAGGATAAGTTTGATGTCTGATGATTGTGTTGACACTGGTGTCTGTGATAAACTCAGTGTTGTACAGCATCTGCCTGTTACAGCAGGAACATCAACAAGGGCCATCCCAGTCAACACAGGTATTTTAAATTATTTTTTCATAATTTAAAGGAGCTATATGTAAGACTGTGGCCAAAACTGTTGCAAACTGCTGCAGTTAAATTTAATTTCTTTTAATTTGACTGCAGCTCTCCCCTCCCCCTCGCCCCCAGACTCGAGGTTGCCAGATAGGCACACGCTAACCTCTGCCCTGCTCCAGCTTTGTGGCTATGGCTCACTCACACAGTCTCTACAGTCTCAAAGTAAAGATGAGCATGCCTCTCTGTAATGTAATAGATTGCATTAGTTACTACCTGCAGTGAGAGGGATGATGCAGCAGTACATCTACATCCGTTATCATAGTAAAATATCTCCTCTGTGATCACGTTTCTGTAGGTTGAGCAGGTTGTTGATGAATATTTAGCTTTTTACTCTGACAGTTTTATTGCTCTGACTCACAGTAACTACGAGTAGAGTTCACATCAACTCAGGTGATCTGCAGGTTATTGTTTCACTTCACTGCTCTCATGCTACGCCCCGTGTGTGTGTCTGTGTGTATGCGCAGCATTGACACACACAGACACACACACTGTAACCCTGCATCTACAGAAGCCTTAGTGCATGTTCTTCACGCCGTAGATGAGCCAACATATGAGACGTGTTTCCGCAGAATTAACGACAGGAGCCGCTCCGTGTTTTCAGTTTTCTCCTCCACTTTCTTACCGTTGTATCATCAGGTCGCTCTGATGCCCCACTGCTCCTCACAGCAGCAAACATGATGCTGAAGCCTCCTCTGTCTCCTCTATAGCTGACCTGCTGCTCTACTGGACACTCAACCCTCAACCTCCAACAGTAATGAAAATATTTGCGCTAGGTCTCTGGTGCAAGGCTTCAAACACATGACGGACTCATCTCATGGACTGCTCCACACGTTCACCATCCCTTTATTTGACATCGGCTCCATTTCACCACATTTCCTCTCTCTTTTCCAACTTTCACTTTATAAATCTTCCCTTTAGTTTTTGCTTTAGCTGGAGCTGCTGCAGCTCAAACAAACTATACACGCTCACGACAGGACGCGGTGTATCAGACGGAAGAGCAAAAGGCCACTTATTTCTGCCGTGTGATATCAAGGAAATATGACTATAGCCGATAATCGAAATCAATCAAAGTTTTATCGCAGTCTCAATTGGAGATTGTTTTATCTCCCAGCCATAGCTGCAGCTCAGTGGTAACTGGCAACATGGATACTGAAATGCCACTGACATTGTGATTGGGAGAGAATGATGGGTGGCGCAACAGACCAAAACACAAAATCAAAACATAAACATGATTTGTAACCTGCAAATACAATTTTTAGATGTGAATATTCTGGCTGCACTGTTGTTTTCAGTAAGATCAGTATTTCAAATTAACATTATTCCTTAGACTCTGGTGACATATTGGGTGATTTTATGATTACTTGCCGTACATTACTTACATATAGCTCCTTTAATTTTTCTTATGCTTGCTTGCTAATCAGGGGATAAATCACTGATTAAAAAAAAAAAGCTAACAATTAAGGGTTTTCATTGTTGCGTCGACTCTCTTGATCTCCATTATTATTATCTATGTATTTTGTTGCCAATGCATATATAAAATGTAGCTGTTTGTTATTATTGTAAATAATTAAGTTTGAATTCATCATTTATCAAAATATAATTTGTACTTATGTATGTTTACTCTGAAGTCATCATGCAAACACTGTAAATATGGAACTGGAGGGCAGTATGTTTTGTTTGCATTGACAATTGACTAATAAAACTCCATTCACAACTGTCTGAATAATATAAAATATTGTGTCTATTACAAACAGAGCCAGGTGAAAGAAATTAAAAACTTGAGACAAATGCTGAAACCTGAAAATATTAAATACAGGTTTATACCTGCCTCTTTCCTCTGAACCTCTGTACCTCTCTCTCTCTCTCTTTACTCACTTCCTCACATTCCTCCCTTTGTCTCCCACTTTGATGAGCTTTTGCAATAAAATGCAAAACAAAAGGACAGGGGGGCTTTGTGCACCTTGATGGCTGCTGACTTTGTTATGAGATCTGTAATAAAGGAAAGTAATATGCTTTAAACATTAAATAAGACTTTAATTGTTGCCACCATGAAAAACGCACCTTTCCGAGGACATAATTGAATGTCCCCGTCGCATTGGGGGGAATTAAAATAGGTCATTTTATGTGTTGCTTTATTTTTGATTGAATCTGCTCTTAAGTGGTTGAGACAGTGGAATTATCCATTTTTAGATGCCTTGTGCAAAGCTCAGTGACTGAGAATTGAAAAGAGACAGAGAGGCAGAGAGGGAAAAAGGAGGGAGAGGGGGAGAGAAAGAGACGAATGGAGGTGAGAGAGGGACGGGGGATGGAGGAGGGGAAGAGATGACAGAGACAAATGCCTCTGCATTGACAGCTGTCCTCCATTTTCTCACAGACAGACATACAAATGAGGACCACAAATCAAACGAATCCCTCTAAGATTAATCCCGGGCCCCGGCAGGCTTGCAGGCACAATTGGCAGGACTGTGGACTGATGGAAGCGGATGGATCTTTCGACTTTGATAAACTGTATCAATACCAAACACTTCAGGATCAGATATTAAAGGAATCAGCATTTGCTCATATGGGGAGAGTTTGTATCTGCTGATCAGCAAACAGACAGCAAACATAGTGTCACAGTGGGACCTGAAATAACAGATTACACTGATCCAGTCTCAAAGCTCAGGACACCGTTCACACTCATGGTTTACATCTGACTTTCTGGCATCATGAATTGTGTGTTTAATTTGTTTTGATTGAACTGGGGGTCACTGGAGTCAATTCAATAAATAGTAATGCTTTCTCTTGACCATTACAAACACAATCACACTTTCTTTTCTTTTTTTTTCAGTCCATGAAGTGTTATAGGCTACATCAATGAAGTCACAGAAAAAACACTTAATTGCTCTTATGAAGGTTAAGAACAGAACTAAAAACAGTTTTGAGAGGTCACGCTGAACTTGACCTTTGACCCTTAAAATCTAGTGGGGTCATTTTTGAGTCCTAATGAAAATCTGGGCCAAATTGGAAGAAGTTGCATCAAGACATTACTGAGATGTTGTGTATACGAGGAAAGGACAGAAAGCCAGGTAACTGGTGAACAATATGGGTCCGGCTGATACCAGCACCGAATCAAACAGGTAGTGAAAATTAATTTTATTCACCAACAATGAAATTTGGTCTAACTTGACCCAAATGCATTTTTAAAGTTGCATAATTCTCTTTAAATACAAAAATCTTGGAAAATTCACAAATTTTGATCAATTTCATAATGCTCATTTCAGCCACAAGTGGCTATAAGTTTTTTCGCTATGCCTGAGAGGCAAGTGAAGAGAACTGAATAGGTAGTTTTTGGGGCGAGTTTGATTTAAATTTCTGCCAGAATGATTGCCTCTCAGGGTGTATAGTCAAACATATTTGTAAACAACAAACAAGACACATGCAATCAACAAAATGTATGTCACAATGACCTTTAGACCTTCCCAGACACACAGTTGCAGTGCTTGAATGTAGACAATTCACCTTTCAAATGTCCAGAGAACTAAGAATAAATGTTTCCCATTAGACAGTTAATAAAATACACCTAATGGTCAAACGATGACCGTGACCCCCTAACACTCTTTTACTAACTTGCAGATCTTGACCTTACCTTGCCCTCCCGCTCACCTGAGGTCTGTTTTGTGTGTTACAAATGACTAATGTACAGTAACAGTGAGAAAATAATGAATAAATGTGGACACTAAAGAAGCCTGATGGGAATCAGATGCAACACTCAATATCAGGGCAATAGAGAATTTTTACAGTGTTTTTATTGTAAACAACAGCAGTTACAGTCATTTTTCATTAAACGGAAACCTGAGATCATTTTGGACCCTGTGTCAGAATGTCTCCCTCTTTGATTTCACTTACAGTATCACTTGATAGAGCGACCTACATTCCTGAGAGAATCACATCACACAGGTTTCAAAAAGCCCTGTGGTTTGATCTATTTTGGTCGCACTTCCAACGGCTTCAGTTCTGTGGCGCCTTGAGAGCCTTCTGCTTTTCAGCAGTGAAGCTAATGATGATGATGTATTGTTTCTTACATTACAAAGTTTTGTTTCTCACACTGATACATTTGGACACTGCAAATAGCTGTTAGAAAATGATGATACCGTTAATTGAGTGGAAATAATAGCTGCAGACAGATTTGCATCTAGAGAAATCACAAACAAAAGCTTCAATTTCAGTTTCATCTTGTATCAACCTGCAAAAAAAAAAAAATCTATTGGTAGGAAGGTATAAAAAAACAAAAACAAAACAGACTCACATCAGTTTCTCATACAGTATGTTGCAGTTAAGGGTTCCATGTTGTATAAAAGTTGACGTCCATGTCTGTTTTGATTATAATGCAGGTCTCGGTTTGTCATTAATACTATGAAAGAATCAAAGCCTCAGTCGACAGAGAAATGCACACAGCTTGTATTCAGAAAATGACCGCTGTAGGACCTCTGTAACTTTGTGATGTCACAACAAAACAGTCACTGGTCCCAGCCCACTGTTCCTACCATTTCAGAGAGGAGACATGAAACTACACTGAGAAGTTCTTTGGTTCACCACAAACATATCTTCTTATGGATAAACAGTTAAAAAGTGTAAAATATGGAACCTTTAACCACTTTTTTTTCTTGCTCAAATCTAACTTCCCACACAACTGCCACTGCATATTCAGTTGACAAATGTTTGTTTTCAAAAGTGCAATTAGTTCAATTGATTAAGTAGTGTATATAATATAATTATATATATGCTGTATATTTGTTGTTTGTTGACATGTTCTACTTGGACCTATCTTCTCTCTTATTGTTTCTCCATTGCACTCTCTTCAGGTTTTAATTTGTCATTTTGTCAGTGACGATATTAACTACATTGACAATGCGGATAATTTGATAATGCTTTGTTGATATTAGTTAGTTTTGCATCAGTTTGTTTGATGTTGCTGCTCTTCTGTCAACTCACAGTCCTGAATATTTACAATGGGTTTCCCTTGATAGCAGTGTATTAGAACTGATATTCATGTTTTGTCTTACATCCAGGTTCCCTATTCAACCCTGCCCCCCCTCACTCCCAACCTCCTGACAAAGCACTCCAGATTAGGTTTCCTCTCTGTAATGCTTGATGAATGCTGGGTTTGAACTGTAGAAAAAGCCTCATTACGAGACACTTATAGATTACCCAGGGTGTCACACTGGGGGATAGGTAGTGGGTGTGAGGGTTTGTCTGCGAAGAGGAGGAGAAACAATGAGAGATCCTGCTCTCTCTCTCTCTCTTTCTCTCCCTCTCTCTCTCTATCTCAAATGGATAATTCTGGTGATGCTTGTGACAGGCCATGGTTTAGATTTTGATTTATGTTCTTCCAAAGCTAAAATCAAAGAATCCATCTAGTGCTATTTTATGGCAGTTGGGATGATGAATGGGCCAGTCTCTGGGCCAAAGCAAGCTGCTGTGTCTTTGCCCCGGATTTTAATTGCTAAAGTAGCCAGTCATTGCTCAGGATTCAAGACGCAATGAGAGAAGGAGAGGAGCGGTATTCTCTCTCTCTCCCAGTGTCTGTCTCTCCTCTCTGTCTCTCTAACTCTTTTTGTGTCATCCCTTCCCTGTTTTATCCCTTTAACAGTCTGTCTGTCTCTCACACCAGCACCCCTTTGCCAAATTGCTGAGGAGATCGCTGCTTTGAAAGAAAATTTAATCAAGTTTACACTAACTCACTGTTTAATCATTCATAACCTGGCCATAGGGATCTGCGGGTACAAGAATAACGAATGGTTCACGTAATGGGCCTAACTTTGAAGTGTAAATTCCACATCTATATTTAATGCATGGAAATGCCATCTTTAAGCAAAATGGCAGATAAGAGTTTGATCCCTTATTTTAGCGTTCCAAAAATATTCATAATTTTTTTTGGTCAGGGTAATGAGGCACATATTTCTCACTCCCTACTTTCTGGACTTCCTCAAAGCTTTGGTAAATAACAAATAATTAGAAAAAATAAGAGTCAAATAAATAGATAAGAATTACTCAACAACACACTCCCATGACAGAAGTCCGATGCTTGCACATCTAATGATGGAGGAAAACGGCATTCGTCCTGTTCCCTCACCCCCCAACCCACCCCCTCAAGAAGTAATACATGCCTCTCCTATCAGAGAGATAGAGATAGATAGACAGACAGAGAGAGAGAGAGAGAGAGGGGGAGAGAGAGAGAGAGAGAGTAGTTATAGGGAGCATCATTGCTTTTCAAACACCCCAGAATCAATGATGCAAATTAGAAAAATAAGCAGGCAATAAATTCTTTCACATCTCCAGAGCCTGGTGAGAATTTTTAATAATTTTTAATAAAGCATAATTGTAGTTTGTACCACTGAATAATTTAATCACATGGAAATATGGAATGTGGAGGGGGGAGAGAGTATACACATCTAAGAAAGAAAAAAAAAAAATCCCCTCCCACCATTTCCCGGTTTCATTTGTGTGTGTCACCAGGCAAGATTTGCTTACACATAGAAAATTATGATTGGAATCGAAGCACAAGTACTGATGATATGGAGTTTTCACACCAAACATGTTCATACTCTCCTTCTTACACTTTAATAATAATAATAATAATGAAACACAGGTTTCAAAGTGCTTTACCACAACATCAAACATCAATACAGGAGGAAAAAAACACAAAACATGCATAGATCCAGAAGCGTAAATCCTGCCTTGGTGACACTTGGGACAAGCAAAAGTCAAGCCTTGAAAAAGTGAGTTTTACTGTAACTATTGGTATTTTCAGTTGATCTAGAAGATGGGAGGTTTTTCTAGAAAGTGGAAGTGCAAACAAAGATGCTTGCTTTTACATTTTGTTATGGTATATAGCCAATATGCCTGAATGATACAGTGGCTGCACAATAATGTGAGGGGTGAAAAGTTCAGAAACATATACAGGAACTTGATACTTCTTCCGAACAACTGTGTCTGAGGGAATAAGTGAATGAAGGTCTACATCTATTAACAGCAGCTGAATCACCAGTAGGACATCTATAAATGATCATGATCAGATCATGGTTTGTATCCAGAGTCCTGAGCTCACTGTGATTTTTTCTGTATTAAACTAGACCAGGATCTTTCCCAAACCTTCTTTAACTCAGAGCTGTGAACGTCTGAACCATCAAAAGTGCTGCAGTCACTAGAAGTTGATTTATTCCATCAGAGATTTTGATAGAAAAAAAATGTATTGTGAGCATTTTACTGTACTTGTCCAGTATCTGCAAAATACATAAATGAGCAACATTTCCTCATGAGACCTGACTCTGAAACATTCTTCCAAACATGTTGCTCATTTAACACAGACTAAGACAGAAACTATAACGAAGGTTACGATATTGTAACCCTAGTTATATTAACACAGGCGGAGCCCTCTACTGGACTCTATGGGTATATCTCTCCTCCAATCGCGTACGCGCGATGGCCCACTGAAATTTGCATGTACGTAGCCGGCCAGTATGGCGTGCCTACCTTTCCCGCCCTTTAGCGGGCTATATAAGCAGATGCACCGCCAGCTGCCCTCATTCCACCAAACTTCAGCGTAAGGCGAAAGAGCGGCAGGGCCCTAAGTAGAGGGCTCCGCCTGTGTTAATATAACTAGGGTTACAATATCGTAACCTTCGTTATATCTCACACAGGCTTCGCCCTCTACTGGACTCTATGGGTACAGTAGGCGAAGCCCCGATTTATGTACTCCCTGCCGCGGGAGAGGCTCCGCCCACTGACCACACCAGCTACCGGTTAGGTACCAAGACCCAGTCACCACTTTATTAATCTTAACCACCGTATGGAGTGATAACGGGTACAACTTCATCCCAGTTAGCAGCACCTGACTAGGCTGGGTGAAGTTGTGGTCTAACCTCGCAGGGGTCTCAACCCTAGACCTCCTGCGCACCTCATTGACAGTGTCCTAGCAGAGCACAGTCCAATGCAGGTGCATGACACCCTGTGGGGATCAAGTATTTAAAAACACTTGACACATCCTTCCTCTCACATGTCCTGTGACCCTACAGTGAGCACAGACCTGGAGAAGGAGCCTGATACATCCAAGAGATAGAACCTTATGAACGGGCAGGGTGAAGACCACGATGCCGCCGTACATATGTCCTCAACACTCGCACCACTGAACAGGGCCGTAGACGTCGCCACACTTCTTGTGGAGTGCGCCCGGACCACAGTGGGCGGTTCTCGACCCGCTTGACTGTAGGCTGAGAGGATGCATTCACACATCCACCTCGCCAAGCGTTTCTTGGACAGGGCTCTGCCAGCCGTCCCGTCACCATAACACACAAACAACTGGTCGGTGATCCTGACAGTGGCTGTTCGGTCGACATAGTATGTCAACACACGCACAGGGCATAGGAGATGCAGTTTCGCCTCCCTCGAATCCTCATGAGGGGGAGGGTGAAAAGCCTCCAACTGGATGATTCTGGACCGAAATGAGCTCCTTATGTTCTTAGGAAGAAAGGAGGGGTTCGGTTTAAGGATGGCATCACTGCGGTCCCCGCGAAGGAGTAAACAACTCGGGTGGACTGACAGGGCACACAATTCGCTCACTCTCTTGGCTGACGTCAGAGCAAGAAGCAACGCTGTCTTGAACGACAACACCTTTAAGGAGGAGCGTTCCAAAGGCTCATAGGGGTCCCTTGTGAGGGCCTCGAGTACCAGTGGCAATTCCCACTGTGGTACAGAAGTGCGTGCCACTGGTCGTAGCCTTCTGACCCCCTGCAGGAACCGTTTTACCAGAGGGTGGGCGAAGACTGGACCTCCGCCCAACCCTTCATGGCATGATGAGATGGCTGCAGCGTAAACCTTAACAGTCGCGTGAGACAGCCCTCTATCAACCAAAAGCTGTAGAAAGGAAAGAGTGTCTCCCACTGAGCATGTCAGTGGGTCCACTTCCCTCTCTTCGCACCAATGCTGGAAACCTAACCACTTAGCCCTGTAACAGGCAATGGTGGATCCAGCCCTAACCGCTTGGATGGTTTTCACCACCTGCGCAGTCAGCTCAGTCCGCATTAACCTGTCCCTTTCAGGGCCCAGGCTTGAAGCGACTGGCCCAGGATCGGCAGCGCCTGTATCGCGCCTGCCTCCTGTGACAGCGCCCCCCGGATTTGGGGAATGGGCCATGGTGGGGCCGCCATCATTGTGGTCAGCTCTGCGTACCACAGAGCCGACCGCCGGTCGGGAGCCACCAGAATGACCCTCAGCCGCTCCACTCTCACTCTCTCCAGTAGCTGGGGGATGAGACGGAGGGGGGGGAAGGCATAAAGTAGCCCTCTTGGCCATGGAGCGTGTGCAAATGCGTCCACCCCAAGGGTGGATGGTCTTGCGGGCTCAGGGAGAACCAATGGGGGCAGTGGGTGTTCGACCTGTTGGCAAACAGGTCCACCGTTGTCCTCCCGAATCGTGTCCAGATCTGCTGTACCACTTCTGGTTGCAGTCTCCACTCGTCTTCCAGGGGGCCGCCCCTTGACATGAGGTCGGCCCCCCTGTTCTCGATTCCTGGAACGTGGAGGGCTCTCAGAGATTGTAGGTGCTCTGAAGCCCATGACCACAGGTTCTCCGCCATCGCTAACAGGGCAGCGGAATGTACACCGCCCTGTCTGTTGATGTAAACGACTGTGGTGCGATTGTCGGTCCTCACCAACACGTGTCTCCCCCTTAACAGGTGACTGAAGTGTTGGAGAACCAGGAACACTGCCTGTAACTCGAGGAGGTTGATGTGGCGGTCC
This sequence comes from Trachurus japonicus, assembly GCF_045865225.1. Lineage (NCBI taxonomy): Eukaryota > Metazoa > Chordata > Actinopteri > Carangiformes > Carangidae > Trachurus > Trachurus japonicus. The sequence continues at coordinate 25,309,677 of NC_140909.1, forward strand.
TCCCCCGGAGGCCACACACCAACTATCGCCCTCCCCAGGCAGGTGCCTCCCCACCCCATCATGGAGGCGTCCGTGAACACCGACGTGTACGAGGTCACTCGTCCTAGTGGTGTTCCGGTCAACAAATGTCGTGGGGACCCCCAGTACTGCAGGTTGCCCCGCACTGTTGGGGGGACTGTCAGCAGCCGAAACTTCTGCCTCTTGAGGTCTAAGCGTAGGCTGGCGAACCATCTCTGCAGGCGACGCATGTGCAGCAGTCCTAGTGGAACCACCGGGTGAGCTGCTGCCATGTGCCCCAGTGCTTGCATGACGGCCAAGGCTGTGACACGTGGAACCTGTTGCAGCTTGAGAACCTCCTGCTGTAGGGCTGTCCGTCTGGACTCCGACAGAGTGGCTCTCAGGCTGACAGAGTCGAGCACAATCCCCAAGTATTCGGCCCGCTGGTTTGGTTGGGGGTTGCTCTTCTTCCAGTTGATGGCAAAACCCAACTTGGTCAGGTGAAGTATCAACTGAACTGTGTGAAAAAAATGGCCCATTGTTTGGACCTGGCCATCACGATGAGGTCGTCCAGATAAAAGAAGACCCTCATCCCCTGGCTGCGCAGCGGTTGTAGCGCTGCGTCCACACATTTGCTGAACGTACTAGGGGCCAGGGAATAGCCAAATGGCAGCCTGTTGTATTCGTAGGCTGTTCCCTGAAATGCAAAACGCAGGAGCTTCCTGTGTTTTGGTGCCACCTCGACGTGAAAATAAGCGTCCTTCAAGTCGATGGTAGAGAACCAATCGCCTGGTTGGACGAGTACCAGCAGCCTCCTTGTGGTTAGCATGCGGAACGTTTTGCGACCGATACGTGTGTTCAGGGCACGGAGGTCCAGGATGGGTCTGTAGCCCCCTGTCTTTTTGGGAACCAAAAAGTATGGGGAGTAAGAACCTCGTTCCTTGTCGTGAAGAGGGACAATTGACACGGCCTGTTTTGATAGCAGGTCCTGAATTTCCCCCTCGAGGAACTCTATCTCATGTTGAGAAGATAGATTCATCTCTTGTATGCCCCTGAACGCTGGGGGGAGCCCGCAGAACTGGAGAGAATATCCTAGTCTGAGGGTCCTGTCCAGCCAGTCTGTCAGTACGCAGCTGCTCTGCCATGCTTCGTAAAAACACGTGAGAGGACGCGCAGACAGCTGTGGAGCAGCTTCTAGAAAGCTGTGGTACACAATTTCGGCCCTCTCCGCCGCCAAACCCGCCATAAACGGGAGTTTGGCCCATGGGGGGCCCTCTGTGAAAGGGCTGAGTCGTCCCTGAACGCACCAAGCCCGTTGTCCGGCTCAGCTGCGCCTTTTCCTCCTCCAGCCTCTTTAGCCGCTGCGTCACCGTAGTGAGGGAGCCAAAGAGACCGGTGCAGCCAGAAGATCCTCTCGGTCCCTTCTGGGGAGGGCGGTGAGACCTAGCCAGACGTGGCGAGAGCCGACGCCCGACAGTGACATCACTCGTCCGGCAGCAGTAGCAACTCCCTGTCCTGTTCATCTGACCGATGGTCCGGCCGAGATACTCCATAGTGTCAGGGGAAGGGGGGGCGTCGCGCGGGAGTGAAGCCGCCGCTGCTACGCCCAGCACACCGAGGTTGTTGCTGCTGCTGCTAGTTGCGCGCCCAGCTGGAATATCTTGTCAAAATATTCCAGCGTGTCCTTATCCTGCGGCAGCGGTGGTAGTGGCTTTCTGTGTCCTGACCAGCCGGCTGAGTGCGGGATAATGAGCACAGCCAGAGCGTCTTCGAGCGGGGGCACACCGGGGAACACAGTCTCCGTCTCGCCCTGCACACGCGGAGGCGGCTCACCGGCTTCGGGGGCAGTGGGGGGCAGGGGAAGCCCGACACACTCCGCTGCAGTCGTCATGACTTACGGGAAGTTGAGCTTGATAGAAGCGGCGCCAAACACCGTCGAGCCGTCGGAGAGGGAGAGTTCATCCTCCTCGTCTCGTAGCGGCGGCGAGTCTGCAGCAGAGGCTGAGGCGGGTCTGGGCGGCGAAGCTTCATCAGGCGGCGTGGAGGTGGTGTACGCTGGAGCGGCGTCCTCCTCCTGCCGTCGCTACTCCAGCCCGGCGGTGGCGCGCTTCCTCCCGAGACGCTCGAAGCAAAGAAGATGTAGGTCTGCCGGGGCGATGATGCCGTTAGGGCAGGCCGGCAGAGGCGTTGTTCCTGAAGCGGCGACTCCATCCTTGGAGCTAGTGTGACAGTGGGCACTCGCCGACGCTGAAGTAAAAAGGAATGAGGGCAGCTGGCGGTGCATCTGCTTATATAGCCCGCTAAAGGGCGGGAAAGGTAGGCACGCCATACTGGCCGGCTACGTACATGCAAATTTCAGTGGGCCATCGCGCGTACGAGATTGGAGGAGAGATATACCCATAGAGTCCAGTAGAGGGCGAAGCCTGTGTGAGATATAACGGTTTGTAAGATATGTTTAAGTTATGTTTATATACATTTTGCACCACTATTAGCAGCCTGTATTTCTTAAATGTCTAACTGATAGCAAAAAATAATCATTTTCTTCATTGGTTATTTCAGAAATCCTTGACAGCATCTGTTCATCTGAACAGATGTAAGTGAGATATTAGGGAAATTTAACACTCTGATAACTCTGTCACTGCCACTAATTTAATCATGTAATTAAGTTCCAGTCCTCACCTGCTTTGGTTCTTCCACAGTCATAGTTTATGATCTTACACACCTATGAGATTAAGAATGAATGAAGTAGACGAGGTGTCAATGTTGACCATCAGAGTTAAGAATATACCATACATTAACTAGATAATTTGGTGTATTACGCCATCAAGTTATTTATCATGATAAGGGCTCTAGCTTCCTTATTTTGTCAGGGATTTGTTGCAGTATTGTGTGTGCGTGTATGAGTGTGCTACACCTGTGTGCATATGCTGCTGATGTCACCTGCATCAGGATGACACCACCGATGTCTGTGTGTTCAACATGTGAAAAAAAAAAAAGCCTGTGCGTGTGTGTGTGTGTACATGCAGGAGAGGAGTGGAGAGGAGAGGGAGGAGAGAGAGCCTCAGGTGAAACACAGGCCTGCCTGTAATTTATAACCATGACATGGGAGCCAAGTTTCTCTAAATGAGGCATTCAGATAGCCAAACCAGTCATTTATCCTGATGATTAATACAAATGATATTCGTAATAATAAATATCACCGCCTCACAGTGCGTAAAGGAGCAGAGGCAGGAAAGGAGAGAGACAGAGAGAAGGGGAGGGGGGGCGGGGGATCCACTGTTTATTGTGTGGCGATCATGGAGGGGAACTCGTCAACTTGCGTTTTGGTAAAAGGATGAAAAGGGATTTTATTTATTTATTTATTTATTTTTAAAGGCTCTCTTGAAAAGAAGCAGAGAAAACAAGTAAGGCATTTAATGTCATCTGGTGACATTTTCCTATAAAATTGATACAAATTGACAGCCTGCTCTGTTGAAAAGTGCTCTGTAGAGGTTTGCACTTTGTAATGCAAAAACACTAAAAGCACTGAGTGCAAAAATACAGAATGCAGCTTCAAATTTGAATTAACAAATGAAAACAAGCAAATCATCGGCTGCTACACATTTCTTCCACATTTGACTTCACTGATTTTTTTTTCATTTTCAGATGGTACAGAGGTTATGATATGGAGGAACATAACATTGACAACAAAACTACATTAACCAGCCCATCCTTGTCCAGAAACACACATTAAACTCCAGTTTAGATTAGATCGCCCATGGCCTGTCAACTTTCCCTGTTTATTTCATACTGTATGTATACAGTGATATATGTGCACATTAGCCCCAATTTGTGCCCCTTATGTATTATTAATGAGAGTACACAAAAGCCCCAAACTATGGCTAAGCAACAACAGTGAAATCTGACTGAAATGTTGAATGCAGAGTTACAAACTTAAGAGCTGTAAAAACAAAGAATATGCAGAGGACAAAAAAACAAGTTTGATGAATGCTCATCCCAAAGATGTCATGAAAGAATGAAGTCAAATAGCTGAATCAGATCAGACAGAACACAGTTGCTGTTGTTGCTGTAACTGAACATTTTATTGATAAATGATAATTCAAGAGCAAAACTTTTTAAAGTTACATTTACATTGACTCGTGTGGTGGATGCTTTTAGCTGAGGTTTAAGAGACTTACAAGTGGGACAACACTAAAGTATCTGTTCAGTGGGAGATCTTGGTGTATCTGATTTGTGCTGAAAAATTATGTTTTCCTCCCACATTTATCAGTTTATAAATTATCTGTGTCTCACAGAGGGAAAGATATTACAACTGACCACAGCAGCTCCCCACAGACAAAGAGCTTCTGCACTATCTTCTCTCTCATTCAGATTTTAAGTTGTGGTGAATCTATGGATACATACACACACACACACACACACACACAATATACACAGGCACACACTCTATCTTCCAGCCCCCATGTAAACTATATGTTTCACATACACATTATGGAAATCATGCATCTAGAAAAAAAAATGAGACAGAGAAGAACTGGACATACAAACAGACAAGGGAGGGAGGGGAAGAGAGGGAGGGAGATAAAGAGAGAGAGAGAGAGAGAGTGCTGGCTGGTGTCAGTGGCTGATAAAGTTTATGCCTCCCTGTCATTTCGCTGAAAGTAAACAGGCGCAGCAGCCTAACATGACATCACTAAGCAGGTTAAGTGTAGTCCCGCGTGGCCATCGATCATAACAGAATCTAGCATATTCTTGCCCCCACTAGGAGGAGAGGTAAAAGTTTTCCACTGTAGCTGAGATGACATTTAATTTTTCATATCTCCTCCGTAGTCTTGGAATGAATTTTGGCAGACCTGATGCAATTTAACAGCTTGGCAGTTTAAAATTGGGCAATGAATCACTGGGATTCAATGGGAGCCCGGCTGCTGCATAATATTTTTTTTTTCTGTGTTGAGGGTAGAGGGACAGTAGAGGTGGTGGGGTGGAGGAGTGAGTAGTTGTTGGGCAGTGGACCCCAGCTCAATCCAATAACCTCACTAGTCCCTCTAGTTTACCTCTACCTCTTGCTGATTTGACCCCATTATCCACCTTTTAATTATCTGAGGAGCTAATATAAGATCATTACTGTCATGCCACTGATAGTAATGGATATGTTTCATATTCAGTACACTTGTATATTGATACTTTATCATGACACGGTTGCACTTTTGTACTGTCTGAATCTGTATTATTTATCTATTGTACTGCTGCTATTTTTATAACATGCCTATGTTTTTATTTATTGTAATTTGTGTGTACCAGGGAACATCTATGTATGGGACAGCGGATGTAAATTAGCCTGTGGCTACAATCCGGCGTGCTTACGATTGTTTCGTTCATGAACTCGCATTGTCCCATTTTAAAAAATAAATTGAATTGAATTGAATTGAATATCCACCAATGGCTTGTCTTCCTCTTAAAAGACTTTATTAGAGAGACTTTCACAATCACTGCATACTGTTAGCATTAACAGCTGCTCAGACTTGCCAAGGGGTTCAATCACTGTTATGTTTACAGTACCTCTGACCTCTGAGCAGCTACTTCATCAGGACAGACTAGACCAGATGCTACAGTGTTGAGGCACTGCTGCTAACTTAGCATGCTATCTTCAGTGGAAATAAAAAGGAATTGATACACGGTGCCTCTGCTGTTAGGGAGTGAATGACTGAAGTCTCTGAATTCACATTTCTTTAAGACTGGTGGGTAAACAGCTGTTAATGTTGTTGTTTTACAAATCTCTCTATTACATGTTGCCTTTTTGACCTCAGCTTTCCTTTTCCTACCACCACTGACCCTTGGCTATAAAACCACATGTTTCCAGTCTCAAAACATCACATATACAGCGTCTGATCATTATGTATATGTGAGCCCACGCTGTATCCCACCAAAGTGAAACAATTACACCACAGGCCTGGCTGTGAAAGAGCATCAAAACATATTTGTCTCGATAAGAAATCTGCTCACAGTGCAATAACAAGCGCAGCATGCGAGGCTCCTCTCATCTCTCTTCTTCTCTTGGTCCATCATGGAACCCTCTGACCCCCCAACAAAGAGCACAACACACAATCGCACACCATTACATGCACACGAGCGCCTCGTTTCAGCACATAAAAGGCTCTCTGTGTGCTTTTAAAAGGTGAGGAGGTCCAGAGGGCTCGCACTGTATCTGATTTTTGACAAAGAGCACACTGGGTAGAAATCAATAAAGTGCCAGTGATGGGCCGATGGGTCCCGCCAGTCCTCCCAGAGAGGCGGGCCGCTGAGCCGAGCTGAGCTGCACCCATGATCCTCCTCCACCTCTTTCTCCTCTTCTCCTGCTTCCATCACCCTATCACTTTCTTGTCTCTCCCCATCTCTCTGTCACAACCCCCCATGTAGCCTTTTCTCCCCTCCGCCACCCCCACTCCCCTCCACCTCATCCCTCCGTCCCCCTCCTCGCAACCCCCTCTACTGCTCCAGATGAACCTAAACAAGCAAAGAATGGACTGACAGCACTTTTGACACCGGCCGTTTATTAGCTCTACAGAGCGATGTTTAGAGAGAGGCGAGACGAGGAGCGAAAGATGGGAGGGAAGAAAGAGAGAGGGGTGTGTGTGTGTGTATGTGTGTGTGTGGCGGGGATGGGCGGTCGTTTTTACCATTGGCCGGGTTGGCTGAGCATCATGGTGTTGCTGAGATGACCATACCGTAACTTCGCCCAATGTGCCCATTTGTCAGGGTCACTGTCAGGGAAATTAATGTTTATTCTTGTAGAAAAAGCTTTTGATGAATTGGTTTATTTATATGCTAAAGTATATTGTAGCTACCTGTGTTCATCTTTCTTTCTCTCGTGTGTCTCACCTAACTCATAAATCTTAACATCCTTTTGTTGTTGTATTTAAAAAGTAAAAGAGATCATTTGAAGTTAGAGCAGCTGCATGCATACAGCAGCGGTTATGTTGGCTGTTGAGTCCATCACTGGAACAAAAAGAGCACATGTACCTGATTAACCCCCAGTACCGAGGCAGTAGTGAGTTTTTATCAACCATTTTAACAACCACTGTTAAAATGTTATTTCTGTGATATGGAATTGTGAGGCTTTGATTTTCCATTTCCTCACATTAATAACACAAAACTACAAGAGCCTCATCCATGTTGATCACTACATTATCAGATCATAGCTGATGACCCTAGCATTAGCTCCCAACCTCTTTTCTTATGACATTCATGCTATGCAAAAATGAAATATAAAAATGATCATGTTGCTCTTAGGCCCTTTTATACTAGTTGTTAAACCTGTAAATGCCCACACTACTGTCTGTCTGTGCAGTCAAGTCCCACATCAAAAGAAAAAAAAAAAACAGATGCCAATGGATTGGTTAAGGAGTGCTGCTTCACTAATGAAAGTATCCAAAACCGGAGCTCACTGGATGTAAGGCCACATCATAAGATTAAAAAGTAATGGTTAGACTTAGTGTTCACTGGGTCATAACCAAAAAATTACCAAGGCACACATCAAAAGACTCTGGTAGTTGGCTCTTGTTCCTAATGGTGAGTATGTAAACACAGCAGTTAGGTGAACAAACTAAATTTTGCCCCTTTTATGTGTCGTGACACCTGCTAGATGCTCTGATTGAAAGAAGGAATTTCAGTTCCAAAATGCATTTAAAAACATGCAATCAAAAAGCATCTCACACAGAAACTCCAAGATTTAAAATTTCCATTTGGGTATCAGGTTAGGTATCCACAGTTCTACAGCTCCCTAAGTCTATTGCGGAGACAGTTGGTGGGTGTGTTCATTTTGTGACTTATGGGGCAGTATAACAGGATTCATGTCTGGATTTTGGAATCTGTGAAATCTTGTTTGATGTTAACAGGATTTCAGCCAGAGCCAGCCATTGCTGCATGACAACCCCCTTCAAACAGACATCTCTACAACCTGTTGTTGCCATTAATGAAACAGCAGATTCTATGGAAGTTTTTCTGTGCCATCTGAGTTTGAATATGAATTTCTAAGACTGAATTTTTTTAGCATCAAAATCAGACTTTGAATTTTAAAAACCATCAAATTTCTAGCACTGAAATTTTTTTTGCCTCTTGATTTTTTTTTTTAAATGTTGAAATAAATTCAGTGTAAAGAAAATCAATGTCTCAAAATATTCTGTTTTTCAAAATTCGACATGTAAAAAAAATTCAACATAAAAAAATCTGTATAAAAAAAAAATCAGTTTCTAAAAAAAATTCAACATCTCAAAAAATTCAGTGTCCAAAAATTCAACTACAAAAATTCAACATCTCAAAAAATTCAGTGTCCAAAAATTCAACTGCAAAAATTCAGTGTCAAAAGAGTCAACATCCGGGTCACCAGGGAGAAGCAATCGATCCCTGTCTCAATAAGGACTGCTTCTGTGTGACACAGGTCACACACACACACACACAGGTAGACCAGACCGGTCCCGGCCATGGCCACAAACTTAGGCGACGGTGCTTCGGTGAGTCTGTTTACTTTATTTTCCATTTGTGTTTGTTAAATTGAGTAGGCTATTAGATGTTAGCCGGATTTATTTAACAATATCTACAATTAACTTTTAATGAGGTGGCGTTCGTGCTAAACTACGTTAGTAACTAGCTAACGGTATGTGAGCATAGGTTGAGGCTAACTTACTTTCGGTTCTGAGGCAGCGAGTATGACGACTGACAGTAACTTACAGTACTAAGTTACATTAAACAGTGATAGTGTTAACTGGTGACACAGGATGTTGGGGGGGGGGTAAGTAGCGGCCAAGCGCGACCTGCCCGTGCGTGCGTGTGTGTCTGTGTGTGCGCAAATGGAAATTCTGGGACGCAGCTGGCCACAGTGGTCTATAACAGTTATTTAAGGAGCGCAGTCCGAGGAATAAATACTCAGAAATTAACTACGTTTCATTTTAGTAAGGAGTATGGAAAAATATGGGAAATGGGATCGTTCAGTCAAAGAGGAGCTGATGAATGCAGCTTCTGGTGAGCAGGCTGGGCCAAATACAGGTAAAGCAAGGAGAGTAGTCCAGCTAATGGGAGGACTGGTGGGTATAGACTGGTTTGTTGTTTGTAGCCGTTTGTCAACAGCTGCCATCACTAACTTAGCGCAACCACGATATGCTGTCACCCAGTGTTTCAGAAAAAAAAAGCGTTTCACCATCGTACACGCACACACAGACACACACGCACGCACGGGCAGGTCGCGCTTGGCCGCTACTTAACCCCCCCCCCACAACATCCTGTGTCACCAGTTAACACTATCACTGTTTAATGTAACTTAGTACTGTAAGTTACTGTCAGTCGTCATACTCGCTGCCTCAGAACCGAAAGTAAGTTAGCCTCAACCTATGCTCACATACCGTTAGCTAGTTACTAACGTAGTTTAGCACGAACGCCACCTCATTAAAAGTTAATTGTAGATATTGTTAAATAAATCCGGCTAATATCTAATACTCAATTTAACAAACACAAATGGAAAATAAAGTAAACAGACTCACCGAAGCACCGTCGCCTAAGTTTGTGGCCATGGCCGGGACCGGTCTGGTCTACCTGTGTGTGTGTGTGTGACCTGTGTCACACAGAAGCAGTCCTTATTGAGACAGGGATCGATTGCTTCTCCCTGGTGACCCGGATGTTGACTCTTTTGACACTGAATTTTTGCAGTTGAATTTTTGGACACTGAATTTTTTGAGATGTTGAATTTTTGTAGTTGAATTTTTGGACACTGAATTTTTTGAGATGTTGAATTTTTTTTAGAAACTGATTTTTTTTTAATACAGATTTTTTTATGTTGAATTTTTTTTACATGTCGAATTTTGAAAAACAGAATATTTTGAGACATTGATTTTCTTTACACTGAATTTATTTCAACATTTAAAAAAAAATCAAGAGGCAAAAAAAATTTCAGTGCTAGAAATTTGATGGTTTTTAAAATTCAAAGTCTGATTTTGACGCTAAAAAAATTCAGTCTTAGAAATTCATATTCAAACTCAGATGGCACAGAAAAACTTCCATAAGATTCTATGCTATTTACAAGTTTCTAGTTATGGGATGCCATAAGCTGTGTTAACATTAATTCACCATTAGATAAATGTGTCACTCCAGACACCAACAATTGCATTATTTTCACCGCCACAGTTTCCATTCTCTGACCCTTGTTTGAAATCACCTTCTGAAAGTGGAGCAACATGCAGATGTGAAATGTTGAGGCAGCTGATGAATATGCATAGACTGGCTCTATACTGTACGCTGAAAACACAGAGCTCATCTCCAACATTCATCAGTCCGTTTGGCTCAGTCTGAAAGGCTTCTCTGCCTTGACAAACACAACCCCCACTCCACTCACAATCCCTGCTTTAGACATCTATTAGTCATTATTAAACATAATAATGGCTTTTATAAGTCACCGTTTGCCTCTTTGGTTACGTGAATTATTCAGTTAGAGGAAAAGAAAGGGAGGGAGAGGAGCTCCACTCTAGTCAGGTGGGTTCCTGCACCTGAGATGGCATTTTGTCTGAATTATTTATTTGATTCTCTTCAACTTTTTACAACAGCCACATTGTTTTTTTTTCTTCTTTTTTCCACCTACCCCATTCGCTCCTCTACCCCCCTTACCCCCCAACCCCATCACACACACACACACACATTCTCTGCAAACTGTCACGTTTATTTCAAGCAACGTTAATTACGGTTGCACAAGCTGTTAAGCTGTCGTCTGACGATTAACAAAGTCAAGCTCCAGCCTCAGCACCACCACTTACTTTCCTGCTTGGGAAATGGAGGGGTGGAGCTGGGGAGTGTGTGTGAGTGTGTGTGTACATGTTGAAAAAAATCTGCTTTGTGACAGCCATTGTTAGCACTAACAGTAGGGCTATAAAAGTACAGGGGTCTTTTCTTTTCATTATTTTATTCTGTGAAAAGACAATATGAATGAAGTTAATTTGTGAAACGTCTCCCCTAATTAATTTGAAGGAGGCGGTAGGGGTAGTTGAGGGGGGTGGGCTGGGATAGGGGTGGGCTGTGGGTGTTCACTACTCGGACAAAGTACTAAAAGTTAAATCGCGTTTGAGCCGCAATTCACACAAAGCGATGTAGAAATGCTCGCAGCAGTTTGAACATCGGCTGTCAACGCTGGTTGCAGACAACAAATTTTGATGCTTGCCCACATGCTTATCTGTGTGTGTGTGTGTGTGTGTGTGTGCGTGTGTGTGTGTTTGTTGCATTGCTGCAGCGCCGACAGAATGCAACTATACGTCTGTGCTCAGCACATACACAGCACCCCAGAGAATGGTGGACATACACAAGCTGTATTAGTATATCCTTTCTTTAATGTCTTTGTCAATTAGTGGATGCTGCTGTCAGAGCTGTGTGTGCTCAGTCCTGTCTGTCATAATTAAAAGTGTATGAAACTGCTTTTGGGCTCAGACGGGGGGAGAAAAACACTTATATATAGTTGCGGCTGACAATTTCTACAGGTTTTTTTTTTTTTTTTGGTGGATTCAGTCAGTGCGTACATATGGTTACTCTGTCATATCAAATAATTTACTGGTCCATAAGAAATGAAAGCTCTTTATACTTTTTATGACTTCATCATCTGCAAGTTTTGCAATATTTGCAATTAATTAGTTTGTTGGTTAACAGCATGTTTTAAGATTTAAATTGTCACGAGGAAGCACTTTTTTGCTACAGAGGCAATATTAGCATTTATAGTTATTTATTTACCAGTCTAGAAAAAAAAAAATGTTGTAACATCAGCATCAAACTTCATTCATATTCATCAACGTCTGACTCCAGAGGTGGACAGTCTCTTTCACATATTTTCTTCTAGTTCAAGGTTAGCATGTTAACCAGCTAGCCAGGGGCCCATCTCCTCACCTCGTGCAACACCATGTGGCAGACTGTCTGTCATTGCCATGTAGAGTAGCAAAAGCAGTAGTGCCTAAAAATGAAAACGTCATGGTGGTCAGTGACCAAGTACAAATCATGGAGGGAGTGAACAAGCCGCCTAAATCAGAAATCAACAGGAATCATCATACTGTAGCAAAATAAATGGTGACCTGACCACATGTGTAGCTGTGTTGCTCAGATGAGAATGACAATGGAAAGATACAATTAACAGTGAAACATAAAAAAACTGTGTGTAGTAAGTTAGCTTTCGTTTTGTGGATACAGCTGCCATCAGGGCAGGAAGGGAGAGTCAACTTGGCTCTGCTACATGTCCTACATGCAGTCATGTTGTCTAGAGGGATGAGAGACCATAGGTTAAACAATCCCTTTAGAGTGTGTTAATCTGTGTCGTCTTTTTTTCACACATGATTCCATTCCTCCTCGCTGAGCCTGCTTCATTACATTTCTAATTTAAGATACACTTTGCTCACGTGTTGACCCTTCTTTTTCTATTCTGTGTCATCTGCTTGTCTGTACATGAGGGTTTGCATGTACGACATGTGTGTGCGTATGTGTATGATAGAGTCACCATCATCGCTGGAGATGATGTTCGGAAATGACACGTTTCCTCACGACTCAGTAGCGTTCAGCGCGACCGCCAATCAGGGATCTGACGCCGGGATGAGTTGTCGCGATGCGGTGAGACGTCAAGCAGCCACTCGGTTTGTCGCCTCATCTCCCCTCCTTACTGCCACTTTGTAAAATCACATTACCCTAATGAGAATAGGAGTGGAAAGGCAGTGACAGAGCAGGGATATGGATGGGCTATGTGTCAAAAGCATTCAGAATTCATCCTCTTCCTACTCTCTTTCTGAACTCAGTGAGCTGGGCCAGGGTGAGGAGAAGCCGTCTGTAGCCAAGAGCTTGTTGGCCCATTTTGCTGTGTGATGTGTCACTGTCAAAGTTGTTGTTGGTGTTCTTTTTGTTATAAGTCTTGCTGTAATATACATAGTCACATACACAACTTCTTTCTCTCATCTTTCACAGAGAGTAAAGACTGGAAGGATATGAATATAAGCTTTGTTTGGACAACATTTTTGTTGTATCAATTTTAGTAATACTTGTATCGTTATAGTTATATTTATAGTTATGGTTATGACATTTATTTTCGTACATATTAACTTTTTACTATTTCTTTTATTTTAATCCTTGAAAGGCAGTAATACATTATCCATGCGTTTTAAGGATTATCTGTCAGCAAAACACTGCACAACAGTTTAAAACAGGGTATTAATCCTTCTTTTATTATGGTACAGAGCCTGTGCATTAAATTAGCCAAAACAGTGTGCTGTGGAGAAACAATGCATCAGTTTTAAGTCATTTAAACACTAACACCTGAAAATAGCTCATAGACTCACATCATGGTTTGATGTAGAGGACCTGTGGCTCAGATAGCTCAACTCAGTGCAAAAGCCACAACACAAACACAACACAACACATATGCAAAAGCCATAACTCAAATTTCTACCTCTCAAACTGAAACTGAAAACTTTCTTAATCGAAAATGTCTCACAGCCTTTTGTAAAAAAAAAAAAAAAAAAAAAAAAAAGAGCATATAGACTAAAGCTCTGATCTGTGACTTAGTTTGCATTGCTGTTGTGGCTTTTGTGTTCATGTTCAAGTTGTTGCTTTTGCATGTTGTAGCCTTGGCTTTTGTAGTGTTGCTTTTGCTTTTTGTTGACCACCATTCCTGCCTTGTCTCATGAGAGCGGCTCTTCAATGCCTGCCACAAAGACGGCCAGAAGAAAACAGTACAAACTACTGCCTGTAGCTACTGAAGTGGAATAATAAACATGTTGTTGCAATACTGATTAAATATATATAGTACTTACAGTATAACATGTTTATTAATACAGTCGCCAGGTGCCTTTTCTAACTTTGAAAGCAGCTGCACAAGTACAGTAGACAGTCAGAGCTGCAACATCTATCACGGAAACTAGATCCACTGGATGTAAAGGGCATGTCAGTGTGGGTCCTGAAGTTACTTAGTAAGTTAAGTAGACATCAAGGTCATGATCAAGCTTCAGTGGTGGGGCTACAGACTTCCTGTCTGCTGACACACACACACACACACACACACACACACACACACACACACACACACAAATGGGCAAAGCCTGATTCTGACTGACAGGACAATTTCTCCCACCTCCTTCATTTGGCGATTGACTTTGTAGTAAAACACACTGCTCTCTCCCTCATTCTCCTTTACTCCGCCGGTGTGACTCATAACACAAACACAACACAACACACACACACACACACACACACACACACACACACACACACACACACACACACACAGAAAGACTCGCAGAGCAACATATTATACACACCCCTACGTCCAGACACATGTTGATTTAAATAGATACACACATATATGCATGGAAGAAAACATAACCTGGGACAAGTGAACAGCACACACATACGCGAAAGCAGACACACACACACAAGCAACCGGAAAACTGCCACACACGCACTCACATTCTGGTACACTTCCACATACAGAAGTGGTCCCAGTAAAAGGGCTGGAGGTCTGGGAAGGTGAAAGTTTATGTGACTCACTCGGTCGATTAGAGGGACAGAGATCTAAAAGTAATTGGCTCCTTTTACTTCCTTCTTCCTGTGGATTTACGAGCCTCTCTGCAAATGAGTGGCAGCTTCTTTACTACGGTCAAACACTGAAGGATAAACTCAGCCTGCTGGCAGTGTGTGAGAGTGTTAGTGAGTGTTGTGTGTGTGTGTGTGTGTGTGTATGTGGATGCTCTAGTTGTTTGTTGTGTGACGGGGGAGGGCCTCATTGAGACTGAAATCAACCTTAAAGATATGACGTCAGGCCTGAGTGTGACTTGAGGCTGATTCAAAGTGCCAGTCAGCACTGTGAGTGGAGTCCTCTATACACTCCCTGTCACCCAGAAGGGCCCGGGGTGTGGGTGTGTGAGTTTGTGCGGCGGAGGGTTCCTCCATCCAGTTTTCTGCCTGAGAAAACACTGCTTAGCCTATTAGCACTCCCTGTAATGCCCGCACCCCACATCCCCCCCACCCCTCGCCCTTAATCTGCACAACACGGCTGTCGGAGACAAAGCGAGACGACCTAGTGGACACTTCACTCCCAGTGAGGGAGAGGGGCGACTGAGACATGAATGTTCCCATCCTCCAGTCAATTATTCATTGATAGCCTATTTATTTTTACCTTCAGTGTCAGTCAGAATGGCAGAAATGTGCATATATTCATGTTTAATTGATCTGCACACGCAAACTGCCACAGAAACACACACATCCAGTTCTCCTAACTAATGTATTATGTTTATAAGGCAGCATATGTATATATTATTTATCATGTGTGGATGTAGATGGAGGAGGGCCCATCAGTGGATATTACTGTGTCACATTACTGTCAAATGCTGAGGGACTTAAAAGGGCCAGCAAGCTTCATTAAAGGTGGCGGAAGGAGGCTAAAAGTGTAAATAGCCAGGAATTCCGCTTGGCCTAAAATGTCACTAATGAAATGCATGTCAATTCAAACTGTAGATTAAAGTGTTGAGGGGTGAATCTTTGGCAATGACAGTCCTCCCCATTATTTTACAGTTATTTACATTTAACTGAAATAAAGAGTCCTCAGGTAGAACAACACATTCGGAACAACAACTTACATAGACAATCTAAAACTGAACTAAAAAAAACCTACTATGTAGTCTGCAATAGCAGTGAATCCTGCTGCGTAGCGTCTTGAAGCTTGATATCAGTTATTCATAGCGGTGGCAGAGGGGTACTCAGGGTGGCCTTTTGCTAAAATGCCACAACGACGTTAACCTATATATCTACACAATGATGAGAGGAGACTCAGTTTCCCAATAAAATAATGGAAAGACAGAAATCCATTATAATGGCAAATGTTACCTTTGCATGAGAATGGTGGGCTGATTGCTCCAGCCAGAAATGTGAATTATGGTCGTACTGGAGGTTGCTGCTCTAGTGTGCATGTAGAGAGCAAGTTATACATCCTCGCAGTCTGTGTAACATCTCGCCTGCGTCAAAGAGGATCTGTGTTTGTGAATAGGTGGTAAATTTGAAGTCTATTGTAGAGACTCTTTTTGAGCTTTATTTATTCAGATGAAGCTCCTGTGCTCTTTTGCACCAGCGCCCGACCGCAGATCCATACTACAGTTACACGTGTTTATGCATATGGGAGCTGTCACCAGATACACAGCCTATTTCTGTTGACTCCTGAGCTCAGCTGAAGGTTTTGCACAGCGCTAAAGAGCTCTAGAGCAGCATGCACAGTGTTTGACACTCAGTTTGAGAACTCAAACTTCAAACCTTTGCAGACACAAAATTACCTCTTTTGGATCATTGCTATCAATCATCGCTCAATGTCAGGATGCATCATTATCCTCCCAGAAACAACAATAATCAAGTTACATCGGGGGATCAAGGTCAGGCAAAATATGGCTGGAGTCTAACTTTATAATGTGGCCCTCTTTGCCCCCAGGGACCTAGATTAATATAGCAATACTGTACGCGGATAAAGGTGTCTGACATTATAGGTGTTACAGATAAGTTAGTATATGGTGTACACTAGTGCCATAGCATGAAAAACATAGTTGCCCCCTGTCTATGTCATTGAGGCTATCTAAGAAGTGGTTGCCTGTCAATCTCCATATTGATTTTAAAATGATATACATACTTCTCTTGAAAATCCCAATTCTTGGTTTAGACATAGCAGTCTTGCAATGCAACTCTATAATTTGTGAACAATAAAGCTTTTGTCCAATGTTTTCCTTTGTAGTCATTTACATTATAGAGGAAACAAGTCATTCAAAGTGGGTTGTTTAGTATTTGTGATGTTGCAGTGCTCTTTGAGTCTTCTCATGTCACTTTACTTAGTCACTTCTTTGAATGAATGGACTCTTTTAATAAAAGTATATTTTTTCCTCCCTTGACAGTATTCAAATCCTGCCGGTGCAGGCAACCGCCTAATTTTTTTTTATTAGACTGAGATGGACCTTCTGTTATCGTATTCAGGAGGTGTTGGGTAACAGAGGGCAACGACCTTGAGACAGATTTTCTTACTCTGGCTAAACGACGGAAACAGAAAGGAAACAGAGCAGAAAAAACCTATGCTATTCATAGGGAATCTCTTACCACGAACACACACACACTCTCTCGCTCCATTTATATGACAATAAGACAATACACACAAAATGCCGCAGGCTGTTGTCATAGACACAGACATGCTCCCAGGCATATACAAACACATGCAGGCTTTCTCTCTTGCAAGCCCAGACAGTAAAACACACACACACACACACACACACACACACACACACACACACACACACACACACACACACACACACACACACACACACACACACACACACACACACACTATTTGGTTGGTATTTGGTTCATCACTAAGCTATCTTGAGGAAACAGCAGAAAAAACATTGTGATACTTTAGAAAAAGAAGTGCTGGGTGCCTCAGTGGCTCCAAATTATGGCTCTTTACTACATGTCATCCCTTCTCTCTCCCTGGCTTCCTGTCTATCTCTCTTAGCATCTGAATAAAGCTATAAATGCCTGAAAATATCTACAGAAGTTTGAATAAACAGACTCCATTTACTGTATATATGGCCAATCAATGACATCCATTTAAAGTTTCCTTCTCCTCTTCCTCCCGTTTCTCCTCTGTCCTACATGTTTCCTCGACTGCTCCTCTCTGCCACTTCTCCAGCCCATGTCTCTCCTCTTTTATTCATGCCCCTTCTCCACCGACAGTGTCACTTTATCAGCGTATCTGTAATGCTCCTTAATTCAAGGCCAAGCTGGGCTGTCACCCTCAGGTCCCCATGTCACCGTCACATCCAGACAGACACATGTTAGGGGACACTGGGACCTGTCCATCTCCAGAAAGAGAGATAGAGAGAGTTGGAGAGAAAAGAGGGAGAGGGGCTTATCAGTGCAACCTTGCTGGTGAATTAGCAGACCCTTGAGTGATAAGGAGAGTCAGGGCAGCTGACATACTGAGAGAAAAGAAAGGAGATAGGAGTGGGGAAAAAACAGGAGGAGGAGGAGGAAGTGATGTGGTGACGGCTGCTGTAGTGTCTGTTGTTGTATGTCAGTCTTTCTCTCTGTCCATCCAAGGCCCTGTTCACACTGCAGCTCAAAACTCCCTGAGTTTTATTTTCTCATGAAAGACACAAGTCAGATGATCTCAAACCAATGTCAATAGAAAAAGGAAAAAAGAAGACACACTGGAACAAATCAACACAAATAACTGGAGTTTCTGGTAAGTTTTCAGATCAAGCAGAGACTGAGCTGTGGCACGGTCATGACACGCTACCGTCTACACGCACAGCTGTGGCCTGTTAGCTACAGGTAACATCTGTCCTGTATAATTGGTATAGACTGAGACAGTAAACACTGGTTGCATTAACAGTCCATCAGGCAGATTTGCTTGATTAATGCCAGCCACAATTTCATTGCATTTGCATTTCAGTCTTACCCTGCAACTCTCGAATTCATGAAAAGTTTAGAGCACTAAAGGATCCAATGACCACTTTTATGCCTTGATATAAGCAACAAACATGTCAGTGGCATGTTGTCACTGAAAAAACTGAAATAGCAGCACTCACAAAATAAACTTGAAATATTTATTTAACGCACAGCAGTGCCTGACGGACGCGTTTCAGCCCTTGGCTTTCTTCAGCGTATGAAGTGGCATGTTGTCCTCAGGTTGTCTTATGTAGCCAGAGGTTCAAACATTCATTAGGACTCGAGAATGAACTGATCAGCCTTTCACAATCAATGGTCAACGTCACATAACCTCACAAAATTTGATAATCTCAGTACTGGCTTAATGGGAATTTCTTCAAATCTGGTACAAACTTGCACCCAAGAACAAACAGGTTAGATTTTGGTAGTCCAAACGTTATTTAGCCTTTACTCAAGAGTGTGTCAAGTATGTGTCAAGCAACACTACGTCGGGAGAACAGCTTCTCGCTCCCATGTGCCTAGGTTTTCATGGAAGTGACAGTAAACTGAATTGAACTGGACTTCACACAACAATTATGGCAAAATTTCACACTAATGTGAGAGATGTCAACTTGGATGTCCTGGAGACTCACTCTTTGTCAGGGTTTGAGAGGGATTGGACCCAAATGCAGACACGAACAAACACAGTTGAATGATTCCCGGGAAGTTTATTGAGGGCACAAAAAAGGGGGCAAACGCAAAGAGTCTGCAACCAAAAGTGCAAAACAACTCAGAAAATCAAAAACTCTAAGGAAACAAAAACGGCAGAACAACAAGGAAGACACAAACACCAAGACGAACTGGCGCAGAAGGGAAGGGGAGCATGGCTCTTATACACAAGGGAGAGGGCATAACGAGACACAGGTGAAACACATTAGGGTGGGGCACGTAATAACATAGTTGGGAAACTTAACAGGAAGACGGGGTACGATGCAGACTTCAAAATAAAATAAGAAGTGACAAGACAAAGACAGAAAACTGAATGAATCACCTGACAACAGACAACATAATTGACTGGTCCTGATGCTCTTTCCTTGGTGTCCTGGGTTTCAGTCTGGCCCTGGTCCTCGGCTTCATGACAATCCCTCCCTCTTCCCCCTGACTTGCTCTCATGTTTCTACTGTATGTTGTAAAATAAAGCAAAAAGTACCCCTAAAAATGATCTTAAAAAAGTAGATTAATTCAATAATCATCTTCTCACTGTGATGGGATTGACAATGAATGCCCAGTGTACCCGGCCTAGACAATGAATGCCCAGTGTACCCGGCCTACCCTACTCTTGTGTCTTAATCAAAACATTACTGATGATGGAGAGGTAATAAAAAAAATATTTATTTTAAGTTATTTGATTATCAGTCTGTACATGCACTAATGCTGAAAAATATCTCATCTCACATGGACATCTGTGTGCTGTGTCCTGTCAACTCACACCTGATTAACAGTGTGCAAGTTTCCTCGATACAAGGGTACGAGTTTTCTCATTTATTGCATGGGGTTTGAGCATAATAGCCTGTTGTCACAGCATTTTATTAGAAGTGAACTTCCTCCTCAGTCACTGGAGTGGACATAGCTTCTACTTTCTATGTTTGATTAGATATTGCATTTATTTGTCCGCCCATTACCATCTCTAAGACTCCCAAACATCATCCTGTCTTCATCATAAACTGCCAAGCGTCAGTCTCGCTCGCCCCCCACAACACTTGTGTGATGCACATTTAGAGGGATATCCCATTTTGGCTGAGAGAGGCGTGGAGTCAGCTTCGATTGGCCCCAGCCGTGGATGAAGCGCCCTTGACGTGAATCAGCCCTGTCAGCTCCTGTGACGGCTGCCTGTCTTATCGGCCCGTCTCCTCACCGTTGACATAATATGATGAGAGATGATACTGAACAACGGCACGTTGGCTCTCAGATGTTAGCGGGGGGCCCCAGGGCGTCAAAGACCCTGACAGACGCCACTTTATAGCTTTAATCCCAAGGTCTTAAAATGGCACTTGACACAAATTGAGGTTGGCTTTTTCTGTTGGCGAGGAAGGGAAAAATTGAGCGGGGGGAAATATAACCAAGAAAGCTTGCACTTTCCTTTTGACACTTTCCCCTCCATCTTACTTTGTGTTTCCTGTTAACCTCACAGGTTTAGGTGAAAGATGAAGAGAAGAAGGGAACATTTATAGCATATTACATATACATAAGACATCCCCTGGTGCTGAATAAAGACAGGATTTGACTGTTTCAAATGGATTTCGTTTTAAACAGTTATTTCAGGAAAATTTTTACCTGTCTTACCAAGTTTTATTGGATTGGTACCAGCAAACATGTAGCCATGTACAAGCAGCTCACGCGCTGAAACTGAAATGTTGCACTTAATGTTAATATTTTGGGATATTTTCCTTCAATTTTAACCCCATTTCTTACACATTTAAGAAGACTGTTACCTTTTTAACCCTCTCTCTCTGCCCGAACCGTAGTTGGGAGCTGGTTATTATGTTTGGCTCGTTGCTGGTAACTGGCGTCTTGGAGTCCGGGCCAAAGTGTAGGAAGGAAGGAGGACGAAGTCGAACTGTTCGTGCAGAACCGCACATTTAATTCCTCAGTGTATCAAGAGCAGAACACAATACTGGGCCTGGTCAAACTCTGGACACTGCTGCAGTCTAAACACTATAGCATTAACAGCACCTAGCTCTCCTTTTCGCGCCTCTATCACTGTAGATGTCTTTTTCGTTTTTGTTTACCTTCCTGCACCACTACGTCACACACACGCGCCGGCCACGGTCTTAAAGGGACAGGGCTGGCCGGTGACACTACCCCCACTCTGGATGATGATTCACACTTTAACATCACTCCAGCATGTTACAACTAAGGAAAAGAAACATGAGACATTATAAATTCAAACATTTCCCATAGCAACCCTTGTTTCCCACAGTCTTTGAATGAGCCTTCCTCTTGTGGCAAAACAACTTCAGGTGAAGGACAATGTTGATATAACGTCCATGGAAGCATGCTGCATATCCTTCCCATAGAGCTGTAACCGAGCAGCAAAATAACATTCACAGTCCATACATACTGAAAGGAAGTAATGTCGTCCATTAAACTATCTACTGTAAACGAGTCTTCTGTTACTTTCAGACACAAGTGCTATTACACCTTAATTACATATAAACAAATCAAAGTCTCTTTTGTTTGCGCATGTTTCTATTGTATTCTCAAGTTAACTTAAAGGTGCAGGGTGTTAAGACCAAGATATGCAGCTAAACAGTGTCCAGATCACTCAAATTAGTCAGTTAACTACTAAATAGGCCCATAAAAGTATGCAAAAATGTACAAACTTTATAGAACAGTTACAGCTTCAAACATTTATGGAACTCTTTTTTTTTTTTCTCTCTGAGGAGGGCAGCGATCCGCCTACACCCTACCTCAGGTCAATATAAGTTCTTCTCTTTCATTTAAACTGGGTTTAGTGACTTACCCAGTCACCAAACATGTCTGGTGGTCGGCGACCCCTCTGGGGTCTCCGGAGAGGCATAGAGTTCAACAGAGGACGATGATCCTGTCCCCCGGCAGCCAACTGAGTACCAGCCCCTGCAGGAAGAACAGGGAGCTGGCTGCAGCTAGGCTGGTCTGGAGATGAGGAGTAGAGACCCAGAAGGGCCTCCAGGGCTCCATCCTCCGTGTCTGATGAAGCGTTGTCCCGGTTACGACTGTCGATGTCTGGAGTGAGGGAGCTGGAGTCTGGTGAAGGCGGCAACACCTCCACTGGTGCCCAGGTGCCAGCATCTTGGAGGACCCAGGTAGTGTCCAGCGGGGCCCTGGAGTGGTAGGGCTTGAGCCTGTCGTGGTGGACTACTTTGGTCTTTGCTCTCGGGCTCTTTTTGATCCGGTAGACCAAGTCGTCCAGCTGTCCCACAACGAAATAAGGGCCCTCGTAGGAAGGTAAGAATTTCCGTACCCTGTCTTTCACCCTCTTTGTCCCTTTTATCAGATACCAGACTGCATCACCAACTTTGTGTTGTACCTGACAGATGTTTTTGTCGTACTGTCGTTTGGCCCGTTCAACAGATTTTCCCAGCACTTCCCGTGCCAGCTGGTGTGAGAGCTCCAATCTTTCTCTGAGCTGCTGGACATACTGTGGAGGTGTGTTCAAGTTGTCAGTATCCGGGGGCAGACCAGCAACCAAGTCAATTGGCTCAGTTATCTCTCTCCCAAAGAGCATCATGTTGGGTGTCAGGCCTGTGGAACTGTGTTTGGTTGCTCGATAAGCCATCACTGCATATGGAATCATGACATCCCAGTCCCAATGGCAGCGCTCAGCAGTGGTGGCTAATATTTTCTGCAAGGTGGCATTAAAGCGCTCCACTTGGCCGTCAGACTGAGGATGAAACGGTGTTGTTCGTGTCTTGTCAATTCCCAGTAGTGCGCACATCTCCTGGAACACGGCTGATTCAAAGTTGGTGCCCTGGTCGCTGTGCAGGCACTGAGGGGCTCCAAATCTACACACCCACTCGGAGGTGATCTTTTCTGCCACCGTCACTGCCTGCTCGTTGGGGACAGGGTAGGCCTCCACCCATTTGCTGAAGTAGTCTTGTACTACAAGTATGTAGCGGTTACACCTCTCTGTTTCGTTTAGGGGTCCCATCAAATCGACTGCTATCCGCTCCATAGGAGCACCAACCCGCACTGTACCCATAGCAGCCTGAGGGGTTTTCTTCGGGCGAGCCTTTGAAGCGCAGCTTGTGCAGGTGCGGCACCAGAGTGTGACATCATCTTTCATATTATACCAGAAGTACCTGGTCTTAAGGCGTGCAAGGGTTCTCTCCACCCCGAAGTGACCGCCCACTGGCCCATCATGCATCTGTTCCAACACGGAGGCACGGTACAGGCGGGGCAACAGGATCTGGGGGTAGAACACTTGACCTTCTGTGCAGTAGAATTTCCTCAGCAAGACTCCATCCTTCCGATAGAGTCGTTTCCATTGCGCCCAGTAGGCTTTGGCAGCTGGACTGCAGGGGGCCACGTCAGCCCACGATGGTCGGTCTCCTGCGTCCATCCACTCCCTTACTGGCGATATATCCGGGTCGGTTAGTTGGGCGTGGTTCAACTGTTCCTGGGTCCAGCCGCAGAACAGGTTAGTGTGAGCTGGCTCACTCACCTTGTGGATGCTTGGACGGGTGGGAGCACTGCTACAGCTGTCGTCGCTGGAGGTGACCTCTACCCCCACTGGCGGAAACTCTGGCTTAGATGTTAAACGGCCCCCACAGTAGTCAAGCTCCACTACCCCCACTGGCGGTTGTTCTGTGAATGTTTCCGTGGCAACTTCCTCAGCCGAAAAGTCATCTAGGCTGCACTGCACCGCCTTATGCTGACGCTGGGTACTTAGATTAGGCTCTGGCACCGTACATGGACATGACTCACGGCACGGCCTCCTGGAGAGTGCGTCCGCATTTTGGTGGTGTCTCCCGGGGCGATGGATCACCTGGAAATCGTACTCTGCCAGTTTCTCTAACCAGCGGGCAAGCTGGCCCTCTGGCTCTCTCAGTCTCGTCAACCAGCGCAGGCTGCTGTGGTCTGTCCGGAGGGTAAACGGCCGTCCTAGCAGGTATTGCCTGAAATGGGAGGCGAACTCCACCGCTGCCAGGAGCTCACGTCTGGTGGTGCAGTAATTTTGCTCCGTAGCCGACAGCCGCCTGCTCCCATAGGCTAGGACCCTCTCCTCACCCCTTTGTGTTTGGGAGAGGACTGCCCCGATTCCCCAATCACTGGCGTCGGTGTCGAGAAACAACTCACCGTCGTCGAGGGGGTAGCCTAGCACAGGCGCAGATGTCAGCTGGCTTTTCAGCGCCTCGAATGCTTCCTGGCATTCCGTTGTCCAGTCGAAGCGGGCATACTTTTTGGTGAGTTCATGGAGCGGCTTGGCAAGCGTGGCAAAATCCTGCACGAAACGTCTGTAATAAGAAGCCAAGCCGACGAATTGACGTACCTCTGAGATGTTTCGGGGCGTCGGCCACTCAACCACTTTCTGGATCTTTTGGGGGTCAGTGGCGACACCTCTGGCAGAGACGATGTGCCCCAGATAGGACACTTCCTCCCGGAACAGGCAGCACTTGGAAGGCTTCAGCTTGAGGTTGGCTTCCCGTAGCCTGGTGAACACTTGGCTGAGGCGCTCCAGCATTTCAGTAGCATCCCGCCCCAGAACAATAATATCATCAAGGTACACCAAGCACGTCTCCCACTGCAGCCCAGCCAGGACACGATCCATGAGGCGTTGGAACGTGGCCGGCGCGTTACAAAGCCCGAACGGCATCACGTTCCATTCAAAGAGTCCTTTCCGGGTGCAGAAAGCTGCAGCTTTGCGGGCCCTTGGCGTCATTTCCACCTGCCAGTAGCCGGATGTTAAGTCCAAGGTGCTGAAGTACTTGGCAGTGGAGAGTGTATCCAGAGTATCCTGGATGCGTGGCAGGGGATAGGCGTCCTTGATGGTTCGTTCGTTTAAGGGTCGGTAATCCACACATAACCGTGGGCTCTGATCTTTTTTCCTTACCATCACGATCGGTGCAGCCCAGCTGCTGTTGCTGGGTTGTGCTACACCGCTCTCCAGGCTCTGCTGCACCTGTTGGTCGGCTGCAAGCTGTTTGTCGCTGGCCATCCTGCGTGGGGGGTGTTTTACAGGTGGCCCAGGGATGGTCAGGATATCATGCTGTACGAGGTTAGTGCGGCCGAGGTCAGTGGGCCCCGTGGAGAAGACGTTGCTGTATGATTGCAGCAGGCGGGCCACCCTACTGCGGTCATCCTCCGACAGGCTGGCACAACTCTCGGCGTACAGGGACTGCAGGTGACTGGGGACAGAAGCAGAAACAGAATTAACAGGCTCAGACACTGTTGAGGCCTCCATTGGCTGAAGCTCTACCTCTCCCATAACTTTCGCTGGCTGAAGGAGCCCGGCCACGGCCCCTTTCCTTAGGGTGACAGGTGCAGTGCCAGGGTTGAAGACCCTGATGGGGACGTTGGTAGATTGTTGCATCTGAACAACAATGCGGGCCACTAACACATGGTGCTTTTCGATGAAACCTTTGGTGGGGCTCAACATCATGTCTCCCTCAGCAGCGTGGCGGAGGCGGGCAGTGCCGGGCACTACATATTCACAACCCGACTCCAGCACGGTTGTGCGGGCCACTCGGACAATATGTACCTCGGGCTGGTGGTTTGGGTTGAAACGGGGAACCTTTTCACCGAAGAGGGTTATCTCTCTGCGCCCATAGTCCAGGTGCGCACGTGCCTGCCGCAGAAAAGGGTGCCCCAGGATAATCTCGGTGCCCTCAGCGGTGTCGGCTATGATGAAGTTCACATTGGTTATCCTGCTCCCCGCGTGCACTGGCAGATTGACTTCCCCCATGACTGTCAAACCCTTGGGTCCGATGCCCTGCAAGACCTCTGCGGTGGAGGGCTGGATCTGAGGTCTGAACTCGACAGGAATAGAGTCAAAGTGGCGGAGAGGTAGCACATTTCTCTGAGCAGCGGAGTCTAGCAGAGCACACATTTCCAGTCCATGCACCAGTATTTTAACACTCATCTCACCTTCCAGGCCGCTGGTGCAGGTAACCACTGTGCCTGGGTGGGGAGCTGGGGTCAGGTTGACACTCGAGGTGAGCTGTTTGGGTCGACGAGGAGAAGGGCAGTTCCTCTGCAGATGCCCTACACCAGAGCAGTTGTGGCAGATGATCTCCGCTGAGGTAAGTTCAACATTTCTGTGTCTCTTTGGCGGCCACCGCTGGTGAAATCTTGCTTTTCTGTCTGGTGGGTTGGTGGACCCTGCATCTACCCCTACTGGTTCATCACACAGCATCACACTTGTCTCTTCTCTTACCGTCGCTGCCCTGGCTCTCCGCTCTGCCAAACTCCGTTGACCTGGCTGCATCAGCTGGGTGACCGCTCTGGCAGCCCTTCTGGTTGTCTCGTACCTCTGTGCTACTTCGTATGCTCTGGCCAGGGTGCGAGGCTGCTCCTCCAGCAGCCTTTGAACCACCTCAGCATCAGCCAAGGCGTTGGTGAAGACCTCCACGCTGATGGCGTCCTGTTCCTGCTCTATACGATCAGCATACACGATGGACACTTTCTCGTAGATATCATCCCTCAGACTGTGCAGAGCTTCACTCGGCCCTCTCACTCTCTGTCTCAGTTCAATGCCTATGGCTGCTGCATGCTCTGAACATGGCCCGTAGGCAGCGTCCACTTCATCCACAATCCGCTGGTAACTCCATCGGGTAGATCTGGGGTTCTTATGGACAATAGCACCAGCAGCACCGGTCAGGCTGAATCTGAGCTGGACAGCCATGGTCTTCTCCGACCAGTGGTTAGCCCGGGCACAGCTTTCAAACAGGTAAAGAAAGTCTTTCCATGAGCCTGATCCATCAAAACGACCCGGTTGTAAAGTGGGGATTCTCTCTCTTCTCCCATACTGTTCATCATCCCTACTGTCCGCACAATCACCGCCACGCACCATGCGGGAGGAAAGACGTTGTGGTGCGGACTTGGCTCTTCTCCAGCTGGGCTGTCCACTGGAGTCAGGCTCTCTACCCCAGGGGGTGGAGTGGTGGAGTGGTGCATCACAGTGGGGAGCAGAGTAATAATCATGAGTCCGTTCTGCATAACCACGTCTCACAGCCTGGGACATACATGGCGTGAAGGGGGACACAGCAGGCTGGGGAGCTGGTGGACGGGCCAGAGCGGATGGGGCGTTTTCCGCGGCATACACATTGTTCACGGGGGAAAAGGGGTTTGCCGGCCGGCTGTCAAAAGTCTGATAAAAGTCATTGTTTGTGCCATAATGTACGGCCGCGGCTGGGGTAGCAACCATATTTCGGGGGCCATCATAACAATATTGAGGGGGAAACATAGACTCACTGTCCGCTGCGGTCTCCTGCTTTGCCGGCGTACGGAAAGGATTAGTCAGTACTGAAGGCGGGGGGGTCGGTAACCATGCACCGCCGAGCAGCGCTGTCCCTGGACGCACCGCCGCTCCGCCCGTGGTTAGCTCCGTTGCTCCGGTGGTTAGCTCCGCTGCTCCGGTGGTTAGCTCCGCTGCTCCGGTGGTTAGCTCCATGCTAACGCAGAATGGGTTGCAGCTCTCCCCGCCGCCGACACATCTGCCACCCGTTGGGTCAACCGAGTCCACATCAGCTCGAACAATGTCTCTTATGTCCGTTAAAAACGGATTGGTGCTAACGTTTGGGCTGCTTAACGTTAGCTTCCCGTGTCTCTCAACATCAACATTAGCGCGTACCGCCGCCATTTTCTCGCATTTGCGGCTCTTTTTTTCTTCTTCTTATCTTTTCTCCTCTTTCCTGGGCAAAACTTTGTACCCCGGGCGAGCCCCCAGTGTTACCTTTTTAACCCTCTCTCTCTGCCCGAACCGTAGTTGGGAGCTGGTTATTATGTTTGGCTCGTTGCTGGTAACTGGCGTCTTGGAGTCCGGGCCAAAGTGTAGGAAGGAAGGAGGACGAAGTCGAACTGTTCGTGCAGAACCGCACATTTAATTCCTCAGTGTATCAAGAGCAGAACACAATACTGGGCCTGGTCAAACTCTGGACACTGCTGCAGTCTAAACACTATAGCATTAACAGCACCTAGCTCTCCTTTTCGCGCCTCTATCACTGTAGATGTCTTTTTCGTTTTTGTTTACCTTCCTGCACCACTACGTCACACACACGCGCCGGCCACGGTCTTAAAGGGACAGGGCTGGCCGGTGACAAGACTGTTTTCAATTTGCAAATAATTGTGTAGGATTAGACAGAGGAAAGTGTCTGTTATAGTGGAGCACATTAATGAAAAATCGTTCACTTTGTGGTACAAGCGCCAAATTTGGTACACAAGTGCTTTTGGACCTACTATCTCATAAAAGTACGTTGCCCACTTGAACAAACAAAGTGGCCACCATTTTTCAAGATGGCCGCCATTCGAAGTGGTTTGAAACAGCGTTTGAACTATATTTTGATTGAATAGTCCTATTCTGATGGTTTATACATTGAAATATGTGTTTTTGCACATGAGAAATACAACTCTGCATTTAGAAAATCAAAATTATTGAATATTATGATGATACAATGCGAATTAAATGAAAAAAACACTCACAAACTAGGGGCCCTAATTTCTTGGCGCAACTCAGGGTGGCGCAGCGAAGCGAGCCCTGACGCAGCTGGCGAAGTGGTATTATCGTCCAGTGCAACAAGGTGCGCAGCGGATTCGGTAAATTGGCAGACTGCTGTGCGCTGAGATGGGAGTGGTCGCGCAGCAGGGGGAGGTGTCGACAGATTCGCCGTGGCGCAGTGACAATTTGTTGCCGATAGACCGCGCGGAGAGTGCGCCGAAAGCTCGCCAGCTCCAACCTGGTCTAATCTCAGCGCAAGGCGAAGCGCAGCCAGCGCAGTGGCAATTTGACTGCCCAGCGCGCAGTGCGTACACGTCACCAAGACCTCACAGGCAGATTTCCACACTTCCAGGCACATTTAAATGCAATTAACAATAATAATAATAATAATCATCATCACAATAACCCCTATTTATTGTATCTGAATCAGCACATACACCTATATCTATATAGATTGTCCCGTCACACTGATGGCAGATCAAAGGCTTGCGTAATGGAAACTCAGCCTGACTGAATTAACACAGATGAAACCAGGGAGGGACTGAGACAGTCGTGGATGTCCCAAGAGCAGGTGTTGACACTACACACTGTGCCGTTGCAGATTATCAGCTATTTATTTATTTATTTACTTATTGATTTATTAGGGGCCAGCGCTGCATCGTCACACGACCATAACAAATAAAACTGAAATGCCTCCGTTACGCACAGCTGTTTGTTTATGCTGTGATCTGTGCACACGTGTTTAAATATAGGTTAGATAGATAGATAGACCTGCTCCCTCCTCCTCCCTCCTCCCTCCCAGACTACTTTTGCATCATCAGCCTGTGAGGTCTGTTCGCGCGACCGGACACTGCCAGCTTGGACCGGACCAGAACATCAGTTTCCTCCCGTCTCACTTGCTCTGACAGATTGAGAGCTGTTGCCCAGTAAAAAAAAAACAAAAAACAAAACACACACACCCCTTTTCCATTAATAAAGACACTCATATTTAGTAACCTATATTTTAAACACGTGTGCACAGATCACAATATAAACAAACAGCTGTGCGTAACGGAAGCATCACAGAGCGTCTCTCTTTTTCTTTTTTCTTTAGAATTTACCTGAGAGGGGAGATGTTAATATCTGCTCACTATGATGCCAGGCTGATTGTGGTTTGCTGTGAGAGATGATAGTTTATTTGTTTTTAGTTTTATTTGTTATGGTCGCGTGACGATGCGGCTCAATAAATCAATAAGTAAATACATAAATATAGCAGATAATCCTGTAGTGTCAACACAGCAGTAATCCATCCTCATCTTTCATCTGTGCAGCCTTTGATCGGTCATCAGTGTGACGGGACAATTGATATAGATGTGCTGAATGTCTATGCTGTAATCTGTAGGTGCTGATTCAAATCTTCTCTTCCACGGTGAAATCAAACGGCGAGGAGAGGAGCTCATTTGATTGGTGAAGATCTGACTCGGCTGTGTCAAACCCACTCCACGCCTTCTCTCCTCCCTCTATGCCATTTGCGCCGGTGGGAGGGAAGTAGGCGGGATGCGCTCCGCTGCGTTTCGAAGGAAAATCGCAATCTGCTCCTGACCACTCCCCGTTGGCGAAGCGAAGGCGAGGCACAGGCCTGATCCGCTCCGCCTGCACCTAGTTCACGAAAGTAGAGCCCAAAGACATTAGTTTCACTTAAAGCTTTTGGACCTGTAAGCTACTTGTAGGGGAGGCCACGTAGAGGCTGTCTTTGTCTCCCCCATTTTTTTTTTTTTTTTTGTATAGGCTATTTTTTTATTTATTTATTTTTTATTTAAATTTTTAGATAACGGTATAAAAACACAGAAAAGGTGTCAAAGCATAGCTTTTGTATCTGTCTGACAGAGGCAACACTTGCTCCAGTCAGTTTTAGTAGCACAACTCAATGGATTATCGGCAGACATCTTATACAGTTGAAGGTCGAGGGATTATCCTTTTACCACCCAAACATACAAAATATCATAGCACATTGGAATATGGGATGCAACTAGGTTCAAGTATCTGGTGCCCTACACCTAGCCCGATCGTTCATCCAGTGCCATAAATCCCGTGCGATCTGTACACCATCCAGGTAACTAAAGCCCCGTTACCCTTGGCTCGGCTATCCCGCGCTGGCACATCCTGTCAATTCAGGTGCGGCTATCTAACTACAATACTACAACTAACTAAACTTCTAGTTGAGTCTATACAGGGGCTTATTAGATAGCATTTGGGACACTAAAGTATACTACAACTACAGTGAGTACACCACTACAACAGTTAGTAAACTACAACTACAGTTAGTACACTACAAGCTGACACTGAACCCCATGCTGAGTCTCACAGCAGTGATGTCACCAGTGTGCCCTGGTTGTGCTTTGACATCACTCTTATAAAAAATTACTAACCAATAAATGTTGACCACAGAATTTTAATGAATTATCATTTATATTGCTAAGTTAGTACTTTTATTTCAGTAAAGAACGCTTGTGTTGCTGTATGTGTGTGTGTGTGCGTGTGTGTGTGTGTGGTGAGTGACAGTCAAAAGTTTGGACACATTTTCACAAATGATTCACATAAAAAACACATCCCTCAGAATTCTGCAGATTTTCACTTAAGATCATTGCAGAAAACTGAAGAAAAAACGCGAAAACGCTACTTTTTAGTCATTTAATAGCCATTATCTTGAAAATTGGTGGCCATATTGGAATTCAATTGACACCATCGAGTTATTCCAGTCATAATACATTCATTTTGATGCTTGGATCATTAACATTCTTCTGTTAATTCAAGTTCTACCTCGAAAACCTTTTTTTGGCGTTTGACGAGGCGGCCATCTTGAAAACTGCCGGCCCTCTTGGATTTTCAGCTGGGCAACGTACTTTTATTAGAAGGTATGTCCTGGACATCATTTGTACCAAATTTGGTGCTTGTACCATGAAGTGAACGATTCGGCTCAAAAATGGACTTAAGCAGCCCCACTATTATGGGACTGACTGATTGGACATTCTTAGCTGTGATAATAAAACCTTTTACCAGCACAAGGCTTGCTGGAATACCTGTCATCATTACCTGTTTCAATGGATGTCACAGTTTGAAAGTTCAAAGTAAACCAAACAAAGTGACTGTTAGCAAATATGTAAAGGTATATGAGCATCTTTTCTCTATATGATTTATGCACATTTGTATACAGCAGGTATCAATGTGTGGGAGTCATTCACATTATAACAGTGTATGTGATTGCGTTGTCAGGTTTGATCTCAGTTATGAGAGATTAGTCAGTTGTGAGTTGAGTGTGATTTTTACAACCCTGTCCCCAACAAACTACATTTATTTACAGAAACACTGTGCATTCAGAAAGAAATGTAATGTTACCTATGTAACAATATGTAATTTTAATTGAAATAATGAAAAATGTGGTGCACAAGTCACAACATTTTGATATTGAATGTGTCACCAACAACATATTTTCCTGCCAGTATTTGAAATCTTGCAACACAATATCAGATTTATTAAACTTTTGTGTGGCCATGTTTAGACAGGTCTGACATGAGGTTCAAAACCAGAACAAATGAAAATGAATGGGATACCGACTTTGAATAACCGGGGAACTGTAATCTTTAACAAAGACAGTCTCAGTGTGGACAGTGTTTGTGTCTGCTTCATTACCTTTACAACAAATCCCTGTGCACTTGACAAACACGCTGATCCTCATTCAGGAACTGGGGATTGGGGTGAGGGGTGAACTGATTACTATCAGGCCTATACATCTGGCAAATGCAAGCAATAATTCACATTATATCACATGATTGCACTGTAATTACTAAAAAACAAGGTCTGAAATCAAATTTCAAATACGGTATAATATCTGTCGATTGCAATGTCAATATTCTCCTTTTCCATTAAGAATGCCTGGAATGGGTAAAGCACGTTTAATTAACTACATTGAACCTTCATTACTTTGAAGACAGCTTTTGTTAAATTCTTAGGGATTATGATAAATTGTGTTTACCAGGGAAAAGAGACAAAGACAGTCCTGTGAACTGGAGTGTCGTGGACGAGCAAAGCAGTGGGGAAGAAAGAGCATAAAGGGAAAAAAAGGTATCTGATACAGGACAATAAGAGCAAAAGTCTTCATCATTTGAATTTTAAAGTTCCTCCGCAGACATCCATTGATAGCATTAGTAATATCTGGTATTTGTTGGCGTAAAATAATACAACTATGTGGCTTTTGTTGAGAGCATTGGCATATATCAGTCGACACCAAAACATCAGTCACTGCCTCTCAGCCTGTACTATTTTGGTAGTGATGTCGAAAGTGATACTTCACTGTTTCGAATAGGCCTTCTCACAGATAGCCAATAAAAATGATTGATGTCTACAGAGGGTTTCATACTGGGAGTGGGGGTGTGCATCTAAGTTTCAAGAAGGTTTTTCTTTATGTGCGTTTGTGGTTCCACATGTGATTCCAATCAGGAGAGCATGTGAGATGTCTTGAACGATATTGTACACATTTATGCTGAGAAATGTAAAAGTAAAAAAAAATAAATAAATAAATAAAGGTGCATCATTTTAGAAGTAATATGAGTAAGCAAAACTTAATTTTTTTTCAAACTGAAAAGCTAATCAACTTGAACTTCAGTGGCAACAATCTGATTTTGATTTTTTCTTAATATCAAAAAAGTTCCAGCTGCTCTGGTGGGAATAATTACTTTTTCTTTAGTTAACGTATCGTTGTGTTTTTCATTGAGTAAACAAGACATTTGAAGAGAACACATCAGACTCTGTGAATCTGTAATGCACGTTTTCTATTTGAACAAACATCAACATTTTATCAACCCTAATTAAATGTCTTCAGAGCTGTATCAAAGTAGATTTCCATGAATTCTTAGATTA
This sequence comes from Trachurus japonicus, assembly GCF_045865225.1. Lineage (NCBI taxonomy): Eukaryota > Metazoa > Chordata > Actinopteri > Carangiformes > Carangidae > Trachurus > Trachurus japonicus. Next base: position 25,343,224 of record NC_140909.1, read on the forward strand.
TAAGGAGAAGGTAAGTCCACAGAGAAATGCACACAGCCTGTCTTCAGAGAATGAGCTTTAAAATCAGTAGCTACTTATGTCACTTGGACCTTTTTGCCAATAGCTTCAAACATGTTTCCTAATCTCTGAAGTTATTATTAATCAATTAAGGTGATTGATCAAAATGTTTCATAGGGTGTGTGGTGCACAGGCTGCTCAAAACTTATTCGGGCTCACTTTTTTTTTTACCCCTTATAGTGATGCTGGGAATTGTGCATCCAGGGTTCACTTCTACACTTAATGTAAGAGGAAATGGTTCACTATACTGCTGCAAACCTTAATATTAAAACATGACCAATAATGTGTACAAACTGTGTCTTTTACTTTTTAAATCCACATTAAAAAAACTGTAAACACTGCAATGTAATCAAACACAAATTTGCACAAGGCTCCACTGTTAACCTGCAAGTTGCTTAAATCCATGCAAACACGGTCATTTCATCCTGACTCTTCCCTCCCTATTATTCACTTGTGAATTTTACCTTCGTTTGTGTGAGGTGTGTGTTGGGGGATTATTAAGTAGATATCGATTGTGATTTGATTAAACTCTTGCTAATTTGCTGCAAACCAGCAAGACATTTAATCAAATAAAAATCAATAGCGTCTTAAGAGCCCTTGGTACATCCCTGGAATGGGGGACTACAGTAGAGGTGTTATAAATTACTGGTCAGCGCGATACAGCCGATAGGATAATGTTGGAGGAGAGAGAAATGGACAGAGACGGAGAGAGCGAGAGAGAGGGGTGGGATACAGAGGATATGTCACTCTTGTAGAATGGAGCAAGGATGGATTTGTCTTCAGTGGGGAACAATTGGCCTTGGTGTTTCAATTCCAGCATGAGGAATTAACCACTGTTGAGCAGTATAAAGATAATTATTATTGTGCATTGTTGAATTGTCTGTTTTTTTGTAATTTAACATAAACCTAAAATGAAACCCTTTTTTGGACTGACAGTGTTGGCATTAACAGCACGGATGACAGTTAGATTATGGCTTTATTACTGATACGCATAACCCACATCTGTAATACACTTGATATTCTGTAGTAGTCTGGGATTTGAGACAGGGGACAGCTTTTGCATTCATCCCGGTCAGAGTATAGGTTTGTATTACTTGTTACTTTGAACAGGACAGCACAGTGATTTTTTGAAAAACTGTCTAACAGTGAATATACAGTAGCTACACTGTGTTGCATTTTGATACTATATCAAAAATATGAAGCTCCAAATGTCTGTAGGTTTAAAAGAGTGCAGCATATTCAAAGGGGACTCGTAGAAAATCTACCTGAACCTAATGTGGCTAAAGTGATGTTCAAATAAACAAAACCCAATCCAACGGGAGTCTAATATGAAAAATCCCAACAATGAGACGATCAAAATACGGTCAACACAAAATAATTCACATAAAGCAGCAATTTCCCTCTTGTAAATTTTATTATGAAACATGAAAAGTTATGCAAGGTGTGAGACCACTCAACTTGAACCTAAATTTGATATACGCAACTACTGGCAGTGGCAGATTTGAAACCATTTTGCTAGTGGCGTGTTGACATCTTCAAACTTCTGTTCACCAAGAGGGATAATGTCAGTGGAATTCCTGATATGTCCGACTTGGAATTGATAACATTAAAAAAAAGCTATTTGCAAGTTTTTCCTGCCACCAGGGGCGTTGTTTGGGTATGGCAAGGTAGGTTTAGGTAGGGTACCTTGACTGTGCAAAATGTAGCCGCGTATGTAGGCTAGCCTAAACCCGCCATGTAAACACTGTATGTTTCCTGCGCATGCATTTAACCTACAAGGCATGCAACACAGGTCAGCAGCAACAACGGTGAACAAAGAAGTTTCAGTTGGAAAAGTGAAGTGACAGCCACCAGCAAAGAAAACTGTTCCTATTTCATAATGTAAGTAGCCTAGTAGGCGCATTATTGGTAGTAGTGTCAGTGTGTGCTATTACGATGAGACGCATTCAATGTGGGGAAATCATAGTGCTGTGGAAGCAGAACATTTAATTGGGGCTAACTGGATCTAACTCTTGCCATACCTTGTCTAAAACTGAAATGACGCCACTGTCTGCCACTGGAGTTGTTTGTTGCCAGGAGAAGGAGGTGGTGATTTGGTCATTTGACATGAAAGTTTACAATATTGTCTGAGGAGCATTATGTCCTCAGGGCAGACTGGAGGCAGTGAGTTGCTGTTGGAAAGCAACAGGACAGAATAAGTGGTTAGCATGCTAGCCTTGGTAATAGAAGAGACAAAAAAATTTAACTTCCACTTGTACCAAACGAGACAGGGAACACACACAAGGGACTCACAAAGGAGAACACTGAAATGAACACACACAACACAACAGGGTAGGACAACAAGATGAACTGGCAACACATGAGTGGAACAGGAGGGTAGGCTATAGACAGACAATGAGACACAGGTGCAACACATTAGGGCGGGGCAAGCGCTGATTGAAGGTGGGAAACACAAGAGGACAGGAGGAAGACAAGTAATTGTCAAAATAAAACAGAAGAAGTCAAATCTAACAGGGTAACACATGGAGGACATGACGTTTCTTCCTAACTAAAAGGTGAACAGCTGCTAATGCTAAGGTCACCTAAGTAGCAACAGCAAAACTTTCATGTCTTCATGGTTGCTCTGTTGAAATGGTCCCAGTTAATTACACGAAACAATGGGCCAACAAGGATCAGTCATATATTTAGGCCTACATCTGTGTTTTGTCACATATCAAGATGACCTCTGTGAAAAGTGGTATAGATTCATACAAACTACACATTTTACCAACAACACATCCTCATTAAGTTCAGTTAGTTTGGTAGTTAGTTGGTGTTGCAGTTTAGTTGTATAATGAAAATGTAGTTTAATGGAATCAGAGATGAATTATGGTGACTTATTTCCTATTACATTATCTGAATTCTTTCAGCCTTGAAGCTTTACCACACCAATCCAAGATTCCAATGTGAGGGTCAACTCCAAATTGGCAGGCTGGGTGTTTCCATTTCATTTAAGGTGAAGTTGAATTTATTAGAGATTTTCCTGATACTTCACCCAGTGATAGATAGGGATGTTGATGTGAATAGTATTTATAAGTTGACAACTGATCATTAATGTAATTCCTACATGTCATGAATGTGGCATAAGAGTTTCCTGAAACCATGAATCATGTTTCGGCTTCTCCTGTCACTTCAGCATCTGAGACTTATAATAAAGATTGCAAAGGGGGTGTGGCAGTTCAAGAACAGGCAGCTGTGTTTTAGTTTATGTTTCTGTAACATTTTTGCATTTTCAAAAAATGTGTTTATTTGATCACCTGTACTCAATTTTTGGGTTTTCACAAAATCATGGGTAATTTCTGCCTCTGGACATTAACTCTTTAAGTATCTACCTAAAAAAAAAAAAAAAAGATTCCATTTCAGGTACAAACCTGGACAACAACAAACTACATGACAATAAGAGTGTGTTGATCATCATCATATATGTTGTATCAGTAGAACATGGAGTATTTGTAACAGTGGTAGCTGTGAGACATTGGTGATTTAATTGCGGTGTTGACAAAGCATCTGTAGTTGGATCAGATAATGTGTGTGTGTACGTGCTCATTCTGTGGCCTGGTGGTAACCTGCGTGTCACAGGGTCACTGTGCATGTTAGATGTCAATTATACCTCCTCCATATGTCCTGCTCTGCTCCTATTTATCTTCATCCCTGCTAGTTCACACCGTGACCTCCCAGCAGGGACCAACACATCAGGCCGTCGTGTACTGCACACTCTCACAAACACACACACACACACACTCTCACACAAACACACCTCCTGACTTTTAATAATGCTTACATGTCCCATGTCAACATTTCTCTTCTGTCTGTCATAGCTGTTTGTTTATAGATGTTGTGTGCTTTGGGGAAATCAGTTTGCTCCAGGGACTCACTTACTATAGGCATTCATAGTTTTGTTTATTGCTGCACCTGTCATTTGTACAATTGTTCCTACCCATTAATTTACTCAATGATTGATTCACTGATGTATTACAGTTTTATCTCTCTCTCTGAAAGCATGAGTTAAATTCTCACTTAGATACTGAAAATCAAGCACATATTATTGTATAAACATGCCTTATAAATATGCTCCAAATAAAATGATAATCTGTATAACCGATATAATACATCTAAATGTGAGGCATACATGTTGGAAATAATAGCCCAGACACTGACACCGGTGGCAGAGAGTCCTAATAAAGAAATTCCATATAAAGGACATCAAACAAAATGTAGAGTATTGCTCACACAGGCCCTCTTTCCCATCTGGCCAAAATGGCTATTGTGGCTCATTGTCTAAAAATAGGGATGAAGACAAATTGTTATCATTTGCCAAAGCCCATGACAATAATGATGAATGAACACTTTTTTCTCTTTTCTGCTATGCCCTCTGAAGTCGTTGCTTAAGGCATTTTCTCCATTTCCCCTCAGCTTCCTTTCTCTCTCCTCTTTATATCCTAACTCATCCCGAAATGTACAGCGTAAAACATCAAGTGAACAAACAGCATTTTTTTTCCCTTTCACCTCTTTTATTCAAAATACCTATTTGTCATTGGTTTATTTTCACTTGCCATATTGTTATGCATGTAATTATCATGGATGGTTGGTGAGGAGTGGGGGGGGTGATGTGGTGATTGATCACCAATTTAGCCTGACATTACTGGGCACCCCCTCTCCCTTTCTAACCAAGCCTCTCCCATTCAAAACTTCCAGGGTGAGTAACACCCTTGCTGACAGGGACAGATAAGGCACACATGTCACCTGCTTGCTCCTGATATATCACAACTAAAACAATGTTACTACCCAATTTACCTCTGCTTATGTTTGTCTGGCCTTTAACATAAGAAATCAGTCCAGTGTGTTGTATATTGTGGTGACTAATCATATATAGTACATCAAGGTAGGAAACAGAAAGCATGATAGCATACCTGATCCCTCTGTGAAAAACAGAATTTAAAACCTTAACCAAAACTTAAACCCTTGTTTAAATGCCATTGGCTGTAGGGAATAGCATATAGGGTAAAACCAGGCTTATGTTAGAATTTAAACATCATTCAAACATCTTTTGAACAGTTTTTCTGAGTCAAGGACTCTGCAATACACGTATATTTAAATCAAGGCCGTCATTTTCATTATTGTATTCTGTGGGAAATCTATCAAAGTGACAATATAGTAATAAAAAGGGCAGGAAACGAAAGTAAAAACTAACATTAAGCATCTCAGTGAGGTGTCAGGCCATAATAATCAGTTTCATTACTGCTTGGCAGAGATTCAGCAACCCTCTAAAACTTCAAAGATATTTAGTAATATCTCATGTATTTGTTAGGTTACAAATATACTGACAGTGAATGTGCCAGTTAAATGTTGACAAACAACAAATTGGTTTTGCATCTAAATATTCAGTCATATATCAATTTGTAGTGGCCACAGCATTAATAATTATTTTGAGATTATGTTTCCGGTCTGAGATACAGTAAGTGTTTAATTCAAAATGATGTGTGTGGTTGTTGTATAAATACATCATTTTAATAATAGTTTTCATTATTATTATTTTTATTATAGCTGCACTTTTTTCTTTTTTTTAAACTACATTACTGTTAGAGTAAACCTTACATATGGTGAGCTTCAACTTTTATAGGAGCCTACAGACAATCACAGTTTATGAGTGACTCCATGACTCATGGAGACATTTCGTTAGGAGATGTGCGGTTGGCTTTGTATAAATTATCTCTCACATTTTCCTGCCATATGTGTTTATTTCCCCGTTCTTTTCAAGACTTCTGCAATCATTTTCTTTCTTCTTTTTTGCCACAGCACTTAGCGCCTTAGCGGGTAGCATCTTGCGTCAGTCACGTTTCTGAAAGTTGCGTCTCAGGCGTATCCTGGCAACACTGACAGCGCTTTCTATTGGCCAAGAGATCTGCATTCTTGTGGTAACAGTGACCCAGCAACATAATGGTGTCTCATTGGTCAATGATAAGCTCATTCCAGACAGGCAGAGTCAGCAGCGACAGTCAGAACTGCACTGTTTCATTATGATAGAAATCGGCCAACATGGATTTTCAAATATACGGGACAAAGTGCGTCCCTTATCAGTTCAATAAGGGACACATCTTTTACTGTAGTTAGCAAATGCGGGACGATTCTGTACTTTAAGGAACGGTTGGCCATCCTACACATGCACCTGGTGTGCAGGGACACAGAAACAAAGCAAGATGACTGAACCACATGTTTGATAACCAACAATTTGGGTTTATCTAAAATATCCAAATGATGTTCAAATGAGTTAAAATCTGATGAGCAAAGGGACAATTAGTACAATACAGCTTCTTCATACAGTATAGATCTTTTAGGTGTGTGTGTGTGTGTGTGTAGCTGGCAAGTGAGTGGGAGGAAAGTGAGAGAGAGACAGAGAGAGAGAGACGGGTTCAGAGCCAGTTCAGCTGTGCACGGCTTGACAAATTATTTGTGGAATTGTTGCATTCACAGTCACTTAAATAGGAATCTGTCAGAGAGGAGGAGCGGGCCGGCCTCACCTCAGCATATAGCACAGCAGCCTGCTCACTGTTGCACCACCTCCTCAACAACTACCCTACCACCACTGCCAGACCCTCGTCCTCCCTCTCTCCCTCCCTCCTTCTTCCTCTCCCACTCTTCCACAGGCTCCCTTTCCCTCTGTGTCTCTCACAGTCCACCCCCCCCCCCCTCTCCCTTTCCCTCTCACCCATTCTATGATGATGGATTGAGCCTAATGCAAATTTACAACCATTTTATATGTCGATGCCTCCCCCCCGGCCGGCTGCAGGAACATAGCTCAACATCATGCTTCCATGATGTCCGCCTCGAAACAGCCGGCATCATCTGCCTCCTCTCAATCTCCCAGCTTCACAAATCTCTGCTGGATGGAGATTAATGCTGCTGTGGGCCCCCCTGGCTGCAGCTGCACTCTGTCCCTCCTTGTGTCTGTGTATGTTTGTGTGTGTATGCCATGTTTGCTCATATACCATGGCAAGACCACGTACATGTCAACAAGAAAGCCCCTACCACACTGGAAGGAAGTCACTGCTTTTCCCGTTTGACCCGTGCATGTCCGCCCTTTGTATGGTGATGGGCTTTGTGGGTGCAGGGCCCTTCGGTGTATTGGAGAGATGTAGCCCCCCTCGCAGCATTGTTGTGCATCACCTTTCTAGATGAGGGATAGAAAAAAAACGAAGGGAAGAAGAAAGGAGCCAGTTTTTCACCCTATCAGCTTGGAAAGGCAATGTTGTGCCCTTGTAATTGAGTAGGTATCTCATCTATCAACAGTGCCACCCTGGATAATAAATATAGAGTACACAGGCAGCTCCTCTGAGATTTAAAGAGAGGGTGTGTGAAGGAGTGTGTGTGTGTTTGTTTGTGTGCGCTTGTACATGTGTGTTGAGAGGGAAAAAACTAGAACAGGTGCCTTTGCCCTGATGAACTACCTTTCTATGTTCTTGAATGAGTTCATGCTCTGATTTTATGAAACCCTCACATGCTCATGTAGAATTTGACGTGATGGTGCACAACAAAGCCACAACTTCATTATTGCTGTCGTTCTATGTCAAAGTCAAAGTCTTGTACTGTAAACTGACATTCTGTAATTTTTGAGAATTTTATCACAATTAATTCATCACTCGAGGTGGAGGCTGAGGAGGTTGCTCTGCCTGATCTAAGGACCTGTGGCCTGAGAGATGGAATCACAGCTTTGGGGAGGATGAAGGCCGCAGCAGAATATCAAAATATCATCCTCCCCTGTTTTTAAATTTGTTTTACATTTGTCTGAAGAGATTCCCTCCTGCTCCCTGGATTTTAATACAATTTTTTGAATGAATCTATAGAGCAATTCTAATCTCTGGTTTTTAATTAACCCTACTTTTAACTGGGATATATATCTATTTTCTTAACAGGTTTAACTTGGTTTGTAATTACAGTGTTCTCCCAAACTAGCACTTTTTTTCTAAATTTATAGAAGCCCATTCAGTTTGGCACAGAAGCTGGATGATGTTCTGCTGGAGACTGGGGCGGGCACAAAAATAAGTTTTTGTCACTTTAATTTCCAATGCAAAAAAACAAAAAAACACACAATCTCAGTTGCCCTATGCTTTGAATATTTCCATCACCTTCCTGTCAAACAAACCTGTCGTTGGCACTGTACATTTTTTTCAGCTGTTAATAATTGTACTGCAATGCCCAAGCACACCTATGATGCCCACTTTATAACGCCACTGTACCCCAACTGGGGGATTGGAAGACATACGGAACAAACACAGAGCCACTACTGCACTAATTATAAAAGAATATAGTCATATTTTACATCAAATTAAACAGCAGAAGCTGGCCTACACCGTATGAAATCCATGTTTTTATGACCCAAACACAGCCCAAACACTACTAAAATAAACAACTAAACATCAAACTTCATGAAGCACCTCTGTGTGGACCCAGTCGCCACATTTCTGGTTCGTATACTACTGTACATTACGCAAAACACATCAGCTACCGCTCATATGAAAGAGCCAGCTACAAAGATTGGAACGATACCATAGACTGTAAAAAGAATGGACGTAGCGTCCGTGACGTCACCCATTGGTTTTGGGGAGTCGTTTTTGTGACTCAAATATGGCGGCCTGAACAGCGCCATGTTGGATTGGCCGGCCGAGAACCCGCCCACTGGCCTCGTAGCAGCTGTCCACGGAGCTGCTCTGACCTGTCACTCAATGTTTCCGCGCCCTAATTGGCCAGAATTTTAACCTAATAACAGTAAAACGGTAGAGTTAAAAAAAAATTCACCCCCCTCAGAGTGTGTGTGGGGGTAGAAACTATCGATTGAGACGAAAAAACGTTCTGACACCGGGCTTTTAACATGTTTACTGAGGATGTAAAGTTGCCGATTTTAACATGGGGGTCTATGGAGAATGCTCCCTTCTGACACCAGCCCCCAGAGGAAGAAGAGGGGATTGCAGTTTTTTGAACGCGGAAGTGAGCTTCACTTCTCAGACCGACAACTGCCCCCTTGAAGGATACATAGCACCGCGGCTACACAGAAGCTACACAGAAGCACGGCAGAGAGAGAAGCCAACAACAAGCAAAGTCGAGCAAACACAGACACTGCTTGGCCAAAACATGGTTGTATTTCCTCTTACCTTTGCTGTTTTGCAGTGAAAAGTTTGTGTTATGGGTAAATCCACAATATTTCCAGTTTGACCTTTGACCGGTATTACATTTAAATCGGTCCGGGCGCAACCGAGGACTGAGCGCCGCACGCAACAGCCCGCACGTCACACATTTCAGGATTCTGCTGATTCTGATTGGCTGCCAGTACTGTCAATCACATCAAGTGGGTACAGCCTCATTCTATTGGCTCTAACGGTTCAAATGAGCTGTCAATCACTTGAATCAACCAATCCGCTGCAGAGAGAGCCCGGCGTAACTGCACCCAAATAAGCAGGTTGGTGCAGCTTTACGCAGAGGGACACAAAGGGCCTAGAAAATAGTTGTTATTTAGTTGATTCTTTTTCAGTTAGTTTATGCAAATTGTGTGAAAATAAACAACATGACATAACCATCTCAGACTCCTCAGGTGTTTTCTCCCATTCGGTCATCTCAGGGATGAGGATGTGTCAAAACCTCTGACTGGAAGACGTTCTACTACAGGTACATTGGATCCCATTCCCTCACACCTTCTCCAAGCCACTGTTGTACAAGCAAATCATGCATGTTATAAAAGATTTACTGGCTCTGCAAATGTTTGCAACAGAATTTAAGGCGAGACACCCCAGGTGAATAGGGTAAAAAATTTAACTAACAGCTATTGCCATGAAACTTTCTATGTTTATTACTTAGATTGAGACAATTATTTTTTGTATTACATGTTTTCTTAAATATTATGCTTACATATGGAAATTAGACATTATATAATTAAATATGCGTGAATTTGTGTACATTTCCAGACCCGAAATCTGAAGATTGGATAAAGCCACTTTCAAAATTCTTGTTTTATTTTGTTGACATATTAAAGTCAAAAGTTTTTACAGAGGGGATTTTGAATATCTCTTTTTATCACTTTGTAAATGAGAAAATACTGTCACCAGCCCTAAAAAATCAAATTTCGCCCTGTTTTTAGGTATAAATTGTTGTATAAATGAGGCTGTGAATGATATATCAACAATCCCCTCTGTAAAAACCTTCAGAATATAGGCAGGAATACAACTGGAAGGTTTGGTGTCTATAAGTGCTGCTGAACTGGAGATTTCGGGTCCAGAGTATAAGAAAAAGCTCATTTTGAGAAAACGGCCTTTAAAGATTCTATTGCAAAAATTCCACAAATTGGCTCTATGCACAGCTCTACTTCCTGAACTTCAGGCAGCTCCTTTGTTTCCTGTGTTACATTATTGGACAAACTGATTAATCCAGGTGTGTCTGACCAATGTGACTACTCAGACACACCTGGATTAATCAGTTTGTCAGTAAATAAAAGAGCTGCCTTGAATTTAGAAAGCAGTGGAGCTGTGCATAGAGCCCATTGTTACTGGAAACAAGAGTGTCTGGCCACTGTGAATTTTAAGGTGTGTGGGCCAGTAGGTCAGAGAAAAAAAATAAATAAATAAAAATAAAAGTAAAAATAAGAAACACTTTAGGTGTAGCCTAGTTGGGCTCATCTGTATGACAACCAATGTTTTCAGTTTCTCTCTGTCTGGCTAAAAATCATCTCTGGCCCATGTCAGTGTCACATCCGTTTCACCTCTGTCACTGAGAAGTAAACTACTGCACAACACGTGATTCTGAGGATCGATGTTCATTTTAAGCCCTGTAACAGCGCAGGGACATATTAAATCTCCGATCAGTTCATTCAGACGTCTGATGTGTAAAAAAAAAAAAAAAAAAAAGCCACCGCTGTGTATCGCGCTGGTCTCCGGCGGCAAACACTCGTTTTTTACGGGTGACAGCTTCCGCGATGACGCACTTTGTAAAGGGATCTTATGGCTCGGTGAGTTTCTGTGCTGTGTCTTTTGTTGTCTAGCAAGTGAGAGTTGCTGTTTTATTTTACGTGAGGATTTAAATCGATTTCCTTTCCCCGTTTTTAAAAGTCCCTCCATGCTGTTCAGAGCGCATCACGTGATGCTTCTAAACGAATCACGCTGTCGGAAAACGACACCAGCCAATGAGACCCTCCCTCGTACTTTTACGATTCGTCACTGGTACAAAGGAAATGACCATTTTTGGAACCGACACATTAGTGCAGGAGAGAGAGAGAGAGAGAGAGAGAGAGAGAGAGAGAGAGAGAGAGATAGAGAGAGAGAGATAGAGAGAGAGCTTCACAGCGATACCTGATATGACAGGAGTCTGAACAGACGCGGCTCGCTCCGCGATAGAACGCTCAGTTCTGGTGAATTTAGGAGAAATCTACAGGCGACACCAGTCAAAGTGAAGTAAAATAAACACCCATAATGTGTATTTTAGACTATTTTTTTGTATTAGTCTGAAAGAAGACATGTTATGGAAGCAAAATAGCCCAAAATCTCAAAATTGATAAGTGCATGAAAAAACGATGTTTTTGCCTGCCGTGTCTCGCCTTAAATAGGCTCAAAGAACTCCCCTGCCACAAAAGGTCTCACGTTCTTCCCTGAAGCCCCCGGGGGCGGGGGCTATCAGGCGTAGCATCGACATCGACCTCAGCAGCTACATTCAGCTTGCACACACACACACATGCTTCATGTCCACAGAAAGCTCTGAATCTCCGCTAAACGCTCATATAAACCATTCGTATGTATGACCAACAAACACTGTTACAACACCGAGCGATCAAACAATTCGAAGCGAAAACATAAACAAACACAGAAATACGAGCGACACAGACAAACACGGCCAGCGCAGCGTCTGCTTTGTTGTGATCATGGTGTCATGGCAGCTACACCAGCAGAGAATCCACAGATTACAAAAATACAATTTGCATCCCTCTGCGACCAAGTTTCACTGATCCAGCAGCCAAATATGACAAAAAACAACAAACGCCTTTGGAAAACAAAACCAGAAATGCTGTCTTACCTTTGAAGAATCACGGCAAAAAGTTTAATCCACAGATAACAACAGCATGCATCTCACTGCCTATGTGGCGGTTTTCACCTCCGGGTGAAAGGCAGCGGGCTCTGACGCGCTCATCCAATAATCAATCACGCTCTACAATGGCCCGGTTTCTGCTGGTTCTCATTGGCTGCCAGTGCTGTCAATCAAACCAACGTGGGGATAGCTTCATTCTATTGGCTCTAACGGTTACAATGAGCTGTCAATCCCTCGAATCGACAAATCCGCTGCAGAGATAGAGCCCTGCGCCATTTTAGCCATATGAACTGCTCTCAGTGCAGCAGTACGCAGAGGGACTTCATTGTATACTGTTCCCTGTATACTATTTGTACTTGTCAACTTCTTTTAAATAAAGCTGTTGATTAAAAAAAAAAAAAAAAGTACGCAGAGGGACAGAAAGAAAAGAGAAAATAGTTTTTATTTAAAGCAGAAGTAAGCGATATTTTTGTGTTAATATAAGTCTTGAATAGTTATATCTTCCGACAGCAATCACTTACATAGAGTGTTTGGACCGAAACACGGGTCTCTCAGTCCCTCTGCTCTGCTCTGAGCAGAGGAGAAAACTTTTCTCGTATCCTACAAGTTTTATCCAATGAGGAGAGAGAACAGCATGAAGGGCTGTGTGTGCAGCCAAGGGATGCACGTGAATGTGGTGACGTAGGGACGAGGACCAATAGATCCATGACGAGGGCGGGGGCTGCTAACTCCATCGGCTGACAAGACGTTATGGTGCGTTCAAGGCAGCCCGTAACTCGTGTTTTTCCGACCTGTGAAGTCGTACCAGTTCAATCTGGTATGAGTTCACGGGTCGGAAGTTACGAGTGGCCGTTATAGTGACTTTCACAGGTAAAACAGGTTGGAAAAACATGAGTGGGTTGCCTGGAACGCTACAAAGTCGTAAGTCGTGACTTGAAGCTGTAATTTACGGTTTCAAAAGCCTGCCTGGAACGCAGCATTACCCAAAACGACCGGATCGCTTACTTCTGCTTTAATCCCGGTTGATTCTTTTTCATAGTTTATGCAAATTGTGTGAAAATAAAGATTAAACAATGGTTTATATTGGCAGTTGGTTTTTAGTTGTGCCAAAAAATGGACATTTTGGAAAGCTCGCCTGAATATTTTGTAGCAAAATCTCAATAATTTCCTACTGCTTCACTTTATCAGAATCAACCACTGCAGAGATAATGTTCATACATTGCACAATCATTTGATAGAGGTTTTGAGCTTTAGCAGCATCATTCTGAAGGACACTCATCCAAAATATGATTTTTTTTTTTTGGCAAACATTACATTTATTTAATTTTTGCTGTGTGCCATCTTCATTTACTCTTCACCAGTAACACATACTGAAATTTACACCAAAATTATTCAAATAGACCTCATGGTTGCAGAGATATACTCATTATATTATGGATATGCAATTTTCGAGAAAAGGCCTAGAAAATAGGCTTTATGCTGTGGGTTACTTTTTGTGGAGGGCCCTGTCAAGAGGAGCACATCGCTCAACTTTTGTGCAAAAACTTATGGTTGAGAGGGCGCTGCTCCGAACCTATGGACGGTAAGACACTGACTGGTATAAGGTAACTGCTAAATTTATAGATAGACTGCCACAAACTCTCAGTGACACCCAATATATGTTTGAGTACAGACACCGGCTCACAGAGGGCACAGTGATCAGACAGCATCAAGAACTTTCTATTAGCTTTTGCATAATTAATGCAATTAGTTTCAGCTGATCTAATCATGTCAACCACAAAGCAACGGTCAGCAATGGGAAGCGTAGAGAGTATTTTCTACACTGGTCCTAAATAACAGCAAGGAGAGGTAAAAGATTTGATAAGAGATCAGAAACCAGAGTTGAACTGGCGAGGTACCATAAAGAAGATAAGCATGTGAAATCAAATTATTCCCGTTGACACATTTCATGTCCCCTGTTCAGACAGTGATCCCCTTTTAATCATGATTAAAAATGCAAGAGTGCTGCCAATGATGTTACATGCATACATTAATTTTATGTGAGCGGGGCCCACTGTTTTCAGTCAGACTGGTTTGACTGATCTTCCACCACCTTGCATGAGTGCAATTGGACCACGCTTGCAAATTTCCATTCGCTTTATACCAAGATTCTGAATTTTATTTTGAAAGGGCTATTCGAAATGCGCACGTCCCCACTGATTTGTGCAATATGCATTAATTCTTGTGTCCTTAGTATTTTAGGGTGTATAACACATCCATTGACCCAATGGACAGATGTGTTAGACAGCATGCTGATGGACTGTGTGTGTGGGAGGTTTGTTGGTTGGTGGGGTATTGGTCTAAACTGCCTTGTCTAAAATGTGTCCAGAAGTGTGTGTTAAGTGTTTTTTTTTTCTTTCACGTGTGAAGTAGTGCATGCGTGGGAGGAGGGGGGTCAGCTAGTGTCATACTCGTGTTTACACTGCTCAAGAGAAGCATCACTCCCTAAGATGTTAGCACGTCAGGCCTCTTCATTACCAGCATTAGGCTAATTAGCATGGCCATGTTGACTCAGAGTGTCACGGTGTGCGTGTGCATTTGCTTGTGTCTACTGTACATCACACAAGTTGTTATGGATGCCATGCAGGAGCTGACAAGCGGCCTGTAGTCAAACAGGGAGGCTTGCAGTTGACAAAGAACACAGTCTGTCACAGTGGTACATGCTTTCTCCCCACCGCACCCACCCCCCACACTCTCTCTCTCTTTCTCTCAAGCTTACTCTCCATGTCTCTGGCTAATTGGGCCCTCTGGATATCTCCACTCCAGAGGATGTTTGTATGCGAGCATATACAGTGATGTGTGGCAGTGTTGGGAACATACAGTAGACTATTGTGTACACTCTTGTGTATAACCTGCCTGGGAACCCTTCACTTTAGGAAGTGATCTTACAGTCTGTGCCTGAGCTTGGACTTGCTTCACTATCAGCTACAGCTCATGCATGTAAAACTGCCAAAACACCAACAACAAACATCTGCAGTGACAAGGCAGTGCAACGGCTGATGAATATGTCATTTGATCAAATTATCAGACATATACCAGGTCACTGAGCAATCAGTATAAAGGAAACGTGGTCATGAATCATTCTCTTGGATGATATTCTTTTTTCCAAAAATCCCTTTTGATAATATTTTTTTGCTTCATCTCTGCTCCATGTCATCATGATTAAAAAGTACAAGATTCTCATTTAATCCTCAAAATGTCAAGTGTAGCACCTTTCCCACATGACACCCATGTGTAAATACTCACAGACACAGAGGGCTTGAGGGACGGAGCTCATCGTAACACAAAAGCCAAAAGACAAAAATGGACGAGTAAAATACAAAAAAGGCCAAAAAAAAAAAAAAAAAAATGATATACACTGTCACTTGGGCTATTTGTCAGGACTAAAAACTTATTTTCCTCCACTGTCTGCCTGTCTCTCTCTCTCTCTCCCCTATCTTTCTTTTTTAGCACCGTCTTTGAAAAAAAAAAAAGTATTAATTTATTAAATTTTCTCTCCATTTAACGACCCCATTTGGAGAATTTGCGTTTGATCCTCACCGGCTCGGCGAGGCGTGAAGATGGCAGGACGGGGAAGGGAGGAGATGGATCCGTCAGCATGTCACATAAATATCTTATTAGCCAGTGATCTTATCATCATAAAGCAGCCCATTTATACAGTTAGGCATGTCATGTTGGTCAATTGCACAAAAAAGAAAAAAAAATCAACCACATGCAATATTAAACCCTCAAATCTCATGCCAACACCATCAGGGGAGTCTTTTAAACTCTCCTTCTCTTTCTGTCTGCGCGCTCTCGGTTTCCTATCCTGGATGTGTCAGTATCATAAATCCTCTGGTTCTGGATTTTTTCCTCCTCAACTCCCAAAACTCACTTTCTCTGATTTTTCTAAAAGGAGAAGAAGAATATTGGAATTTATATTTGGGTGGAGTTAATTTTGGTCCATCAGTGGATGTGTCAGGTCTCCTTAACACAGGTGCACACACAGGATCTACCCATAAATCAGTAGATTTTTCATCATATTTTATTTTTTTCTATTTTGATCTTGGCCATTGGGAAGTGCACATATAGTTTTTGCATTAAATCTATGAAGCCTAACTTTACACTCAGTTATCGTCCATTATGACAACTTAACCAATGCATACAGATACAAGTAGCACAGACAACATATAGAGCAGGTGATCAAGGTGTGGGTGAGGCACGGCTCTTTAGCCACAGGGAACAAATCTGCATTTTAAAATGCGAAAAAAAAAGGCTGTGTTTATGTTTTGGACTGAATATTGATCAGTTGTGGTTTGTTACAGGTGTACAGTCCAGAGCAAAGTACTGTATATGCAACAAAGGTGGTGAATATTGTGAGTGATGACAGGACACTGATTATCTCTTCCTTTTCATTATCAAATGGGGAATTGTACTGGACAGAGCTGGAAGGAGCTGATGACATCCAACTGTTTAAACACAGCTGAAACTGGACGCCATACAGTTTCCTACAGTGGGTAAATACGACGGCTAGTGAAAATCTTGCAACAGTCACTGTCTCCAGTTATATCTACCATAACTCAGCTGTCACTTCAGCTCTGTGAACGCCCTCCCTGCACCTTCACCAATTCCGCCATCTCACCTCTGGATGCTTGTCCATGTCCAATCAAACCATCTGATCAGAAGGTTCCCTCTCATGAACATGATCTCATCCTCAACCTCCAATCCTCATCGCCAGTGTCCTAAGACCAGTGTCTTGGCTTCACATGGACCTCACTCTAATTAGAGGGCCCTTAAACTTCCATGGTGACCTACGTCCTGCTGAGGTCTACGTGCCAATGTCTATTCTTTCTGTTCACAATAAATTGTCTATTCTTCAAATATGGGGCGGTGGATGGATGGATAGATAAGTCTAATTGACATCCTTCTCTTTGTTATACAGCAGCTACTCTGTGGAGTGTAAATGCCTAAAACTGCTGCCACATGGATCTCATTGCATAGAACAAAAATACAAATACAGTACTTGTGATGAGATATGTGCGACAATACAGTACCTATCCCCCATCTGCACATCCACCCACAGCCATCTATGCCTGGTATAAATAATTTTATACCACTGTTTACCATTCTCACGTCTCTTAGCGGTCTATAGTCATTAACAATGTGTCCAGGCGACTATCAAGAACATACAGTGGAGTTTATGCCTGGGTTCCATCATCTACATCTTGCTGTGGCATTTTCATTTGTCCGCTTCATGTGATATACTCAGCAGTTAACGATGACTACCCAAACATTCACACTGTGATAATGCAACATGGTCACAGTCATTTCTTAGCTTTTACGAGTGGAATAGGACTCACTGAACGCAACAAAGGTATAGAGTGTCAAATCAACAGTGTCCAGCTGTATGTACTGTAGGTGTACTGGGGATTTGTAGCTATTTTTGTCCAAACTGGGAAATGTGGCACAAACTGCAAAACTTGTTGAAACAGAACAGAGAGAGCAGGAAAGATGAACATTGTAATTGGAGACAGAAAGGACAGAAATGCAGTAGCAGAAGTTCACATGTGGAACAAAATCTGGTGAAGAAACCTGACAAGCCAGGTGCCAAAACAAATCCAAATCCTTCATCTTAGCTCGTCCTTTGGTGTCTCACTGAAAACTTTGTCTAACCAAACTTTGCCGCACACATTGGTTAGGTGTGAAACTGGTTCTTTCATGGAGAAGAAAAAAAGAAACACCAGAGCTAGAACACACTGGACAACAAAGTACTTTATCATAAACAACACTGTAGTGAATGCACCTGCTACATACAGGCATGGTGTTGCTCCCTCAGACAGATCGGCCGGGATCACAAATTAAAGGCCTGGATAGAGCAAACCTTAAAGAGACAATCAGAAGATGTAAAAGGAAGGAAAAGAGAGCGCGGAGAGCAGCAGACAGACTGGGAGGATTATTATTCAGTTATCAGAGCTCTGTGGAGCAGAACTGACATGGACAGGAGCAGATTTCCTGCTTCTCACACTTCCATCTGCCACTTCACCATGCAGAGGATACGTACACACACTCTCCCACTTACACACACAGGGGGGAAAAATCCACACTCAAAACCAGATAGAAAAGAAAGATGCAGAATCACCAACTAAAAGGTCAAATAAAGGCATGAGGCCTCATCACCCCGCATGGACAAATATTAGAATATTGAAAGTTATGGTCAGCCTATTAATGCAAATGCAATTGCTGCATTTTTTTTAAATCAAAAGCCAAATAATTTGTCCTGATAATCATCTTGGTGGCATTCTTGTGAGGTCAACCCAGTTTGATTGTGGGACTTCATCTGAATATCGGCATCATTGCAACGTCGAGCATAAACAGAATCTCTTCCTTCTCATCAGCATCCTTTCTTCCTTTTATATTTTTTCCCCCCATTTTTAACGCCCCGAATCTGTCTCATTATCTTGTTTTGATGTTGCACTTTATCATAATGGGACTTGATAGCTTCAGGCCCGAAGTGCATCTGAACTGCGGACAAGAAGGAGTAGAGGAAAAAGCAAGAGAGAGCCTCTGCATCATCTCGCTGCCGCCTCCTCTGTTGATAACAACAAGAAAGACCATCACAGCAAAATGCCCACATGTATGGACATCAATTATTTTTTAATTGTGAAAGAGTACAGTATACTAATTAAAACTAGTATATCTTGCCATGCCAAAGGCAAAATTAATAATTGATATTTTATTAATATTCAAAAGTAGCACTGGGAATATATTAAAGTGATTTTGTGGTTGCAGAAATGATCTAGTAGCCTTGTGTGTGTGTGTGTGTGTGTGTGTGTGTGTGTGTGTGTGTGTGTGTGTGTGTGTGTGTGTGTGTGTGTGTGACCTGTTTCTGATGAATTAGACGACTCCACCCCACTTTTAGCCGGTCCTGTTAAGCCCCAGAGAGAGGGAGGGAGAGTGGATGAAGTGGATTTGTTTTAAAAGACTGTGGGTGATTTCAATGAAGTCGATTGTCAAACGACTTTTAACATATTCCCAAGAAAATAAAGCCAATCATCACTCAACTAAACCTTACGTACAAAACAAACACAATCTCAAAACTTTGCACACAAATTGCAAGACTTTCTCTGATGCTCACGGCTGCATTAATTTTACCTTGAGCTCTGTAGTTGTATCAGAATGTGCAGGAAGATCTGCTATTCTTAATGCTTCATATGTGAGTGTCCTCGGTAGTTCACTTCGTTAATTGGACTGACAATTTTGTTCATTGTGACATACTGAAGGTGACATTTCATGGATAAAAAGAAGAGGATGAAGAAAAAGAAATGAGAGGGAGAGGAAAGAGCTGAGTTCAGTCCTGACGTTTAGTTGACACAATGTTTTGACCTTCGTGGGAGAATCTTTTGCTCTGTGTCGTTCATGGACATTATTCATTATTCAGAGGAATTTGATGTCCATCACCCTTATTTGATACAAAATAATGTGTATTATTCAAAGGTTCATATGAGAATGAATCCAAATTGTTTTACTTTATCCATTACTTCATTCACTATTGAATTCTGACTTTTCTTTTTTTTGGGGTGAGATGTACAGTATTTAAGAGATGAACAACTACTGAAGATATGATGACGGTTACTGTGTACGGGTACGGTATGTACCCAACAGGAAAGAAAACAGAAAAAATAAAGATGGCTGAATTCCATTGAACTGTCTCAGTTTAATTTCCACTGTCATTACTTGCAGGGACACTTAATACAGCTACTGTTAATGTTGTTTATCACACCTGTGTTTTTACAGTCTAAATGAAATGGGACTACAAGAGTTTTACAGTCATTGCGTCAGGGCATCACATTACTTGATGAATCCTGGAAGATTTCCAAAATTTCTATATTCACTGTCAGACACTGAAATATCATTATTTCCATTTAAGATGGAGTTCCTTCAATGAAATGAAACACTCAAAACATGTTATTTAGTCACCACTTTCTACCCACTATGCACTCATCATCACACTGCTGAAGGCTGACCATCAGAGGTTTTAACCAATTTGAGACAAAAAAACAAAACAACAAAAAACCACATGGCGGTGTTTTCCATTTTGACTGGTCACACTCACAGATTTGTAAACGATGTACAACATGATAAATAAGTCAACCTGGACATCCTTAGGTTTCGTAATAAATGTACACTATACATAACAGTGTACACAAAGAGAGTTTAAAGAGTTTGTGACCTAAAAACAGCTGTGAAACTAATTAGCAAAACATCTAACATTATTTTTTTCTATAAATTTCTATTTCCAAAAAGAAATAATCCTAACAGAGAAAAATCTAAATTTGTTCTTAAGGGCTCATACAGTATGTGAAAATAAAAGAAACAAAGTCAGCTAAATCATGTTATTTTCCTGAAGTTTTGCATCATACTAAAAGCAGAAAATATATGTACTGATGCTGAGATAATGATTTTAACAATTCTAATACATGTTATGTTATAATAGGAAAAAAAGAAAGAAAGAAGTGATCCAGCATTAATATTGAAAACTAAGATAATTTCAACATCGGAATATCAAAACTTTTTTTAATTTCAAGGCCAGACCAGCAAGTGGTAACAACATTGCTGCGTGTATGTGTGTGTATTAGGGGTGAGGGGTGGGGTGGGCGGCTGACGGAGTCCTGCACAGCCACATTATCTCCTCATCCCCACTGCTGCTGAACACTCACATTAGGGGAAGATTGTGCTAATCTAAATTTTCTAATTAAAACTATTTGGTTGACGATATCACATACTGTAGTATTATTGTTTAATATCGTTCACTGTCGCATGGAATGATCCATCATTCTGCCAGGTGCACCCCCCTTCACCCCACCCCCAACACACACACACACACACACACACACACACACACACACACTCCAACCAACCAACCAGGCCTCCATCCCATCTCATAGCCTCTTTAAAATCATCATAAACAAAAAGATAATGACGCCACCTCTCCCTCCACCGCCATCTCAGCATCTCTCTGTTTTTTTTTTTTCTAAAAGAAGCTAGGGTGAAAAAGTGTGGTGGTGAGGGGGGTATTTTTTTAATAAGCATTATCAGTACTATTGAGTGGGTCCCTTTGTTCATATGGTAAGATTAATTATGCTGTCAGCCACTCTCAGGGGCTGCTTAACAAAGATTCAGTGATATAATGGCCTGGCCCTCAGCTTGGCAATCACAATCACTGGGAGACAATTTCAAATCCTCCTTTCTCCACACAACTGCAAACCCTCCCCACTGATGCTGCCCCCCCCTCCAGCCTTCATCAAAGAGGAAGTCATTTCAGCCTGGGTCGACGGCTGAGCATCCTTCAACTTTGCGTCAGTGCATCTGTACACGATACACACACACAAATACAGTGTCATCCCTTCACGTATGTGTTTGACACCTCAGTTGTCATTCCTAACTTGTAATAACGTGTGTGAGCTTAAGCCTTCTTCAAGGACAGTGAGAACAAGTAACAAAATGGCACAGGATTTGAACTCAGCTATTGTCGCTGGTATTATTACATTTAATACACACACATTCCCTTCCTCCTTCCTCTCCTTTCTCACTCAGCGTCTGTATTAAAGTGTGGTTAATTCTGCATTGCAGATTGAAGATGCTGCGGCCACATCATTGCGAGCAGCAGCGATGAGATAGATGTTTTTGTCATAGTCCATAGGGGGACCAGCGGCAGGCAAATTGATTGATACTGGCAAGTTCAATTCAGCCGATTACAAAGGCCTGATTTGTATTTTTGTGTTTTGAATCTGTCACTGCACAAAAGTCCCACTGGGAACAAAGCCGGATGTGTTCGAAAGGGCAGAAATGAAGAGGAAAATGAAGGAAAGTCATTTTCTTTTTTGTTGTTGACAAATTAAAGTGTGTGGTTGTGAAATGTGTTGGCAGTGAGTAGTCTTTATGCAGGCAGATACCTCTAACTGAGTACAGGCCTGTGTGTGTGTGTTGGGGGGGGGGTATGTGAATAGAGGTTGAACTCTAGCCAGTGGCTCAAGATCATCAAGATCAGAGATAGAGGCAATCATCACAGTTGCGGTGCTGGTGGTGTCTGTGTGTGTGTGTGTGTGTGTGTGTGTGTGTGTGTGTGTGTGTGTGTGTGTGTGTGTGTGTGTTCCTGCAGCTGTGTGGATCTGCATCCTGATCTGATCTGATCTTGTCATGTTTTTTTTCATATTGAATAAGTGGAGTGGTCTCCAAGTTCCTTTTCTCAAGTATGTCACCATGTATGATGTCATAGTACTCTTACTGGTATCTTAAGGGTGGTGCCTACACCGTTGTGTCACCACTGTAATCCAGAGTCCCCCATTTGGGAGACTTGAAGACATGCATAACAATAACAAAGCCCCCACTGCACTGATTATGAAAGAATATGGTCATTATATGTCAAATTAAACAGCAGAAGCTGGGCTACAACGTGTAAAAAACATGTTTATATGACCCAAACACAGCCCAAACACTACTCAAACAAACAACTAGACATCAAACTTCATAAAGCACCTCTGTGTGGACCCAGTCGCCAAATTTCTGGCTCGTATACTACTGTACATAATGCAAAACACATCAGCGACCGCTCATCTGAACGTGAGCATCGGGGCGTCCCCCAGCAACAGCAGCTAGCAGCAGCAGCTAGCAGCAGCACGGCAGAGGGAGAAGACAACAACCAGCAAAGTCGAGCAAAAACAGACACTGCGTGGCCAAAACATGGTCGTACATTTGCTCTTACCTTTGCTGTTTTGCCGTGAAAAGGTTGTGTTATGGGTAAATCCACAATATTTCCAGTTGAACTCTGCCTAGTGTTTACATCTGAATCAGCCGGGCCGAAACCCGACGGCGCTAGGACCCTGTACGGAAGCCTGCACGGAGCCTGACGGAGCGCATACAACCCATGGATGTATTATATTAACCCCACGTTGGCCTGCACGTGGATCTGCTGATCTGATTGGTTTATGGCTGTCACATGGCTGCCAGTGCGGCCAATCACATCGACCTG